>NC_140006.1:46835175-46890418 GCF_964263955.1 Coregonus lavaretus | reverse complement strand
TCTCTCTCTCTCTCTCTCTCTCTCTCTCTCTCTCTCTCTCTCTCTCTCTCTCTCTCTCTCTCTCTCTCTCTCTCTCTCTCTCTCTCTCTCTCTCCTGTTTACTTTGAAGCCTCTCTCTCCTCTACATGTAGAAACAGCAACTGCTGGGTTGGAGGGAGGGACGGAGGGAGGGAGGGACTGAGGGATGGATGGAGAGAGGAGAGAGAATGGAAGGAGAAAGAAAAGGGGAGGAGAGGTCTTCTGAACGCAGGGTCAGGGTTAGGATCAGAGATAGGGTTAGGGTCAGGTTCAGGTTTAGGGTCAGGGTCAAGGATAGGGTCAGGGTTAGGATCAGAGATAGGGATAGGGTTAGGGCTAGGGTCAGGGCTAGGGTCAAGGGTCAGGGCTAGGGCTAGGGTCAGGGTTAGGGTTAGGGTCAGGGCTAGGGTCAGGGTTAGGGTCAAGGGTCAGGGCTAGGGTTAGGGTCAGGGTTAGGGTCAGGGCTAGGGTCAGGGTTAGGGTCAAGGGTCAGGGCTAGGGTTAGGGTCAGGGTTAGGGTCAGGGCTAGGGTTAGGGTCAGGGTCAGGGTCAGGGTTAGGGTCAGGGCTAGGGTTAGGGTTAGGTAGGGGACAAATTCTTAACACCAAGTGGGTGTTAAGTGTGCACGGGCACAGTGGCTATATATATATATCTTATCCTTTATGTTTTAATGAAATCCCCCCAAAAAACGTATAAAAAATACAGGAAAGACAAGACAAGACATTACAATAGAATCCCAAAAACGGGAAGGAAAAAAGTTTTAGGCATCAGTGCCACTGAGGTTAGGTTTAGGCACCGGTGTCTCTGAGGTTCGGGTTAGGGTAAGGTTTAGGGTTAGGGTTAGGGTAAGGTTTAGGGTTAGGTAGAGAACTTTAAGGTTAAGGTTTAGGTTTTAGGTACCGGTGTCACTGAGGTTAGGTTTAGGCACCGGTGTCTCTGAGGTTAGGGTTAGGGTAAGGTTTAGGGTTAGGGTTAGGTAGAGAACTTTAAGGTTAAGGTTTAGGTTTTAGGTACCGGTGTCACTGAGGTTAGGTTTAGGCACCGGTGTCTCTGAGGTTAGGGTTAGGGTAAGGTTTAGGGTTAGGGTTAGGTAGAGAACTTTAAGGTTAAGGTTTAGGTTTTAGGTACCGGTGTCACTGAGGTTAGGTTTAGGCACTGGTGTCACTGAGGTTAGGGTTAGGGTAAGGTTTAGGGTTAGGGTTAGGGTAAGGTTTAGGGTTAGGGTTAGGTAGAGAACTTTAAGGTTAAGGTTTAGGTTTTAGGTACCGGTGTCACTGAGGTTAGGGTTAGGGTTAGGGTTAAGTAGAGGACTTTAGGGTTAGGGTTAGGTTTTAGGTACCGGTGTCACTGAGGTTAGGTTTAGGCACCGGTGTCTCTGAGGTTAGGGTTAGGGTTAAGTAGAGGACTTTAGGGTTAGGGTTAGGTTTTAGGTACCGGTGTCTCTGAGGTTAGGGTTAGGGTTAGGGTTAAGTAGAGGACTTTAGGGTTAGGGTTAGGTTTTAGGTACCGGTTAGGTTTAGGCACTGGTGTCACTGTGGTCAGGGTTAGGTCAAAAGTTGAGGGGAATATTCTGTCTTGGGCTGTGTTAACCCACTGGCTACCGGAACCTGTTTCTATCTCACTGTTGGGGAAGCAACAAAAATGGGAGAAAACCACTATCTCAATAAATATTTAAATAAATATAGAAATATATATATAAGTGCTTATAAAAAGGGGGGGGGGAGAAAAAACAAAAGGTGCAGAATGTATATCCTCCCTACATGCAAAAGGACCAAATAAAGTAAGTAAATATATTCCTGTAAACCATATACACCACATCAAACCAAACCAATAAATAAATAAATAAATACAATAATTTCATAGCCAGTGTTTTCTAACCCTCTTTTATTTCATAAACCCACAGGTGATTTCCGCTGTCACTCCTAGATGTCCACATAAGATGCCTTTTAAACAACAGGTAAGTGGAGACTTTTATTCGTTTTAGGAACAGGCACAATTGAGGTTAGACTTTTATTGTGAAATTCCCTTGATTTCTAATTTAGGATAAGTTTTCCTTTTGAAGGCAAGTGAAGCCCCAGCTAAAACAAGAATACAATGATTGTGAAGGAGTATATTCATGTTGATCTACACTGCAACCTGCCGCCAAAAAGGACCCCCCGTCAAGGTATGACAAAAAATATATCGATTACAGGAAATGCACCAATGATGTACAATTAATTATGTACAATTAAAATAAATATACAATAAGTGCTTTTCATGCATAACCCTAACCCTAACCCTATCATGCAAAAGTGCCATACTGGTCCTACCAGATGTCAAAAATATTTTTTTCTTTGTAACATAGAAGAAATAGAAAGCCACACGATTTTCAAATTCATTTATTGGTCCATTCCCCCAGTCAATACATCTCTCCCCCTGATGTATATCTCTTAAACCTCAGAGGGAGCTCCAGCTACCATCTCCGAAACTGGACGCCAGATGAAGGCAAGGTGCCAGGTGGTTTAGAATTTCTCATTGGATCAATAGTCTTAATAACCTTAATCCAACGTCTTTCTGCCCTCTGTCGTTGCAGTTTTGACCAGTTTTTGTTAGTCTCTAAACCGAAAATTGTGACATTATCCACAGTGTGTCCCTGAAAGTGGGTATATAGCACCGTAGTTCTGTCCATTTTACCAATGTGATATAAGTGCTGTTTTAGTCTATCACCTGAGGAATTTTTGGTTTCACCAATATATATCTTCCGACACAGACTGCACCTAATCCCATAGACCACATTGGCCATTTCCAACCCCATGTTATGCCATATTGGAGCCCCCAACCCTGAAAAGGTGTTTTTAAGATACTTGAGTTTTAAAAGATATTTGTCATTACCCAGTGATTTTTTATTTTGTGTGAGACTAGAGTGAACCAGTATGTCTTTAAGGTTTTTATTTCTCCTATATGCTGATATCACTCTGAATTTCTCCAACGCCCCATTGGCCTGCTGAGCCTGTTGGAAGTGGGATTTAAGTTTGGAGCCGAGTCCCACCAAGCTCTGGGAATATGTTGCCACAAAAGGTATGATAGTACGGTTGTCAATCTCTTTATTATACCCTCCAGCATTTTCGAATATCTGTTTCACCTCAGTTTTTATTTCCCTCAGAAAACGTTTGGAGTAGCCCCGCGGCCCTAGAGCTCTAAAGAGCATTGCTGTGGCCTTCTCCACGTCTTCTGACAAGGTACAGATCCTATTGAAACGTATAAGTTGGGATTTTATCAACCCCCCTATATGTATATTTTGGGTGGCAACTAGATTTGTGCAAAAGAGCATGTCTGTCTGTTTCTTTAAAGAAAACTCTTGTTGCCAGTGATTTAGTTTCTCCCTCAAGCATAAAAAAACACTTGTGTATCTAAAAACTCTAGTTTCTCCTCCTGTATATTGTGTGTGATGGTAATTGCTGGATGGTGTGTATTTAAAACATCCAAAAATTCCTCAAACTCTAAAATGGAGTGCCCCCATATGCCAAAGATGTCATCAAGATATCTGCAATAGAGCAGTGGTAAGGTCTTACATTTAATAAACGCTGTTTCCTCCCAAAAGCACATGTACATGTTTGCAAAAGCTGGTGCGCCCAATCCAAGTTCTTTCCACCCCCCTTTGTTGTGTCCTGGACCAGCTCCCATTTGTCTCTATACCAAAAATACTGAAATTGTCCACTGCATGCAAGCCAAAATGCAAATACAATACAGTACTCTTGTTACCTTTAGCCATATGGTGTAGATGTTGCTTGAGTCTGACCTGTAGTGTATTCTTTGTTTCTCCTATGTAAATATTTTGGCACAATTTGCATTTAATTCCATAGATCAAGTTTACAGTGGACAATTCGATCCTCTGTCTTACGAGGAACCCCAGGCCCGAGAAGGCATTAACAATGTATTTGGGCCTCCCTAAAATATTAATCCAACTTATTAGGTGCATCTTTCGTCTGGAAGGCAGAGTGGACTGAGGTTTTTTTTTTTTTTCCATAGGCTGAGATTACTCTAAAAGCTACCAGCCCGTCCACAGCTTGTTGAGCTTCCCAGAAGTTAGACCTCAAGGTCCTGCTGAATCCGCCCAAGCTCCCAGAGTACGCTGTAACAAATGGTATCAAATTGGGTGTTTCTGCTGTCTTATTGTAACCCCTTTCACTGCCAAATAATTGACCGACCTCTGCTTTTATCCCCCTAAGGAAACGTTTGGAATATCCCCGTGGCCCCCAAGGCTCTAATGGTTATCGCCTCCTCCACGTGCTCAGGTAATGTACAGATTCTATTGAACCGGATCAGCTGAGATTTAATAATCCCTCTGAAAGTATGTTTTGGATGATAACTTGCCTTATGTAGCAGGGCACGCCTATCGGTCTCCTTGAAGAAGACTTTAGTGGCCACTGATTTAGTTAACTGCATCGCAGTGCTAGCTGTGCCACTAGAGATCCTGGTTCGTATCCAGGCTCTGATGTAGCCGGCCGCAACCGGGAGACCAATGGGGCGGCGCACAATTGGCCCAGCGTCGTCCAGGGTAGGGGAGGGAATGGCCGGCAGGGATGTAGCTCAGTTGGTAGAGCATGGCGTTTGCAACGCCAGGGTTGTGGGTTCGATTCCCTCGGGGGGCCAGTATGAAAATAAAAAAGAATAATGTATGCACTTAACTGTAAGTCGCTCTGGATAAGAGCGTCTGCTAAATGACGTAAATGTAAAAAATGTTAATGTTAACCCCTCAGAAAATACAAAGAAGACCTGAGTGTCCAAAAACTCAAGTTTTTCCCTTTGTATATTGTGGGAGGTTGTAATGGCAGGATGATGTGTATTGAGGGTTTCTAAAAAAACACTCAAAGTCCTTCATAGAACTCACCCAGATGCCAAAGATGTCATCCAAATACCTGAGATATAGAAAAGAAAGGATCTTACACTTAAGAAACAATGTCTCTTCCCAAAAACACATATATAAGTTGGCAAAGGCTGGAGCAAATGTCTTACCCATGGCAGTGTCATGGATCTGAAGATAAAACTTATAATTAAAATTGAAATCATTCCTTAAAAGACTCAACTCCAACAGATCTCAAATGTCCTTTTCCGGGCGCTGGGGGTCAGGGAACCTGTCAAAGGCCTGTTTGACCGCCCGCAGTCCCAAAGAGGTTTCAATGTTTTTATATAATGAGTTACAGTTTTTTCTGAATGCTTAAGCGCTAATCGTGATTCTTGTAGCACAATTTCTAAAACTATTAATACGTATAGCAAAACCACTCACTGAGTTTGCAAAACTAAAAGCACAAACACTGCTTTGCACTCAGTTTACAATTTTGTAACACACACTTTGCAAAACTGTAGGCACAATTCACTGCACAACACTCTTTTTGCAGAACTTTAAACACAACTCACTGCTTACACTCAATTACCAAATTTCCAACACACTCCTAGCAAAATTATACACATGTATGGCTATCATTAACACTATTTTGCCAACTGTCTGGCACACTTGCACATGTGAAAACTGTTGTAGATAATTAGTTCACTTTGCAATCAGCCTAAGCACTATAAATAAGCCACAGGTAAGCTGTCTGTGTGGAGTACAATGGAAGGAGCAGTAAGAGGGAGAAGAGTGAGAATCAGAGGAGGCCGAGGAGGCCGAGGGAGAGGACGTGGAGTTGAAGAAGTTGGAGGAAGAGGACGTGGAGTTGAAGAAGCGAGAGGGTTAGAGGAAGTTAGAGGAAGAGGACAAGGAGGAGCAAGAAGAGGACGAGGAGGGGAAAGAGGAAGGGTAAGAAGAGTAAGAAATAGAATAACTGATGACATCAGAGCAACAATAGTGGACCATGTCATCAACCATGGGATGACCCTGAGGGAAGCTGGCCAACGGGTTCAGCCTAATTTGAGCCGCTACACTGTGGCAAGCATCATTAGGACATTTCGAAATGAGAATCGGTAACTACTTTGTAGCACTGCCATACTCTAATGAGAAACACAACAGTACCATACATGCAAAAATACTGAAATTGTTACTTTACAGAATTCCTTTCGAGAGAAACACAGAACGTGTAAAGCAACTGCGATATGACTATGTGCAGGTAAGCTATAGTGTCATTGGTTCTGAATTTGGAAGTACATACCGTAGTGCTGTGCATGGGCCTGATGTGTTGCATTTGTTTTGTCTTGTCCAGAGAGTGATGGAACTAGAAGCAGATGCCATGGGACATGAGCTACTTTTTGTAGATGAGGCCGGTTTTAACCTCAGTAAAACCAGGAGACGTGGCAGGAACATTATTGGACACCGTGCCATCATCAATGTCCCAGGACAACGTGGTGGTAACATAACCATGTGTGCAGCTATAAGCCAAAATGGTGTTGTTCACCATCATGCAACCTTAGGCCCATACAACACTGCACACATTATTGCATTCCTGGACACCTTACATGACATGCTCACTGTTCAGAGACCAGAGCATACCCGATATGTCATCATATGGGACAATGTTAGTTTCCATAGGGCTGCTTTGGTCCGCAACTGGTTTACAGACCACCCATTCTTCATGGCACTCAACCTCCCTCCATACTCTCCATTCTTAAATCCCATCGAGGAGTTCTTCTCTGCCTGGCGCTGGAAAGTGTACGACCGTCATCCTCATCAACAGGTAGCCCTTTTACAGGCAATGGAGGAGGCATGTGGAGATATTTACCAGGCATCATGTCAGGCCTGGATACGGCATTCAAGGAGATATTTTCCCCGGTGCCTTGGACTGGAGGATATCGCATGCGATGTGGATGAAATGTTGTGGCCGGACCCAGAAAGACGACATGATGTAGGCTGATTGTTTTTCTTTTTTGTGTGAAATTACTATTTTGTGTTCTGACTTTGTCTTGGTTTTGATGAGTGTGAATAAACACCAATACTTGAAGTTTGGATCCTTGTATGTTTACATGACACTATGACAAAAGTATGACCTCAAATTGACATCTGTACACAGAGAAAGCAAAAGCCAGATGTGTTTTGTATTCATACCATCAGTGTGTAGTTGGCACATTGTGTGCTTAGTAGATGATGGCTTGTGTTTACTGTTTGATACGAAAACACCATTTTTAAGAAGGTGTGAAGAGTTAATCTAGCTGTGTTCGCTTTTGCAAGAGAACAACAATGTTTTGATAATTGGGTGAAAGGTTTTCTTATTTGTGTGTAGAGTTTTGCAAAAATAGCCAATAGTTACAAAAAATTTGCTTAACCAATCAGAAAAAACTGTAATATCTACTGAAAATAAGAACGCCCCTAGTGGTAATCCGAGACATTTAAGTTTGCCAACAAAATCATATGTGTCCTTAACATAAGAAGCATGCTTCTGGGATAGCGGATTGATAAAATTGTCGATATATTCAGCAATTCGATACGATTCCGATCCACAGTCACTAACAATTGTGCGGCCACTAGGGATCTGATGGGGCACAGACCTTCCAGAGGTTTAGGAATTTTTGGGAGAAGATAGAATTGTCTGGGTACCTCCGGACCCAACAGGTAAGTATATTGCTTTGAAGTAACTTATTTTCAAGCAATTCCAACAATATCATCTTAATCATGTTTTGAGTCTCAGATTGAATAGATCTAATGGGACATAATGTTTAACGTTATTCAATTACCTGTTGACTTCCAATAAATACTGTACTCTGTCCATGATTACAATCTGTGATCCTTTGTCCGCAGGTTTAATAACTATACTCTGATTAGGGTCAGGGCTAGGGTTAGGTTTAGGGTTAGGGTTAGGATCAGGGCAAGGGTCAGGGTTAGGGTTAGGGTTAGGGTCAGGGCTAGGGTCAGGGTTAGGGTCAGGGTTAGGGTTAGGGTTAGACCTAGGGTCAGGGTTAGCGTCAGGGTTAGGGTTAGGGTTAGCGTCAGGGTTAGGGTTAGCGTCAGGGTTAGGGTTAGGTTTAGGGTCAGGGTTAGGTTTAGGGTTAGGGTTAGCGTCAGGGTTAGGGTTAGGGTTAGCGTCAGGGTTAGGGTTAGCGTCAGGGTTAGGGTCAGGGTTAGGGTTAGATTAAGCATCAGGGTTAGGGTCAGGGTTATGGTTAGGGTTAGCGTCAGGGTTAGCGTCAGGGTTAGGGTCAGAGTTAGGGTTAGCGTCAGGGTTAGGGTTAGGGTTAGCGTCAGGGTTAGGGTTAGCGTCAGGGTTAGGGTCAGGGTTAGGGTCAGCGTCAGGGTTAGGGTTAGCATCAGGGTTAGGGTTAGCGTCAGGGTTAGCGTCAGGGTTAGGGTCAGGGTCAGGGTTAGGGTTAGGGTTAGCGTCAGGGTTAGGGTTAGCATCAGGGTTAGGGTTAGCGTTAGGGTTAGCGTCAGGGTTAGCGTCAGGGTTAGGGTTAGCATCAGGGTTAGGGTTAGCGTCAGGGTTAGCGTCAGGGTTAGGGTCAGGGTTAGGGTCAGGGTTAGCGTCAGGGTTAGCGTCAGGGTTAGGGTTAGGGTTAGGGTCAGGGTTAGCGTCAGGGTTAGGGTCAGGGTTAGGGTTAGCGTCAGGGTTAGGGTCAGGGTTAGGGTCAGGGTTAAGGTTAGGGTTAGCATCAGGGTTAGCGTCAAGGTTAGGGTCAGGGTTAGCGTCAGGGTTAGTGTTAGGGTTAGGGTCAGGGTTAGGGTCAGGGTTAGGGTTAGCGTCAGGGTTAGGGTCAGGGTTAGGGTTAGCGTCAGGGTTAGGGTCAGGGTTAAGGTTAGGGTTAGGGTCAGGGTTAGGGTCAGGGTTAGGGTTAGGGTTAGCGTCAGGGTTAGCGTCAGGGTTAGCGTCAGGGTTAGGGTCAGGGTTAGGGTTAGGGTTAGGGTTAGCGTCAGGGTTAGGGTCAGGGTTAGGGTCAGGGTTAGGGTCAGGGTTAGGGTTAGGGTTAGCGTCAGGGTTAGGGTCAGGGTTAGGGTCAGGGTTAGGGTCAGGGTTAGCGTCAGGGTTAGCGTCAGGGTTAGGGTTAGGGACATTTCTCTTTCTTCTTCCCCCTGTATAGATGGCGTGTTGGCACCTGGAGGGGAGCAGCCAAACACTCAATCCTATGCAGTGGAAGAAATGTGATTGGTCAGAGAGCAACCGTGGATGTTATTGAGAATGTCATATCAGTTATACAGCCCTACCATCTTTCAACATGGACAAGAAAACATGGAGTTGCCTGAGAATATTCATTCAGGTAGCCAGCTGGCTGACTCTTGGATCCTGCTGTGTGACATTGATTAGCTAGCAGTTAGCCCAGACGTCTGATGACAGGGGATAGGGTGGCTCTGTCAGGGGGAAGAGAGACTGATGACAGGGGATAGGGTGGCTCTGTCAGGGGGAAGAGAGACTGATGACAGGGGATAGGGTGGCTCTGTCAGGGGGAAGAGAGACGACTGATGACAGGGGATAGGGTGGCTCTGTCAGGGGGAAGAGAGACGACTGATGACAGGGGATAGGGTGGCTCTGTCAGGGGGAAGAGAGACGACTGATGACAGGGGATAGGGTGGCTCTGTCAGGGGGAAGAGAGACGACTGATGACAGGGGATAGGGTGGCTCTGTCAGGGGGAAGAGAGACGACTGATGACAGGGGATAGGGTGGCTCTGTCAGGGGGAAGAGAGACGACTGATGACAGGGGATAGGGTGGCTCTGTCAGGGGGAAGAGAGACTGATGACAGGGGATAGGGTGGCTCTGTCAGGGGGAAGAGAGACGACTGATGACAGGGGATAGGGTGGCTCTGTCAGGGGGAAGAGAGACGACTGATGACAGGGGATAGGGTGGCTCTGTCAGGGGGAAGAGAGACTGATGACAGGGGATAGGGTGGCTCTGTCAGGGGGAAGAGAGACGACTGATGACAGGGAATAGGGTGGCTCTGTCAGGGGCAAGAGAGACATCCAGGTGTGGAAAGCTCTTAGAGATTTGTATTTCATTATCAGTACATTTGCAAATATGTCTACAAACATGTTTTCACGTTGTCATTACGGGGTATTGTCTGTAGATTTGTGAGAGAAAAACAATCCATTTAATCCATTTTGAATTCAGGCTGTGACACAACAAAATGTGGAATAAGTCAAGGGGTGTGGATACTTTCTGAAGGCACTGTAGCTGTGCGTATACTATGTGTGTTGAGATGAATGTAATGAAAGTGTTTTAATGAGATGCTGGTCTTTTTCTGGGAAGGCAGCGCAGGGTGGAGACTGTAGACAGGAGGTTTGTGGTCTGGCCCAGGAAGGGAACTACGCTCGCAGGCCTTGCTACCCAGTGGTGTGTGTGTGTGTGTGTGTGTGTGTGTGTATGTGTGTGTGTGTATGTGTGTGTGTGTGTGTGTGTGTGTGTGTGTGTGTGTGTGTGTCCCTGCCGGGGTAATGGAAACCGGGTGTTCTCTCAATAGAACTACACAATACACACACACACACACACACACACACACACACACTAAACCCTGACACACACATTTATATACCAACATATTCCATTCATACACGCACACACACACACACACGCACACATACATACACAAATACACTACCAGTCAAAAGTTTGGACACACCTACTCATTCCAGGGTTTTTCTTTATTTTTGACTATTTTCTACATTGTAGAATAATAGTGAAGACATCAAAACTATGAAATAACACATATGGAATCATGTAGTAATCAAAAAAAGTGTTAAACAAATATATTTTATATTTGAGATTCTTCAAAGAGCCACCGTTTGCCTTGATGACAGCTTTGCACACTCTTGGCATTCTCTCAACCAGTTTCATGAGGTAGTAACCTGGAATGCATTTCAATTAACAGGTGTGCCTTAAAAGTTAATTTGTGGAATTTCTTTCCTTCTTAATGCGTTTGAGCCAATCAGTTGTGTTGTGACATGGTAGGGGTGGTATACAGAAGATAGCCCTATTTGGTAAAAGGCCAAGTCCATATTATGGGAAGAACAGCTCAAATAAGCAAAGAGAAACGACAGTCCATCATTACTTTAAGACATGAAGGTCAGTCAATACGGAACATTTCAAGAACTTTGAAAGTTTCTTCAAGTGCAGTCGCAAAAACCATCAAGTGCTATGATGAAACTGGCTCTCATGAGGACCGCCACAGGAATGGAAGACCCAGAGTTACCTCTGCTGCAGAGGATAAGTTAATTAGAGTTCAAGTAACAGACACATCTCAACATCAACTGTTCAGAGGAGACTGTGTGAATCAGGCCTTCATGGTCAAATTGCTGCAAAGCAACCACTACTAAAGGACACCAATAAGAAGAAGAGACTTGCTTGGGCCAAGAAACACGAGCAATGGACATTAGACCGGTGGAAATTTGTCCAACTTGGAGATTTTTGGTTCCAACCAATGATGATCTCCACATGTGTGGTTCCCACTGTAAAGCATGGAGGAGGAGGTGTTATGGTGTGGGGGTGCTTTGCTGGTGACACTGTCTATGATTTATTTAGAATTCAAGGCACACTTAACCAGCATGGCTACCACAGCATTCTGCAGCGATACGCCGTCCCATCTGGTTTGGGCTTAGTGTGACTATCATTTGTTTTTCAACAGGACAATGACCCAACACACCTCCAGGCTGTGTAAGGACTATTTGACCAATAAGGAGAGTGATGGAGTGCTGCATCAGATGACCTGGCCTCCACATTCACCCGACCTCAACCCAATTGAGATGGTTTTGGATGATTCGGACCGCAGAGTGAAGGAAAAGCAGCCAACAAGTGCTCAGCATATGTGGGAACTCCTTCAAGACTGTTGGAAAAGCATTCCAGGTGAAGCTGGTTGAGAGAATGCCATGAGTGTGCAAAGCTGTCATCAAGGCAAAGTGTGGCTATTTGAAGAATCTAAACTCTAAAATATATTTTGATTTGTTTAACACTTTTTTGGTTACTACATGATTCCATAAGTGTTATTTCATGGTTTTGATGTCTTCGCTATTATCCTACAATGTAAAAAATAGTAAAAATAAAGAAAAACCTTTGAATGAGTAGGTGTGTCCAAACATTTGACTGGTAGTATATATACAACGCAAACAACACATACTTTATAGACAATAGCGCAAACATTTCTGCTTACAATCTACAAAGCCCAGAGAATGCAATCACACACACACGCAGGGATACACTCACACACGCACGGTCGCACACACATACTCACACACACACTAACTAACAGACCACCCTGGGCTACCAGACCACCCTGGGCTAACAGACCACCCTGGGCTAACAGACCACCCTGGGTATCCACTAACACCAGTGAACTAGGCAGAGAGCAGGGTAGAGGGAAGGAGAGGACTGCCTGTTCCATTAGAGGTTGACGTCATCTTTCCATACAACCATTTCAAATGATCAGATTATAATAATAATATGCCATTTAGCAGACGCTTTTATCCAAAGCGATTTACAGTCATGTGTGCATAAATTTTTACGTATGGGTGGTCCCGGGGATCAAACCCACTACCCTGGCGTTACAAGCGCCGTGCTCTACCAGCTGAGCTACAGAGGATTATATCAAACTCTTTCTCTCTCTGTTCTGTTAGCAGTTAAGAATAGATAAATCTATATTGCGTCCCAAATGAAACACTATTCCCTGTATACATTACATTACATTTTAGTCATTTAGCAGACGCTCTTATCCAGAGCGACTTACAGTTAGTGAATACATCTTTTTTATTTATTTTTTATTTTTTTATACTGGCCCCCCGTGGGAATCGAACCCACAACCCTGGTGTTGCAAACGCCATGCTCTATCAACTGAGCTACATCCCTGCCGGCCATTCCCTCCCCTACCCTGGACGACGCTGGGCCAATTGTGCGCCGCCCATTAGTCTCCCGGTCGCGGCCGGCTGCGACAGAGCCTGGATTCGAACCAGGATCTCTAGTGGCACAGTTAGCACTGCGATGCAGTGCCTTAGACCACTGCGCCACTCAGGAGTATAGTGCACCACTTTTGACCAGGCTAATACAGAAGTAGTGCACTATGTAGGGAATAGGGTTCCATTCTCTGGTCTAAAGTAGTGCACTATATAGGGAATAGGGTGCCATTCTCTGGTCTAAAGTAGTGCACTATATAGGGAATAGGGTGCCATTCTCTGGTCTAAAGTAGTGCACTATATAGGGAATAGGGTGCCATTCTCTGGTCTAAAGTAGTGGACTATGTAGGGAATAGGGTGCCATTCTCTGGTCTAAAGTAGTGCACTATACAGGGAATAGGGTGCCATTCTCTGGTCTAAAGTAGTGCACTATGTAGGGAATAGGGTGCCATTCTCTGGTCTAAAGTAGTGCACTATATAGGGAATAGGGTACCATTCTCTGGTCTAAAGTAGTGCACTATGTAGGGAATAGGGTGCCATTCTCTGGTCTAAAGTAGTGCACTATATAGGGAATAGGGTACCATTCTCTGGTCTAAAGTAGTGAACTATATAGGGAATAGGGTGCCATTCTTTGGTCTAAAGTAGTGCACTATATAGGGAATAGGGTGCCATTCTCTGGTCTAAAGTAGTGCACTATATAGGGAATAGGGTGCCATTCTCTGGTCTAAAGTAGTGCACTATATAGGGAATAGGGTGCCATTCTTTGGTCTAAAGTAGTGCACTATATAGGGAATAGGGTGCCATTCTCTGGTCTAAAGTAGTGCACTATATAGGGAATAGGGTGCCATTCTCTGGTCTAAAGTAGTGCACTATATAGGGAATAGGGTGCCATTCTCTGGTCTAAAGTAGTGCACTATATAGGGAATAGGGTGCCATTCTCTGGTCTAAAGTAGTGCACTATATAGGGAATAGGGTGCCATTCTCTGGTCTAAAGTAGTGCACTATATAGGGAATAGGGTGCCATTCTCTGGTCTAAAGTAGTGCACTATATAGGGAATAGGGTGCTATTCTCTGGTCTAAAGTAGTGCACTATGTATGGAATAGGGTGCCATTCTCTGGTCTAAAGTAGTGCACTATATAGGGAATAGGGTGCCATTCTCTGGTCTAAAGTAGTGCACTATATAGGGAATAGGGTGCCATTCTCTGGTCTAAAGTAGTGCACTATGTAGGGAATAGGGTGCCATTCTCTGGTCTAAAGTAGTGCACTATATAGGGAATAGGGTGCCATTCTCTGGTCTAAAGTAGTGCACTATATAGGGAATAGGGTGCCGTTCTCTGGTCTAAAGTAGTGCACTATATAGGGAATAGGGTGCCGTTCTCTGGTCTAAAGTAGTGCACTATATAGGGAATAGGGTGCCGTTCTCTGGTCTAAAGTAGTGCACTATATAGGGAATAGGGTGCCGTTCTCTGGTCTAAAGTAGTGCACTATATAGGGAATAGGGTGCCATTCTCTGGTCTAAAGTAGTGCACTATATAGGGAATAGGGTGCCATTCTCTGGTCTAAAGTAGTGCACTATATAGGGAATAGGGTGCCATTCTCTGGTCTAAAGTAGTGCACTATATAGGGAATAGGGTGCCATTCTCTGGTCTAAAGTAGTGCACTATATAGGGAATAGGGTGCTATTCTCTGGTCTAAAGTAGTGCACTATGTAGGGAATAGGGTGCCATTCTCTGGTCTAAAGTAGTGGACTATGTAGGGAATAGGGTGCCATTCTCTGGTCTAAAGTAGTGCACTATACAGGGAATAGGGTGCCATTCTCTGGTCTAAAGTAGTGCACTATATAGGGAATAGGGTGCCATTCTCTGGTCTAAAGTAGTGCACTATATAGGGAATAGGGTGCCATTCTCTGGTCTAAAGTAGTGCACTATACAGGGAATAGGGTGCCATTCTCTGGTCTAAAGTAGTGCACTATGTAGGGAATAGGGTGCCATTCTCTGGTCTAAAGTAGTGCACTATGTAGGGAATAGGGTGCCATTCTCTGGTCTAAAGTAGTGGACTATGTAGGGAATAGGGTGCCATTCTCTGGTCTAAAGTAGTGCACTATACAGGGAATAGGGTGCCATTCTCTGGTCTAAAGTAGTGCACTATATAGGGAATAGGGTGCCATTCTCTGGTCTAAAGTAGTGCACTATATAGGGAATAGGGTGCCATTCTCTGGTCAAAAGTAGTGCACTATATAGGGAATAGGGTGCCATTCTCTGGTCTAAAGTAGTGCACTATATAGGGAATAGGGTGCCATTCTCTGGTCTAAAGTAGTGCACTATATAGGGAATAGGGTGCCATTCTCTGGTCTAATGTAGTGCACTACATAGGGAATAGGGTGCCATTCTCTGGTCTAAAGTAGTGCACTATATAGGGAATAGGGTGCCATTCTCTGGTCTAAAGTAGTGCACTATATAGGGAATAGGGTGGCATTTGGGATGCATCCCTGGACTGGCTTCAGAATGGAGGACCTTACATAGAGGACTGAGGGATATTACACGGAGGACTGTCATTACTATTACATGAAGGACTGATTTGAAGGGATATTACATGAAGGACTGTCATTACTATTACATGAAGGACTGATTTGAAGGGATATTACATGAAGGACTGATTTGAAGGGATATTACATGAAGGACTGATTTGAAGGGATATTACATGAAGGACTGATTTGAAGGGATATTACATGAAGGACTGATTTGAAGGGATATTACATGAAGGACTGATTTGAAGGGATATTACATGAAGGACTGATTTGAAGGGATATTACATGAAGGACTGATTTGAAGGGATATTACATGGAGGAACTGACTGACGCACAAGGGACTCATTTGTCCTTTGGTCTGAAGTCCAAATTGGAGATTTTTGGTTCCAACCAATGATGATCTCCACATGTGTAGTTCCCACCGTAAAGCATGAAGGAGGAGGTGTTATGGTGTGGGGGTGCTTTGCTGGTGACACTGTCTATGATTTATTTAGAATTCAAGGCACACTTAACCAGCATGGCTACCACAGCATTCTGCAGCGATACGCCATCCCATCTGGTTTGGGCTTAGTGGGACTATTATTTGTTTTGTTTTGTTTATGGTGGTGGAAAACGCTGTCTCAGGCGCCGCTCCATAATCTCCCATAAGTGTTGAATTGGGTTGAGATCTGGTGACTGAGACACACACCAGTACACTCTAAACCCCCTCTGCTCTTTTGAGACTCCTCTTTCAAAGTCACTAAGATCTTTTCTTCTAGCCATGGTAGCCAAAATAATGGGCAACTGGACATTTTTATACGTGACCCTAAGCATGATGGGATGTTACAGAATAGAGCTAAGAGGAAAACCTGGTTGTCTGCTTTCCACCAGACACTGGGAGACAAAATCCCCTTTCAGCAGGACAATAACCTAAAACACAAGGCCAAATATACACTGGAGTTGCTTACCACGACATCATTGAATGTTCCTGAGTGGCCTAGTTACAGTTTTGACTTAAATCGGCTTGAAAATCTATGGCAAGACGTGAAAATGGCTGTCTAGCAATGATCAACAACCAACTTGACAGAGCTTGAAGAATTTTAAGAAGAATAATGTGCAAATATTGTACAGTCCAGGTGTGATAAACTGTTAGAAAGACTCACAGCTGTAATCGCTGCCAGAGGTGATTCTAACATGTATTGACTCAGGGGGTTGAATACTTATCTAATCAAAATATATTAGCGTTGTATTTTTCAGTCATTTTTTAAACAAAGGTTCGACTTTTTCTTTCACGTCGACATTTAGAGTATTTTTGTGTAGATCGTTGACAAAAAAAATAAAATAATCCATTTCAAGCCCACTTTGTAACGCAACAAAATGTGTGCGAATACTTTCTGAAGGCCTTGTATTGGTCAGTCTTTAGCCGGGGGCAGATCACCATCTAGTGTTGAAGACAGGGTAGTGGACTTGTTTCAACATGCCCATCCTGCCTTTCCCGTCTTCAACATGCAATCCTGCCTTTCCCGTCTTGACGTTATCAGCGGGCCCAAAAACAACTCCTCTAACTCTAGACACTTGATCTGAAACATTTGGATGGGTCTAAGCAATAAGGAGGTACCGCCATCTTGCCATCTGATAGACTAGGTGGAATCTTCGCCCCGTTGTTTATTAGTTTTATGTATGCTTCAAAGAGCATAGGGGATTGGTGCAGGAGGGTTGATTTGGGGTTAGGCGCTGGAGTGCATCCTTCCTTCCTCGCTTTCCTGGATGTGATCTGAGATTAGCAGACCACTGATCTGTAGATGGTCGATGAAAATTAGGGAAAGGCTTCCACCAATTCAACCGTGTCACATCACCTGATTGATTACTTCTATGGCTGAACGAATATCTATTTTGCATTTCTAAAATCTTCTAATAGGACCCAAACGTGTGTCGGTCTCTGTTCCTGAACTACTCCGAACTGTGTTCCAGTGCATCCAGGTGAAATTAATAGTAATAACTGTTATTTAGAAAATGATATTTGCTTTGTAGGTGTAGAATTTTCATAGGATATGATACCTCTTTCCTTGTTGTAGTAAACTTGAGTTATATATTTTACAAAAGGCTATTATAGGCCTACTTGCTGCGAGTGGTCTTGCCAGGGCACAATTCCGATATTCCCCCCCTCGGCCCAAACGTGCACTCGTTCACTCCCCCACAAGGATTTAAAAGCATTGGATTGGTGAGGAAATATAATCCAATCCACAACGTTTCTATCCTTGAGGGGGCGTGCCAACAACGACTGCATGCTTCCGTGAGAAGAGAACGGGCTCTGGACGTCACGAAAACCCTCTCCCTCACGGTTCTGGTTTAGGATAAATAAATACTGTCCCAGAGCTCTATGGACCCTGGTCAAAACTAAGTCGCTTTGGATAAAAGCGTCTGCTAAATGGCATATTATTATTATTACATGTACTGAATTCATAAACAAATAAATCAGATCTTGACAATCAGAAAGATCAACTCATCAAATGTGGGTTTATTTTCAAAGTGTATGAGGACAACGCTAAATGTGCATATATGGTAAATCGTGTGTTCTAAACCTTTTAAATGTGCATATATGGTAATCGTGTGTTCTAAATATTTTTAAACTGTGCAACTAGTCACGCTACAGTATATACAGACGTGGTGTAGCTCTCTCTCTGATGGTAGCTTGATGATAGGCAAGTGATACTGTATAACAGTAAATCTAGTCGGACTTCTGCTGTTTGGTCTGAACAGCCCCCATTCAGACTGCTTGTCAAGTCAAAGGTTGGGGCTCAATTCCAGAACTAATATGAAAACTCCCAATTCTAATTTCCAATTTTCCACCATAGTTTCTCAAGGAGAGAAACGTGAATGTTATTTTACCTCTGGAATTGACATGGAGCCTTGCTCTCTATCAAAGGCTCAATACTTTGGTATATAACCTGTATCAAATGCAGAATGGTGACTCTGGTTACCTCTTGTAAATGTGTAATATCAATCAATCAATCAGTACAATTAAACATCCATTTAAAAACATCCACATGTAGAAGAATATTACAGAACAACACATTTTATGCAGATAATATTTTTTTTTTCTTCTTTAAAATTCAGTAAGGTTAAACAAAAACACTTAAATGTTACAGATATTCAACAAAGTAAAAGTGAAATAGTTATAATAATTTTAGAGAACCCCCTGTCTGTCTAAATAGCAACAATGTTGTTTTTTTTCCCGTTGAAAAATATACTCGTCATAGTCGTTGAAGTAGATAGTGAAGTAAAGTTAACATGTACATGATTTTTACATGAAGTGGGAAATAAAATAAAACATACATAAGTAGTTCAACAAAATACAATTCAACAGGATCATATTAGTGTCATTACAGTAATGGACATGTTATGATCCCCCCCCTCCCTCCCTCCCCCCCCCCCCCCTCCCTCCTCGGCCATGGGATATTACACATCACAGGCCCTGTAGTCGTGTGTGTGTGTGTGTGTGTTTACGGATGTTTTGTGTGTGACAATGTGCACGCATGAGTGTGTGTGTATATCCGTGTGTGTCTGTGATTGTGAGTCTGTCACTGTGTATATATGCATGTTGTGTGTGTGTGTGTGTCTGTGATTGTGAGTCTGTCACTGTGTATATATATGCATGTGTGTGTGTGTGTGTGTCTGTGATTGTGAGTCTGTCACTGTGTATATATATGCATGTGTGTGTGTGTGTGTGTCTGTGATTGTGAGTCTGTCACTGTGTATATATATGCATGTGTGTGTGTGTGTGTGTCCCTCCTTACGAGTGAGGCCCAGCCTCTAACTTCCAGTCCCTCTGGCTCTGCGTGTCGGTGTCTCCCTGGATGCTGCCCGGGGTTGCGGCGGCGGCCGGGGACAGCGCTCTGCGCTGGCTGTGCATCGTGTTCCAGTGGCGCTTCAGGTCCGACGCTTTGATGAACGCCTTGTCACAGGAGCCGCAGTTGAAGGGCCTCTCCCCTCGGTGTTGCCGCTCGTGGTCTCGCAGGTGGGACTTGTGCTTGAAGGCCTTTTCACACATCTGGCATCCGAAGGGCCTCTCGTTGCTGTGGACCCTCTCGTGGCGCTTCAAGTCGGGCCCTCGTATGAAGGCCTTGCCACAGACCAGGCAGCGGTGCGGCTTGAAGCCCGTGTGGATCTTCAGGTGCTCTTTGAGGTGGGCCTGGGTGGTGAAGGTTTTGGGGCACACCTCGCAGGCGAACGGACGGTGGGCCAGGTGGGACTTGTCTTTCTTGGGGCCGTCTCCGCCTGGTTTCATGCCTGGGTGGATGCCGTCAGAGCGATGGCCATACAGCAGGTAGTCAAGCTTCATATCGCTGGAGGAGGAGGAAGAGGAGGTCCAGCCGTGGGCGCTGTGGGGGTCTTTGGACATGTTACCTCCGAAGTGAGGGGGGACTCCGTGAGGCCCCCCAGAGCCCATGGCCTCCATCCCTCCATCGTAGAAGCTGTTCTTCCTCACCTCCTCCATTGCCAGTTCTTTCAAAATGGCGTCCTGGGCCCTCATACCGTCCCCCGGCGCCTGGTTCTCACGACTCGGCTTCATGTTGGGCTCACGCTTCTGTGAACACAGGTTGTCGAGGAAGGCGATCCCCAGGACCTGGCCGGATGACATCATGAGGTTGATGTCCTTTTTGCGGACGGCGAGCCTGGCAGTGTACATGTAGTTGAGGACTTCCTCGAAGATGTCGGAACGGATGAAGTCGAGCTCCACGATGGAGTTGTCCACGTCGTTCTGTTTTTTAAACAGCTTCTTGAAGTAGATGCTGCAGGCGGCCAGGACACAGCGGTGAGCTCTGAACTCAACGTTTTCAACCACAACCACGACGTCACAGTGGTCCCCTTCCATCCTCTGCTGGTTCAACATTTTCAGGAAGCTCGTCTTGTGGTCGTAGTCGATGTATTTCAGGAATTCACCCATGATTGCAGGTTTATTTAGAGATATTTTATCTGTTGAAAAAAGTCAAAGTGTTCAAGGGTAATTGAAAAAATGTGTCTAGTGGGTTTTACAGTAAAGTGGGCAGTTATGTTGGGTTTCGAGCGTTAACCCAACTGCTGTGTCTAACGTCAACAATAGCAGTGTTGTTAATTAATGTAGATTAGTTAGCACACGGCAGCCAATCGCATCGGTCTCGGTCGTTGTTGCTTCTTGTATTTTAACCGGCAGGTCAAATCAACGGTGAGAGAATCCACAGCTGAGCTTCGACACAATAACAGAATGCGGTCACAATGCCAAGTCAGTCAAGCAGAAATCCGATGGAAAAATACACGACGAAGTGTCGATAAATACAAGTATCCACAATAAAATGTCATGCCCTAACAAATGGCTACAGTGATGTTTCACATCCAGAGGTGAAAAAGCTGTATTTCTGCGACTATAGGATTACAAACGCCCTTGCGTGCCAGTTGTTTCTGCTGATACTGCTAACCTTTACAATGTTTCACATTTCAGTGCGCCCAGCCATTTTGCTCAGCAAGCCTCCATTTGAAGGTTTTCCGTAACTTTATCCACTTTAGAACACAAAAAAACTGAACACTTCACATTGGTCGACGTGTCGATTAAACGTGTAAATATACGATTTTCCCTTTCGAGAATAACAAATTGTCAAGTGAAAAATAGCAATACACGAAGCACGATTCCTTTCTGGTGTTGTCACGCAAGGCTGCAGTCGACGACGCAGGAGTTACTGCTACATGGGATACAGTTTATGTCAAATTGACGTCAGAAGTAAAAAATAATTGCATTTTAGCTAACCGTAACCAAACCCTTTTCCTAACCTTAACCGAATTATCCTAACCTGTTACGTTAATTATCCTAACCTGCTGGGTAAATTGTACTAACCTGTTACGAGAAATTCGGACATAAACTGTATCCCGTCTAGAAAAAGCCCAACGGCAGGAGCCTTGCCTAGACTTTCTTCCTCTTCCTCCTCTGGTTGTGGTCGTCAGCGCGCAGAGTGGGTGACGCTAGAGTTGCTGCCATCTATAGGACTGGAGGTTAATTACAGCAGGACAGCCAGCCTCTAGTCTACTGTACTATAGTGATGGATAATACCCTGATATAACCCCGTTTAGATCATTATGTAATGTAATTTCAAGTATCTTCTTATTCAGGACACTATGTGGCTTGGGCTCCCTGATTTACTCCCAAAAATACCAAGATGGCGCCGTTGGACCCGAGGTTGAGATGGCAGAAACAGAACCGTTGTTTGAGGATGAAAGAGCGTCAAGTACAGTTAGAAAGAAAGACGAGTGGACAACAGTGAAGTCCAAGAATGGAACAAAAAGGTTGTGGAAAATGAATCTGATGAATCGTTGCTTGTTGGAGTAACGTTTTTTGGATGAGGATGTTCATTTGGAAAACCCTTTTGAAGTCACGAGAAGGGTGAAGAAGGCGTTGGGAAAAGTGGACACGGTCAAAGTAACCAGGAGTGGTATTGTGTTGATATGGTGTGTATCATAAGAGCAAAAGGAGTGATGCATTGTGGGTCGCGGAATTATGGACGCATGAAGTGGACAGCTTTGATTTTCGGAGCAGGGCACCGGTAAAAGGTGTTGTCTCTGGCGTCCCGGTTCGACATTGATAATCAATATCTTAGGCAAAAAAATCCAGGAGTAGTTAATGCACATCACTTGACCCGTATGGAGAATGGGAAAAAGGAGCAAAGTTTATCTGAATTATTGATGTTTGATGAAGAGTATCTACCACGCTATGTCAAGATGGAATATATAAGATACGCCGTGAGAGTGTTCGTGCAAAACCAAATGCAATGCAAGAAGTGTAAAAAGTTTGGCCATGTGCCAAGTGTTTGCAGACGGAAGAAATAGGTTATTGAAGAGTCTGTGAATGTAAAATGTTGCAACTGCGGTGGGGATCATTATATTCCCGAATTTCCTGAGTGAAGAGTTGAAGGGGCAAGAGGCCACAGTTCTGAAGAAGATATGGCGGTGGATGCACCACAACAAGTTGCAAATGTTATACGTCAATCAAGTGATCTGGATACACTTATTGTGAAGAAGTTGGATTTTGTAGCATTTATAGCCACAATTATTAATTGTACTGCACAAGTGTCTAAGAGGTCCAAGAAGCTGGACATCATTATATCTGAAGCCAGGAAGTTAATAATAATTAACAATTGTGGCTATAAATGGACATAAACTGTATCCCGTCTAGAAAAAACCCAACGGCAGGAGCCTTGCCTAGACTTTCAAGGGATATAACCTCAGCACAATAACTGTTCGTCTGGAGCTTCATGAAATGGGTTTCCATGGCCGAGCAGCCGCACACAAGCCTAAGATCACCATGCGCAATGCCAAGCGTCGGCTGGAGTGGTGTAAAGCTCGCCGCCATTGGACTCTGGAGCAGTGGAAACGCGTTCTCTGGAGTGATGAATCACGCTTCACCATCTGGCAGTCTGACGGACAAATCTGGGTTTGGCGGATGCCAGGAGAACGCTACCTGCCCGAATGCATAGTGCCAACTGTAACGTTTGGTGGAGGAGGAATAATGGTCTGGGGCTCTTTTTCATGGTTCGGGCTAGGCCCCTTAGTTCCAGTTAAGGGAAATCTTAACTCTACAACATACAATGACATTCTAGATGATTCTGTGCTTCCAACTTTGTGGCAACAGTTTGGGGAAGGCCCTTTCCTGTTTCAGCATGACAATGCCCCCGTGCACAAAGCGAGGTCCATACAGAAATGGTTTGTTGGGATCAATGTGGAAGAACTTGACTGGCCTGCACAGAACCCTGACCTCAACTCCATCGAACACCTTTGAGATAAATTTGAACACCGACTGCGAGCCAGGCCTAATCGCCTAACATCAGTGCCCAACCTCACTAATGCTCTTGTGGCTGAACGGAAGCAAGTCCCCACAGCAATGTTCCAACATCTAGTGGAAAGCCTTCCCAGAAGAGTGGAGGCTGTTATAGCAGCAAAGGGGGGACCAACTCCCATGATTTTGAAATGAGATGTTCGACGAGCAGGTGTCCACATACTTTTGGATATGTAGTATATCATGAAGAAAAGCTTGTGGGGAATAAAAAAAAAATGTATCTTCATAATTATACGAGGATCGGTTAGGGCTGGGCGATATGGCCTAAAAATCATATCTCAATTTTTTTCTAACTTATGGGCGGTTCACAATATATTTCTCGATGTTTTTAATGTTCTCTAAATAGGCTTTGTTGTACAATTAAAGGTCAAATACACTGCATTTCAAATAGCCAGCAATAATCTAATGAATTCAAGGCTTGTGAAAATATATCTAGGCTAAATACACTGCTCAAAAAAATAAAGGGAACACTAAAATAACACATCCTAGATCTGAATGAATGAAATAATCTTATTAAATACTTTTTTCTTTACATAGTTGAATGTGCTGACAACAAAATCACACAAACATTATCAATGGAAATCAAATTTATCAACCCATGGAGGTCTGGATTTGGAGTCACCCTCAAAATTAAAGTGGAAAACCACACTACAGGCTGATCCAACTTTGATGTAATGTCCTTAAAACAAGTCAAAATGAGGCTCAGTAGTGTGTGTGGCCTCCACGTGCCTGTATGACCTCCCTACAACGCCTGGGCATGCTCCTGATGAGGTGGCGGATGGTCTCCTGAGGGATCTCCTCCCAGACCTGGACTAAAGCATCCGCCAACTCCTGGACAGTGTGGTGCAACGTGGCGTTGGTGGATGGAGCGAGACATGATGTCCCAGATGTGCTCAATTGGATTCAGGTCTGGGGAACGGGCGGGCCAGTCCATAGCATCAATGCCTTCCTCTTGCAGGAACTGCTGACACACTCCAGCCACATGAGGTCTAGCATTGTCTTGCATTAGGAGGAACCCAGGGCCAACCGCACCAGCATATGGTCTCACAAGGGGTCTGAGGATCTCATCTCGGTCCCTAATGGCAGTCAGGCTACCTCTGGCTAGCACATGGAGGGCTGTGCGGCCCCCCAAAGAAATGCCACCCCACACCATGACTGACCCACCGCCAAACCGGTCATGCTGGAGGATGTTGCAGGCAGCAGAACGTTCTCCATGGCGTCTCCAGACTCTGTCACGTCTGCCACGTGCTCAGTGTGAACCTGCTTTCATCTGTGAAGAGCACAGGGCGCCAGTGGCGAATTTGCCAATCTTGGTGTTCTCTGGCAAATGCCAAACGTCCTGCACAGTGTTGGGCTGTAAGCACAACCCCCACCTGTGGACGTCGGGCCCTCATACCACCCTCATGGAGTCTGTTTCTGACCGTTTGAGCAGACACAATTTGTGGCCTGCTGGAGGTCATTTTGCAGGGCTCTGGCAGTGCTCCTCCGGCTCCTCCTTGCACAAAGGCGGAGGCAGCAGTCCTGCTGCTGGGTTGTTGGCCTCCTCCACGTCTCCTGATGTACTGGCCTGTCTCCTGGTAGCGCCTCCATGCTCTGGACACTACGCTGACAGACACAGCAAACCTTCTTGCCACAGCTCGCATTGATGTGCCATCCTGGATGAGCTGCACTACCTGAGCCACTTGTGTGGGTTGTAGACTCCGTCTCATGCTACCACTAGAGTGAAAGCACTGCCAGCATTCAAAAGTGACCAAAACATCAGCCAGGAAGCATAGGAACTGAGAAGTGGTCTGTGGTCACCACCTGAAAACCAGTCCTTTATTGGGGGTGTCTTGCTAATTGCCTATAATTTCCACCTGTTGTCTATTCCATTTGCACAACAGCATGTGAAATGTATTGTCAATCAGTGTTGCTTCCTAAGTGGACAGTTTGATTTCACAGAAGTGTGATTGACTTGGAGTTACATTGTGTTGTTTAAGTGTTCCCTTTATTTTTTTGAGCAGTGTCTAAGCCTTCCACAACCAAAATAGTTTAACCTGCTTTTTTTGCAATAATCACCTGATCTGGCTTTCAAATCAGTCTATGAAAATGCTATTTTTTGTTAGAAATTTTACCAGAACCATGCATAATGCACATTCACTAATAATGACCAACTTCTTGTAGCAGGTATTATTGAAATTAACACAGGTCTCATAAACGAACAATCTCTCAAGCACAAGCCCACGTGGTAGTGAGTAGCCAGCTAATGTTTATATTTCAAGTTTAGCCAACTTCGATCTATTTGCTTGCTAACGAGGCAGAACAGTTGAATTGTTATGAACACACCCTTCTGTCCGTTTCCAACTGTTTGAACAACATGTTAGCCTGTCCACTTTGATCAGATGTTGAAATCAATGGTCTGTCCACATACTTTTGGTCATGTAGTGTATATTTGGTCATGTAGTGTATATTTGGTCATGTAGTGTATATTTGTTCATGTAGTGTATTTTTGTTCATGTAGTGTATATTCACTCAGTCTAGTTTTAGTGGAATATCATCTGCAGGCAGCTCTCAACTGGTTTTGGCAGCTCACAGAAAAATGTAATTGGTAGCCGGTAAGGTAGGTAGGAAAGACGTTTCAACTTAGGGAACAATGGGTATGCAAACCAGGTTTTGAAAAAGTTTAGTCCGAAGTCTTGGTTAGTAGGCTATTTGTGTGATGTGCAATTCAGTCATCATGCTCTGTTTTCATCAGGGGTGCAGGCAGGAGTAGTTCTGGTTGGACACAGGCCCACCCACTTGGGAGCCAGGCCCTGCCAGGCCCACCCAATCAGATTGAGCAAAAACAAAAAAGTAATACAATATTATTACAAAAGTACTCAGACCAACTTCTCCAGGTACCACTACACCACTGCATAGGGCCGATGGAAAGACAGCAGTCACACAGCATGATGTTAAAGGATAAGCAGTCACACAGCATGATGTTAAAGGATAAGCAGTCACACAGCATGATGTTAAAGGATAAGCAGTCACACACAGCATGATGTTAAAGGATAAGCAGTCACACAGCATGATGTTAAAGGATAAGCAATCACACAGCAGGATGTTAAAGGATAAGCAGTCACACACAGCAGGATGTTAAAGGATAAGCAGTCACACACAGCATGATGTTAAAGGATAAGCAGTCACACAGCATGATGTTAAAGGATAAGCAGTCACACAGCATGATGTTAAAGGATAAGCAGTCACACAGCATGATGTTAAAGGATAAGCAGTCACACACAGCATGATGTTAAAGGATAAGCAGTCACACAGCATGATGTTAAAGGATAAGCAGTCACACACAGCATGATGTTAAAGGATAAGCAGTCACACAGCATGATGTTAAAGGATAAGCAGTCACACAGCATGATGTTAAAGGATAAGCAGTCACACAGCATGATGTTAAAGGATAGGCAGTCACACACAGCATGATGTTAAAGGATAAGCAGTCACACAGCATGATGTTAAAGGATAAGCAGTCACACAGCATGATGTTAAAGGATAAACAGTCACTCACAGCAGGATGTTAAAGGATAAGCAGTCACACACAGCATGATGTTAAAGGATAAGCAGTCACACAGCATGATGTTAAAGGATAAGCAGTCACACAGCATGATGTTAAAGGATAAGCAGTCACACAGCATGATGTTAAAGGATAAGCAGTCACACAGCATGATGTTAAAGGATAAGCAGTCACACAGCATGATGTTAAAGGATAAGCAGTCACACACAGCACAATGTTAAAGGATAAGCAGTCACACACAGCATTATGTTAAAGATAAGCAGTCACACAGCATGATGTTAAAGGATAAGCAGTCACACACAGTATGATGTTAAAGGATAAGCAGTCACACACAGCATGATGTTAAAGGATAAGCAGTCACACAGCATGATGTTAAAGGATAAGCAGTCACACAGCATGATGTTAAAGGATAAGCAGTCACACAGTATGATGTTAAAGGATAAGCAGTCACACACAGCATGATGTTAAAGGATAAGCAGTCACACAGCAGGATGTTAAAGGATAAGCAGTCACACAGTATGATGTTAAAGGATAAGCAGTCACACAGTATGATGTTAAAGGATAAGCAGTCACACACAGTATGATGTTAAAGGATAAGCAGTCACACAGCATGATGTTAAAGGATAAGCAGTCACACAGCATGATGTTAAAGGATAAGCAGTCACACAGCATGATGTTAAAGGATAAGCAGTCACACAGTATGATGTTAAAGGATAAGCAGTCACACACAGCATGATGTTAAAGGATAAGCAGTCACACAGCAGGATGTTAAAGGATAAGCAGTCACACAGCATGATGTTAAAGGATAAGCAGTCACACACAGCACAATGTTAAAGGATAAGCAGTCACACACAGCACAATGTTAAAGGATAAGCAGTCACACAGCAGGATGTTAAAGGATAAGCAGTCACACAGCAGGATGTTAAAGGATAAGCAGTCCCACAGCATGATGTTAAAGGATAAGCAGTCACACAGCAGGATGTTAAAGGATAAGCAGTCACACAGCATGATGTTAAAGGATAAGCAGTCACACAGCATTATGTTAAAGGATAAGCAGTCACACAGCATGATGTTAAAGGATAAGCAGTCACACACAGTATGATGTTAAAGGATAAGCAGTCACACACAGCATGATGTTAAAGGATAAGCAGTCACACAGTATGATGTTAAAGGATAAGCAGTCACACACAGTATGATGTTAAAGGATAAGCAGTCACACACAGCATGATGTTAAAGGATAAGCAGTCACACAGCATGATGTTAAAGGATAAGCAGTCACACAGTATGATGTTAAAGGATAAGCAGTCACACACAGCATGATGTTAAAGGATAAGCAGTCACACAGCAGGATGTTAAAGGATAAGCAGTCACACAGTATGATGTTAAAGGATAAGCAGTCACACACAGTATGATGTTAAAGGATAAGCAGTCACACACAGTATGATGTTAAAGGATAAGCAGTCACACAGCATGATGTTAAAGGATAAGCAGTCACACACAGTATGATGTTAAAGGATAAGCAGTCACACAGCATGATGTTAAAGGATAAGCAGTCACACAGCATGATGTTTAAGGATAAGCAGTCACACAGCATGATGTTAAAGGATAAGCAGTCACACAGCATGATGTTAAAGGATAAGCAGTCACACAGTATGATGTTAAAGGATAAGCAGTCACACACAGCATGATGTTAAAGGATAAGCAGTCACACAGCAGGATGTTAAAGGATAAGCAGTCACACAGCATGATGTTAAAGGATAAGCAGTCACACACAGCACAATGTTAAAGGATAAGCAGTCACACAGCAGGATGTTAAAGGATAAGCAGTCACACAGCAGGATGTTAAAGGATAAGCAGTCACACAGCATGATGTTAAAGGATAAGCAGTCACACAGCAGGATGTTAAAGGATAAGCAGTCACACAGCATGATGTTAAAGGATAAGCAGTCACACAGCATTATGTTAAAGGATAAGCAGTCACACAGCATGATGTTAAAGGATAAGCAGTCACACACAGTATGATGTTAAAGGATAAGCAGTCACACACAGCATGATGTTAAAGGATAAGCAGTCACACAGTATGATGTTAAAGGATAAGCAGTCACACACAGCATGATGTTAAAGGATAAGCAGTCACACACAGCATGATGTTAAAGGATAAGCAGTCACACAGTATGATGTTAAAGGATAAGCAGTCACACACAGCATGATGTTAAAGGATAAGCAGTCACACACAGCATGATGTTAAAGGATAAGCAGTCACACAGTATGTTAAAGGATAAGCAGTCACACACAGCATGATGTTAAAGGATAAGCAGTCACACACAGTATGATGTTAAAGGATAAGCAGTCACACACAGCATGATGTTAAAGGATAAGCAGTCACACAGTATGATGTTAAAGGATAAGCAGTCACACACAGCATGATGTTAAAGGATAAGCAGTCACACAGCATGATGTTAAAGGATAAGCAGTCACACAGCATGATGTTAAAGGATAAGCAGTCACACAGCATGATGTTAAAGGATAAGCAGTCACACAGCATGATGTTAAAGGATAAGCAGTCACACACAGTATGATGTTAAAGGATAAGCAGTCACACACAGCATGATGTTAAAGGATAAGCAGTCACACAGTATGATGTTAAAGGATAAGCAGTCACACAGTATGATGTTAAAGGATAAGCAGTCACACACAGCATGATGTTAAAGGATAAGCAGTCACACAGCATGATGTTAAAGGATAAGCAGTCACACAGTATGATGTTAAAGGATAAGCAGTCACACACAGCATGATGTTAAAGGATAAGCAGTCACACACAGTATGATGTTAAAGGATAAGCAGTCACACACAGCATGATTTTAAAGGATAAGCAGTCACACAGCATGATGTTAAAGGATAAGCAGTCACACAGCATGATGTTAAAGGATAAGCAGTCACACACAGTATGATGTTAAAGGATAAGCAGTCACACACAGCATGATGTTAAAGGATAAGCAGTCACACACAGCATGATGTTAAAGGATAAGCAGTCACACAGCATGATGTTAAAGGATAAGCAGTCACACAGCATGATGTTAAAGGATAAGCAGTCACACAGCATGATGTTAAAGGATAAGCAGTCACACAGCATGATGTTAAAGGATAAGCAGTCACACACAGTATGATGTTAAAGGATAAGCAGTCACACACAGCATGATGTTAAAGGATAAGCAGTCACACAGCAGGATGTTAAAGGATAAGCAGTCACACAGCATGATGTTAAAGGATAAGCAGTCACACAGTATGATGTTAAAGGATAAGCAGTCACACACAGTATGATGTTAAAGGATAAGCAGTCACACACAGCATGATGTTAAAGGATAAGCAGTCACACACAGCATGATGTTAAAGGATAAGCAGTCACACAGCATGATGTTAAAGGATAAGCAGTCACACAGCATGATGTTAAAGGATAAGCAGTCACACAGCATGATGATGTTAAAGGATAAGCAGTCACACACAGTATGATGTTAAAGGATAAGCAGTCACACAGCATGATGTTAAAAGATAAGCAGTCACACAGCATGATGATGTTAAAGGATAAGCAGTCACACACAGCATGATGTTAAAGGATAAGCAGTCACACAGCATGATGTTAAAGGATAAGCAGTCACACAGCATGATGATGTTAAAGGATAAGCAGTCACACATAGCATGATGTTAAAGGATAAGCAGTCACACAGTATGATGTTAAAGGATAAGCAGTCACACACAGCATGATGTTAAAGGATAAGCAGTCACACACAGTATGATGTTAAAGGATAAGCAGTCACACACAGCATGATGTTAAAGGATAAGCAGTCACACAGTATGATGTTAAAGGATAAGCAGTCACACACAGCATGATGTTAAAGGATAAGCAGTCACACAGCATGATGTTAAAGGATAAGCAGTCACACAGCATGATGTTAAATGATAAGCAGTCACACAGCATGATGTTAAAGGATAAGCAGTCACACAGTATGATGTTAAAGGATAAGCAGTCACACACAGCATGATGTTAAAGGATAAGCAGTCACACACAGTATGATGTTAAAGGATAAGCAGTCACACACAGCATGATGTTAAAGGATAAGCAGTCACACAGTATGATGTTAAAGGATAAGCAGTCACACAGTATGATGTTAAAGGATAAGCAGTCACACACAGCATGATGTTAAAGGATAAGCAGTCACACACAGTATGATGTTAAAGGATAAGCAGTCACACAGTATGATGTTAAAGGATAAGCAGTCACACAGCATGATGTTAAAGGATAAGCAGTCACACAGCATGATGTTAAAGGATAAGCAGTCACACACAGTATGATGTTAAAGGATAAGCAGTCACACACAGCATGATGTTAAAGGATAAGCAGTCACACACAGCATGATGTTAAAGGATAAGCAGTCACACAGCATGATGTTAAAGGATAAGCAGTCACACAGCATGATGTTAAAGGATAAGCAGTCACACAGCATGATGTTAAAGGATAAGCAGTCACACAGCATGATGTTAAAGGATAAGCAGTCACACAGCAGGATGTTAAAGGATAAGCAGTCACACACAGCATGATGTTAAAGGATAAGCAGTCACACACAGCATGATGTTAAAGGATAAGCAGTCACACAGCATGATGTTAAAGGATAAGCAGTCACACAGCATGATGTTAAAGGATAAGCAGTCACACAGCATGATGATGTTAAAGGATAAGCAGTCACACACAGTATGATGTTAAAGGATAAGCAGTCACACAGCATGATGTTAAAAGATAAGCAGTCACACAGCATGATGATGTTAAAGGATAAGCAGTCACACACAGTATGATGTTAAAGGATAAGCAGTCACACAGCATGATGTTAAAGGATAAGCAGTCACACAGCATGATGATGTTAAAGGATAAGCAGTCACACACAGTATGATGTTAAAGGATAAGCAGTCACACAGCATGATGTTAAAGGATAAGCAGTCACACAGCATGATGATGTTAAAGGATAAGCAGTCACACAGCATGATGATGTTAAAGGATAAGCAGTCACACACAGCATGATGTTAAAGGATAAGCAGTCACACAGCATGATGTTAAAGGATAAGCAGTCACACAGCAGGATGTTAAAGGATAAGCAGTCACACAGCATGATGATGTTAAAGGATAAGCAGTCACACAGCATGATGATGTTAAAGGATAAGCAGTCACACACAGCATGATGATGTTAAAGGATAAGCAGTCCATCAACTCAGACATAATAAGCCAGGAGGTCCCAATCATAAGAATACAAAAATACAATCATTATGCGTTTAAGCATTTCCCAATCGAAACTATTACTTCCCCTTGCAAAAAACATTTCACATTTAGCACACAAAGTAACCAGTGACCTAAACAAAATGACCTACTACAAAAGGCCTTAGGGAACTACTTCTAGCTATTGTGAAGTGACCTGTTGGCCTTTGGGAACTACTGCTAGCTATTGTGAAGTGACCTGTTGACCTTTGGGAACTACTTCTAGCTATTGTGAAGTGACCTGTTGGCCTTTGGGAACTACTTCTAGCTATTGTGAAGTGACCTGTTGACCTTTGGGAACTACTTCTAGCTATTGTGAAGTGACCTGTTGGCCTTTGAGAAAGCAGAAGTTTCCAGTAAAAACGGTCCCACCCATTACAAGTCAAAATGTGATTGGTTGATTACACTGTCATTGAAAATAATAATATAATTATTTTTTATAAATCCTTAGCCTTGACACAAACCGGTGCACCTGGCACCTACTACCGTACCCCGTTCAAAGGCATTGCAATCTTTTATCTTGCCCGTTCACCCTCTGAATGGCACACATACAAAATCCATGTCTCAACTGTCTCAAGACGGGCCCCGTGTAGCTCAGTTGGTAGAGAATGGCACTTGCAACACCAGGGTTGTGGATTCGATTCCCACTGGGGGGCCAGTATTATAAAAAAAAAAAAAAAAAGATGTATGCACTCACTAACTGTAAGTCGCTCTGGATAAGAGCGTCTGCTAAATGACTAAAATGTAAAATGTAAGACATAAAAATCCTTCTTTAACCCGTCTCCTCCCCTTCATCTACACCGATTTAAGTGGATTTAGCAAGTGACATCAATAAGGGATCATAGCTTTCACCTGGTCAGTCTATGTCATGGAAAGAGCAGGTGTTCTTAATGTTTTGTATACTCAGTGTACATCCAGCTGGCTTTTCCATGCATTGTCAAGACCGGTTGACAGACTCAGGTAAGATGAGTGGGGAGGGGTGTGTCTCTTTGTTAACAACCTTTTGTATAAAGCCCTTTTGTGGGGAAAACTCCTTCTGATTGGCTGGGCCTGGCTCCCAAGTGGTTGGGCACCCATGGCTGCGCCCGTGCATAGTCATGTGAAATCCATAGATTAGGGCCTAATGAATTTATTTCAATTGACTGATTTCCTTATATGAACTGTAACTAAGCAAAATCTTTGAAATTGTTGCTTGCTGCGTTTTTGTTCAGTATAGTTGTATTCGTTTCTTTTATTCTAAAAAAACTCCCTAGTCCTTGTCGATGACAAGCATACCCATAACATGATGCAGCCACCACCATGCTTGAAAGTATGCAGAGTGGTACTCAGTATTGACATTTCATCGCCACATTAATTTTTTTCAGTATTACTTAAGTGACTTGTTGCAAAAGGGATGCATGTTTTGTAATATTTGTATTCTGGACAGGCTTCCTTCTTTTCACTGTATCATTTAGGTTAGTATTGTGGAGTTACTACAATGTTGTTGATTCATTCTCAGTTCTCATATCACAGCCATTAAACTCTGTAACTGTTTTAAAATCCCCATTGGCCTCATGGTGAAATCCCTGAGCAGTTTCCTTCCTCTCCGGCAACTGAGTTAGGAAGGACGCCTGTATCTTTGTAGTGACTGGGTGTATTGATACACCATCCAAAGTGTAATGAATAACTTCACCATGCTCAAAGGGATATTCAATGTCTGCTTTTTTTTTTTTTACCCATCTACCAATTAGTGCCCTTCTTTTGCGAAATATTGGAAAACCTGGTCTTTGTGATTGAATCTGTGTTTGAAATTCACTGCTCGACTGAGGGACCTTACAGATAATTCTATGTGTTGGGTAGAGAGATGAGGTAGTCATTCAGAAATCATGTTAAACACTATTATTGAACACAGAGTGAGTCCATGCAACTTATTATGCGATTTGTTTAGCACATTTTCACTCCTGAACTTATTTAATCTTGCCATAACAAAGGGGTTGAATATTTATTGACTCAGGACATTTGAGCTTCACATTTTTTATATATATATATATTTTAAAAATGTCTAAAAAACAAAATTCCACTTAGATATCATGGGGTATTGTGTGTACACCAGTGACACAAAATCTCAATTATTTATAAATTTTTTATTCAGGCTGTAACACAACAAAATGTGGAAAAAGTAAAAGGGGCGTGAATACCTTCTGAAGGCGCTGTAGCTATCTGGACTATCTTCATTCAGCCTTTTGACTCATCACATACGCTGCTGCTACTGTTCATTAGATATCCTGTTGCCTAGTCACTTTATACCTCAATTACCTCGTACCCCTGCACATGGCCTCGGTACTGGTACCCCTTGTATATAGCCAAGTTGTTACCTCGTCCGTCAGTAAGCATTTCACTGTTAGTCTACACCTGTTGTTCATGAAGCATGTGACAAATAACATTTGATAAAACATTCTCTTAATAAGCATTTAAAATCAATCCAAGCATGTTGCAAATATTGGACAATGCTCAGGGTCTGAGGACCATTTCCGCATTATGTTATTAGCCTACATATTGGATAGTAAATTAAATGTACTGAAATGACATCGTGTTTTTCTATAGAGGTAAGTCGATCATTACATCCACTGAAGACAAGGAGAGACGAGCTTCGGAACAATATAATCAATATTTTATTCAAAAAGAAAAATGACAAAAAGAAAATTACAATAATATGCATTTGCCACTATGTTTTATTTCACTGTCTGTTGGTGCTGGCACATCATGAATGGCTGTAGCTATCTATATATATATATATATATATATATATATATATATATATGCTGGTCCTCTGTAGCTCAGCTGGTAGAGCACGGCGCTTGTAACGCCAACGTAGTGGGTTCGATACCCGGGACCACCCATACACAAAAATGTATGCACGCATGACTGTAAGTCGCTTTGGATAAAAGCGTCTGCTAAATGGCATATTATATATTATTATTATACTGATGATACTGGCTCTGGGGTGAAATCAACCCTAGATTCAGATGTAGGATCAGCTTCCCCTCCCCCATTCCCAACCTTAGCCATAGTGGGGAAAATGCAAAAAAACTGACCCGAGATCAGTGTCTAGGAGCAACTTTACACCAATGATACTGGTGGAACAGAGCTATTATGGCTGCCGGAGACATTCACATGATTGACTGGCAGTCCCAAATATCACCCTATCCCCTATATAGTGCATCCTATATATGGCTCTGGTTAAAGGTAGTGCGCTATATTAGGGAATAGGGTGCTATTTGGGACCGAAATATGTCAGTCTGGACAGAGCCGTTCTGTTAGTTTGAGTCCTTGGCCTTTCGGTCAGTCACACACAGCATCGAGAGAACTGTAGTCCAGAGCTATTATGGCTGCCGGAGACATTCACATGATTGACTGGCAGTCCCAAATATCACCCTCAGGGTCTGAGGGTGATAATACAGAGGAGAATGCATACCATCTGTGTCCGTTTGGAGATAGATCACAACAACACAACTCCGTAAACCCTTTAAAAACAGACTTTCAGACTTTTCACCGTCTCAAATATAGCCTGGGTGCCAGTCGGATTGTGCTATTCATGCCATCTCCATGTCACTCAATGGGTGATAAGGAGTTGGGACACAAGAGCACTAACCGATCTGGGACACAAGAGTACAAACTGATCTGGGACACAGGCTATTTGAAACATGCTGGTTGAATAAAGAATACTGACAAATGATCAGACAAAAATACAAATACAACATGAATAAAATCACTTGTTGCTGAATATAGGAGATATAATCTGCCTGCGTTTTGCAGTTTTTTTTTGTTGTTGCCTAGGACAGCTCACGTACGAACAGAACTCGATCAGGTTGCATTTCTACCCGTCACTGTAGATCTGAGACGATGGAGTGAGGAGGTGGTGTCATCTATGAATAATAATATTGTTGTCACATAAAGCCTACAGCAGTTTAACTTTTTGGAGTGATGACTTTTCATTTCATAAATAAAAATAAAAACAAACGCTGACAGTAATTACTGTTATAATATAATCTTTAAAAAACTCATCCAAATGGATAGCAAGGCAGGTAAACGAATCAACCGTTTTTGCCTGTTGTAGAGTTCAGCGTGCGCAAGTGGATGGATAAAATAACCAGTTTGTTTATTATCTGACAGTTTCGGAGTAGTAATCTTGATAATTATTTGTAATAATAATAATGCAACATTGCGTCATTCTGCTCATGCAATATACATTTTGACAATGACGGATGGGACTGGTGATAGGCATACGTCTTAACTCCAGATTCCTAACTACATCATTTGACTTTAAAATCTCCCATTGACATCAACGGACGATTTAGGCAGTAAAGCCAAATTAAAAACACATGGAACTCAGGTTAGGATCGGGAACCATAGAGAGCGTAGAGCATTGAAATTACGATATATTATGCCATCATTGACTTGAATGGGGGAAGCCCGCTCTACAGGTGATATTTCTATAGGGCAGACTGTCTGTAGAACAGTAGGGTGGCTGTAGTTATAACGGGGCCTTAGCAGGCAGCACAGTAATGTAATGAAACCCATCGTGACGTTGGGAGTTGGATGCCGGAGGTTGGAGTCCTTCCACCAAGGGGATATAAAACTGTCCTGGGTCTTACTCCTAAAAGAGAAAGAACGTCGGTTAGTGAATTTCCGGGTCATTTGGTGCAACACGCTGTAGGAAGCATTGGAGGCAGATTATGCGAGTACGGTGCAGCGGCGTCATGCTGATACTCTCGCCATGTGAATGACAGCGCAAACATAACACAGCGGCAGGAAATTGGGAATTGCAAGGCATCCACAGACCAATTTTTTTAGGGCCAGTTTCCTGGACATAGAATAAGCCGTACTATTGGACTAAAGCATGCTCTTGTCTGTCTAAATATCTGTCTGGGAAACGTCACCCTTAACAGACAGTAGCAGCAGGGACAGAGCTGAGGGCCACGGAGACCTCAGTTACGACAGCATCGTCATTAGTCATGCACACCTGCTGCTCCTGCAGTGCTGTAGCCTGTGGGTTATCGTTTTTATTCAGAAGAAATAATGCCTGGGGGAAAAACCTAGAGGAGTTGAAGTAACGTAGGTTAAAAGGTCCAAGGTTATGGTCAACACCAAATCTTAATTAACCCTTTACAGTTGCAGCCGTACACGGGTTGACATTTTCTCGGCACTGATTGGAACGCTGCGGCTGCACAGTACTGTGCTATAAATGACATCAGAGCTCTGCGCTTCACAGCGCTGTGTGTGTTTTGACTGACAGACGTTCTAAAAGTTCAGCACCTCGCGCGACACACAAAGTTGCCCCCCCATCCCTCCCGCTAATTGCCCAACTTTTGCACATTTGTCGTTGTCTAAATGAGGGAAATGCTGTAAATTAAAGAGGACTCAATGTAATTTGAAAGATGAGACGTTGAGGATTATTTTTAAAAAAAATACCACTTTGATGTCATGATGCAAGCGTGCCAAAACACCCGTGAGTCCAAATGTGCACTACATATTTTCATATCATAAAAGTTGTGTCGTGATTGTGTGTATGATCACCACGGTTGCTGTACAACTACAAGATGACATGGCGTCATACCCTGGGTTGTCCTGAACAGACTGTTTGTCTGTTGTGAAGAACATTCCGGATTGAGTAAACGACAACAGTAACTGTGTGATGGGCCGGGATGCAGGGCTGTGTGTGATGGCCGGGATGCAGGGCTGCGTTCCAAACAACTACCGGTGTACCTTGCTCCAGTTCCTCAACAGCACAGCTAGGAGAGTTAAAAACCCACCTTATAGTTGAAGACTCTTCTTCGAGTCATAAACGTGCATTGAAATGAAGTAATCCTCGCACAATTACCGTTGTTGTTTACGCAATCCAGACTTTTCTTCACAATTTTGCAGTTGTGCACACTTTGGGAGAGGTGTGTGGCCACTTGGAGACACCAGTTAGTCCTCTCACTCAAACCCTTGGCATTCTTTTGTCTTATGTTGTCTTATACAGCACCCCATATTGTCCAGGAATAGTCTTATCATGTTACTGGATGTATCACTGTATTGTCAGAGGTCGTTATTAATAAATGCTGTGAAAAGTACAGTAAAAGTAACATTCACATCAAATCAACAGTGTAGTGTCTGGATTCCGTCTTGTGTCAGGTGAACGGTTGTGCCCTCGCCTTGGGTCTAATCATTTCCCCCATGATCTCTAAACTGTTCCCTTTCAATTGCTACCACGGTTATGCTTTTCATATTTCTTCTGTAAGAAACATTTTTCATTTTGCCCTATCTATATAGGCCAATTACCACAAGTGTAAAGGGTTAAAGATGTCAACAACATAGAGAGCATGTCCACTGAATTTTAAAAAAAATGAAAAGACGTTTAAATAAAAAGAAAGATGTGGTTAAATCCAGAAGGAGAGACAGGGTAACATGAAGGAGTGGGAGGGGAAAACCACCATACACAACCAACCAACACCATGCCTGTCAACCAATCAGAATCCACCAAAAGGAAAAACAACCCTGACAGTAGAAGTTAAGACTAGACAGGCCGGAATACCGAAACGCAACAGGGTGCAGAACACTTTGGAACGTTCAGATAGAAACATATTACACAGAACATACATGCCTCTCTGACGTGTAGAGTTAGGTAATCACGTCAGCTCTATTCACAACATTTCTATCTGCAACGTTCAACGTGTTGCACCCTCTTGAACCCAACCGTGGCGTGTGTTTGCAGTTATGGTGACGTGGCAACCAGAGAGCACGCACAGAGCAGTACAACTCACTCCTGTGACCTAGATACAACAGATTGGACCTGCCTCTGTCTACAAACACGACACGAAGTAGCGAAATCTAGGTTACATCAGTGAGTTTTAGTCTCTTCGTGAAGACAACACTTCCTTTTAGAAGCTTTGAAGAGGTTGGTAAATCACATTATTTTGTTTGGATGACTTTACAGATCTGATTCAGATAGATACATTTAATTAAACTACTAATTAATATCGATCGGACTGATATTTTTGAATGTTTGTGAGGCATATCGAATCTAGTGTACCCAGGTTAAAGCTGAGTCCATACAAATGAGTTAACGTAGCAGACCTCAGACCGGCAGCTCCAATGCATTTGCCACTGTCTGCAAGTGGCAAACTCATCCGCGAAGGACAGCAGATACATAGAGTTAATGTCTAGATGTAGGAGGATGAGGTTCGTGCGGATGCTAGTGTTTAGGAAATGCTGCTGATGATGTGGGGGAAGCAGGAGCATGCCGAGGAGCGATGGAGGAAGATGAGTGGACTAGCTTCCAAGCCCAGCCCAGCTGACCACAACCGAACAATACCACGACCACATACGGTGGGTCTGCTTACCTGGGTCAGTCCTCTCCCTCAGGTGTGATCTCTGTTTATCTTACCTGGGTCAGTCCTCTCCCTCAGGTGTGATCTCTGTCTGTTTATCTTACCTGGGTCAGTCCTCTCCCTCAGGTGTGATCTCTGTCTGTTTATCTTACCTGGGTCAGTCCTCTCCCTCAGGTGTGATCTCTGTCTGTTTATCTTACCTGGGTCAGTCCTCTCCCTCAGGTGTGATCTCTGTCTGTTTATCTTACCTGGGTCAGTCCTCTCCCTCAGGTGTGATCTCTGTCTGTTTATCTTACCTGGGTCAGTCCTCTCCCTCAGGTGTGATCTCTGTCTGTTTATCTTACCTGGGTCAGTCCTCTCCCTCAGGTGTGATCTCTGTCTGTTTATCTTACCTGGGTCAGTCCTCTCCCTCAGGTGTGATCTCTGTCTGTTTATCTTACCTGGGTCAGTCCTCTCCCTCAGGTGTGATCTCTGTCTGTTTATCTTACCTGGGTCAGTCCTCTCCCTCAGGTGTGATCTCTGTCTGTTTATCTTACCTGGGTCAGTCCTCTCCCTCAGGTGTGATCTCTGTCTGTTTATCTTACCTGGGTCAGTCCTCTCCCTCAGGTGTGATCTCTGTCTGTTTATCTTACCTGGGTCAGTCCTCTCCCTCAGGTGTGATCTCTGTCTGTTTATCTTACCTGGGTCAGTCCTCTCCCTCAGGTGTGATCTCTGTCTGTTTATCTTACCTGGGTCAGTCCTCTCCCTCAGGTGTGATCTCTGTCTGTTTATCTTACCTGGGTCAGTCCTCTCCCTCAGGTGTGATCTCTGTCTGTTTATCTTACCTGGGTTAGTCCTCTCCCTCAGGTGTGATCTCTGTCTGTTTATCTTACCTGGGTCAGTCCTCTCCCTCAGGTGTGATCTCTGTCTCTTTATGAACCACTACTTTGGTCACTGACATGTCAGGATGCTGCTCTTTGGCCTCCTTTATGGCCTGGGCCAGAGCCTGGTGGTGCAATAGCACAACAACACCAGGAGAGGGAGACAGAGAGGGGGCAGGGAGGAGGAGGTGAGGGAGGAGGATGTGGGGAGGAGGATGTGGGGAGGAGGGACAGGAGGGAGGAGGAAGTGGGGAGGAGGGAGGAGGAAGTGGGGAGGAGGGACAGGAAGGAGGAGGAAGTGGGGAGGAGGATGTGGGGAGGAGGATGTGGGGAGGAGGGAGGAGGAAGTGGGGAGGAGGGACGGGAGGGAGGAGGAAGTTGGCAGGAGGATGTGGGGAGGAGGAAGTGGGGAGGAGGGAGGAGGAAGTGGGGAGGAGGGACGGGAGGGAGGAGGAAGGAGGAAGTGGGGAGGAGGGAGGGACGGCAGGGAGGAGGTGGGGAGGGAGGAGGGACGGCAGGGAGGAGGAGTCAGTGAGTGTGTCTAGTAGGACTACTAGTTACAGAGTCATCTCCTGGTTAGTACTAGTCTAGAACACTAGTTACAGAGTCATCTCCTGGTTAGTACTAGTCTAGAACACTAGTTACAGAGTCATCTCCTGGTTAGTACTAGTCTAGAACACTAGTTACATCAACCAGACAACTGAAGTTAGGTCACATTACATATACAACCATTATATTCAGTCATTATAGGCAAGAGGATTGGGGAAGTTGATATCTTCCCCAGATTCATGATACATTTGTCATCCTCATCTGTATATGTTCAAAATAATCAATGAGAAGTCAAATAGAAAGAAAGAAAGAAAGAAAGAAAGAGAGAAAGAGAGAGACAGAGACCTGATCATGGTCGATATCTCCTGCATCTCCTGTGATGACGATCCTCTTCTCTATCCTGGTCTCAGAGACCCCTCCCTTCACCGTCTGACAGCAGAACGGATTGACAGAGGGATACAGCGTTATGAAGGAGACGGAAAACTATACTGTTGCTATTTTGCTTATAACCAAGGAGCATAAACAGCATGAAGGAGAACTAAAAATGTGAAAGATATTCAGCAACTCTTTGAAGGAGTCACTGAAGTTCAATAGAAGTTTAGAATGTTTATAATAGGTTACGGTTAGGAACCCAGAGGTAATTAGTTTATAATGGGTTAGGGTTAGGAACCCAGAGGTAATTAGTTTATAATGGGTTACGGTTAGAGACCCAGAGGTAATTAGTTTATAATGGGTTAGGGTTAGGAACCCAGAGGTAATTAGTTTATAATGGGTTAGGGTTAGGAACCCAGAGGTAATTAGTTTATAATGGGTTAGGGTTAGGAACCCAGAGGTAATTAGTTTATAATGGGTTAGGGTTAGGAACCCAGAGGTAATTAGTTTATAATGGGTTACGGTTAGAGACCCAGAGGTAATTAGTTTATAATGGGTTAGGAACCCAGAGGTAATTAGTTTATAATGGGTTAGGGTTAGGAACCCAGAGGTAATTAGTTTATAATGGGTTAGGGTTAGAGACCCAGAGGTAATTAGTTTATAATGGGTTAGGAACCCAGAGGTAATTAGTTTATAATGGGTTAGGGTTAGGAACCCAGAGGTAATTAGTTTATAATGGGTTAGGGTTAGAAACCCAGATGTAATTAGTTTATAATGGGTTAGGAACCCAGAGGTAATTAGTTTATAATGGGTTAGGGTTAGAGACCCAGAGGTAATTAGTTTATAATGGGTTAGGGTTAGAGACCCAGAGGTAATTAGTTTATAATGGGTTAGGGTTAGAAACCCAGAGGTAATTAGTTTATAATGGGTTAGGAACCCAGAGGTAATTAGTTTATATTGGGTTAGAGACCCAGAGGTAATTAGTTTATAATGGGTTAGGGTTAGAGACCCAGAGGTAATTAGTTTATAATGGGTTAGAGACCCAGAGGTAATTAGTTTATAATGGGTTAGGGTTAGAAACCCAGAGGTAATTAGTTTATAATGGGTTAGAGACCCAGAGGTAATTAGTTTATAATGGGTTAGGGTTAGAAACCCAGAGGTAATTAGTTTATACTGGGTTAGGGTTAGAAACCCAGATGTAATTAGTTTATAATGGGTTAGGAACCCAGAGGTAATTAGTTTATAATGGGTTAGGGTTAGAGACCCAGAGGTAATTAGTTTATAATGGGTTAGGGTTAGAGACCCAGAGGTAAAAAAGGGTCCGCTGATGAAATGACCCCTAACCTTAGTGATGTGTGTGGTCGTGGTGGTGCTGGTGGTTTCCGAGGTGATGGTCTGAGCGCTCATCAGAACACCGGGTTCCGCGTCACCATTGTAGTCACCCTGTCAGAAGTCACGTGACAAACTCTAATGAGTGGAAAGGAAAGGGAGGGACTACCTGGATCAAGAAGAAACTCTCACTGTTGCTTTCCTTTTCTCTTCTTCTTCTTCTTGTGTCGCTGCCCTAATGAACGCACCTCTGAAGACTCGTAGGTGATGGTTTTAGTCTCTGTGTGGACTACAGGGTTCTCCCTGGCGGTCGGCTCCTCCGCTGGCACAGCCTCGGGTTTCTGGGCGGACAGAGGAGAAGAAATGAGGATGAATGAAGAGCAAGACAGGATGGTAGAACCTCAACATTACTGGCTCTTCTAAATCGGATCAGTGGATGACAGTTCCATCTGCCATTTAGGAACCAGTGTGTGTGCTTTGCTAACTGAACCAGAATGAAAACGGGATTTGTCTGGAAACAGTTTAAGTGAACACAAACTAGAAACGTCAAAACAAACAAACGTCATCAAATAGGACAAACACATGCCACATGCTGGAATGGAGAACCCGAACAGACAACAACATGAGCTAAACTAATAAAACCCATAATACCCTAGTCAGAGGAAATACAGTATAACCTATCAAACCTAGAACGGCCCTATAGAAACGGCCCTATAGAAACGGCCCTATAGAAATGGCCTTATAGAAAGGGCCCTATAGAAAGGGCCCTATAGAAACGGCCCTATAGAAAGGGCCCTATAGAAAGGGCCCTATAGAAACGGCCCTATAGAAAGGGCCCTTTAGAAAGGCCCTATAGAAACGGCCCTATAGAAAGGCCCTATAGAAACGGCCCTATAGAAACGGCCCTGTAGAAAGGCCCTATAGAAAGGGCCCTATAGAAAGGGCCCTATAGAAACGGCCCTATAGAAACGGCCCTATAGAAACGGCCAATGCAAATCCCAAAAGTTCCATCAAGTGTGCTGTTTATTAGGTTCCCTGATCCGTTCAATCTCCTTGATTATTAGTGGGAGAGAGTGAGGGTCCAGACCAAGCCATCCAGGGAGGGGACAGTGCTGAAGTTAGAGGCCCAGGCAGAGGACACCGGGGCTGGCTAGAGGTTACCTCTAGGAGGGGCCAGGCTGGAGGTGTGGGTGTGAGAGGGCTCTCTTCTTCTACCAGCTCATTGTCTTCAACACCCTGTGAAGTGGGCATGTCCTTGTCTTCAACACCCTGTGAAGTGGGCATGTCCTTGTCTTCAACACCCTGTGAAGTGGGCATGTCCTTGTCTTCAACACCCTGTGAAGTGGGCATGTCCTTGTCTTCAACACCCTGTGAAGTGGGCATGTCCTTGTCTCCTACCACTTCCCCCTTCTCTCCTACCACTTATGCCTCCTCTCCTTCCACTTCTTCCTCCTCTCCTACCACTTTCTCCTCCTCTCCTACCACTTCCCTCTCCTCTCCTACCACTTCCCCCTCCTCTCCTAGCACTTCCTCCTCCTCTCCTACCACTTCCCTCTCCTCTCCTACCACTTCCCTCTCCTCTCCTACCACTTCCCCCTTCTCTCCTCCTTCTCTCCAACCACTTTCTCCTCCTTTCCTACCACTTCCCTCTCCTACCACTTCCTTCTCCTCTCCTACCACTTTTCCCTCCTCTCCTACCACTTCCCTCTCCTCTCCTACCACTTCCGCCTCCTCTCCTACCACTTCCTCTCCTACCACTTCCCTCTCCTCTCCTACCACTTCCCCCTTCTCTCCTCCCACTTCTCCCTTCTCTCCACCTCCTCTCCTACCACTTGCCCATTCTCTCCTCCTCCTCTCCTACCACTTCCGCCTCCTCTCCTACCACTTCCTCCTCCTCTCCTACCACTTCCCTCTCCTCTCCTACCACTTCCCCCTTCTCTCCTACCACTTATGCCTCCTCTCCTTCCACTTCCTCTCCTACCACTTTCTCCTCCTCTCCTACCACTTCCCTCTCCTCTCCTCTCCTACCACTTCTGCCTCCTCTCCTACCACTTCCTCCTCCTCTCCTACCACTTCCCTCTCCTCTCCTACCACTTCCCCCTTCTCTCCAACCACTTTCTCCTCCTCTCCTACCACTTCCCTCTCCTCTCCTACCACTTCCGCCTCCTCTCCTTCCACTTCCTCCTCCTCTCCTACCACTTCCCTCTCCTCTCCTACCACTTCCTCCTCCTCTCCTACCACTTCCTCCTCCTCTCCTACCACTTCCCTCTCCTCTCCTACCACTTCCCCCTTCTCTCCTACCACTTATGCCTCCTCTCCTTCCACTTCCTCCTCCTCTCCTACCACTTATGCCTCCTCTCCTTCCACCTCCTCTCCTACCACTTCCCGCTCCTCTCCTACCACTTCCTTCTCCTCTCCTACCACTTCCCTCTCCTCTCCTACCACTTCCTTCTCCTCTCCTACCACTTCCCTCTGCTCTCCTACCACTTCCCTCTCCTCTCCTCCCACTTCTCCCTTCTCTCCACCTCCTCTCCTACCACTTCCCCCTTCTCTCCTCCTCCTCTCCTACCACTTCCTTCTCCTCTCCTACCACTTCATTTTCCTCTCCTACCACTTCCCTCTCCTCTCCTACCACTTCCGCCTGCTCTCCTACCACTTCCGCCTCCTCTCCTACCACTTCCGCCTCCTCTCCTACCACTTCCGCCTCCTCTCCTACCACTTCCTCCTCCTCTCCTACCACTTCTGCCTCCTCTCCTACCTGTTCCCCCTCCTCTCCTACCTGTTCCCCCTCCTCTCCTACCTGTTCCCCCTGCTCTCCTACGACTGTTCTGTTTGATGCTGTATGACTCTCTGTAGAGTAGCTCAGCCACCAAGATGTTCTCCTGCCCCAACTCTGATACTGCAGACAGACCTGCCCCTTCCCTCTCTGAGACCTGCCCTGCACAACTGTCTGTAACTGTCTCTTCTGTAGTGGTCTCAGTTTGACTACAAAGCTCCTCTGTGGTAGTAGTGGACCCTGTCGTTAGCCCCTCAGTGCAGGCTTGTTCCATCACGGCTGCCCCTAATGTCTGGATGTATTTGTGCTCCAGCGCTGCAGTAGGGCCGTCATAGGGCTCTGGCTTGGACTTGGTACTTAGTTCTGGCTCTACAGTAACTTCTGGTTCTAGATCAGTGTCTACAGTCAGTTCTGGTTCTAGATCAGTGTCTGCAGTCAGTTCTGGTTCTAGATCAGTGTCTACCTCTAGTTCTGACTCTGCAGAACGTACAGCCTCTACCTCTACCTCTGCAGAACGTACAGCCTCTACCTCTGACTCTATCTCTACAGTAACTAGTGGTTCTGGCTGTATCTCTCCAGTAACTAGTGGTTCTGGCTGTATCTCTCCAGTAACTAGTGGTTCTGGCTGTATCTCTCCAGTAACTAGTGGTTCTGGCTGTATCTCTCCAGTAACTAGTGGTTCTGGCTGTATCTCTCCAGTAACTAGTGGTTCCGGCTGTATCTCTCCAGTAACTAGTGGTTCCGTCTGTATCTCTCCAGTAACTAGTGGTTCTGGCTGTATCTCTCCAGTAACTAGTGGTTCCGTCTGTATCTCTCCAGTAACTAGTGGTTCTGGCTGTATCTCTCCAGTAACTAGTGGTTCTGGCTGTATCTCTCCAGTAACTAGTGGTTCTGGCTGTATCTCTCCAGTAACTAGTGGTTCCGGCTGTATCTCTCCAGTAACTAGTGGTTCCGGCTGTATCTCTCCAGTAACTAGTGGTTCTGGCTGTATCTCTCCAGTAACTAGTGGTTCCGGCTGTATCTCTCCAGTAACTAGTGGTTCTGGCTGTATCTCTCCAGTAACTAGTGGTTCTGGCTGTATCTCTCCAGTAACTAGTGGTTCCGGCTGTATCTCTCCAGTAACTAGTGGTTCCGGCTGTATCTCTCCAGTAACTAGTGGTTCTGGCTGTATCTCTCCAGTAACTAGTGGTTCTGGCTGTATCTCTCCAGTAACTAGTGGTTCTGGCTGTATCTCTACAGTAACTAGTGGTTCCGGCTGTATCTCTCCAGTAACTAGTGGTTCTGGCTGTATCTCTCCAGTAACTAGTGGTTCCGTCTGTATCTCTACAGTAACTAGTGGTTCTGGCTGTATCTCTCCAGTAACTAGTGGTTCTGGCTGTATCTCTCCAGTAACTAGTGGTTCTGGCTGTATCTCTCCAGTAACTAGTGGTTCCGGCTGTATCTCTCCAGTAACTAGTGGTTCTGGCTGTACCTCTACAGTAACTAGTGGTTCTGGCTGTGGTTCTGTATGGAGTGATGCTTTTGGTTGGGCCTTTGCGTTAAATTGTGGTTCTACATCAGCATCTACAGTCAGTTCAGGTTCTGGCTCTGCATCTGTAATGACAGCTGGTTCTGGTAGTACCTCTACAGTCAGTTCTGGCTGGGTCTCGGCAGTCATTACTGGTTCTAGATCAGCGACCACAGTGAGTGGTTCTGGGTGCAAGCCTGCAGCCTGTGTTTCTCCATTGACTACTGGCTCTAGTTGTGGTTCTGCAGCATCGGTATGGGAGAGGCTCACCGTAGGTCCCGTAGACTCTGCTGTCTCAGCATCCTCCTGTCTCCCTACCGGCCCCCTCCCGGCTCCCTCCTGGCTCCCTCCTGTCTCCCCCTCCTCTCCAGCTGAGCTCTGTGAGGGACAAGAGTGATGTCATATTACTGGCCCTGGTAGAATCACAGTAACTGACCTTCTAGTAAAAATACAGGCTTGCACAAACAGATACACCAACAAAAGGCAGTCTATTGACAAACCTGATAAGAGGGGGAAGTGAGGTATGGTACAACATATGTCATATTCCAGTTTTGCAACATTTACACATTTAACAGTGCCTCCAGTGAATTGGACTGCTTCAAAATAATTTAAAATGGACTAAATAATGTTGTTTTTAAACCGGACACAACATGACTGCTGTGGCTGATGCTTCCACGACGACCAGAGCAGTGGTCACCTTGGTTACAGAGGAGGGGACCCATACCAGTGAAGACTGATGTACAGGCGGGGAGAGAGGGAGAGAGACAGAGGGAGAGAGACAGAGGGAGAGAGAGAGACAGAGGGAGAGAGAGAGACAGAGGGAGAGAGACAGAGGGAGAGAGAGAGAGAGACAGAGGGAGAGAGACAGAGGGAGAGAGAGAGAGAGACAGAGGGAGAGAGACAGAGGGAGAGAGACAGAGGGAGAGAGACAGAGGGAGAGAGAAGGAGAGTCAAATCTAACACAGAGAAGAAATCAGGAGGAAGCAACACTGCAGATAGGAATGAGGAAAAGGAAACCGAAAACATTGTATGGGTCTGTGTCGTATTAGACTGTAGATTGTATGGGTCTATGTTGTATTAGACTGTAGATTGTATGGGTCTGTGTCGTATTAGACTGTAAATTGTATGGGTCTGTGTCGTATTAGACTGTAGATTGTATGGGTCTGTGTCGTATTAGACTGTAGATTGTATGGGTCTGTGTCGTATTAGACTGTAGATTGTATGGGTCTGTGTCGTATTAGACTGTAGATTGTATGGGTCTATGTCGTATTAGACTGTAGATTGTATGGGTCTGTGTCGTATTAGACTGTAGATTGTATGGGTCTGTGTCGTATTAGACTGTAGATTGTATGGGTCTGTGTCGTATTAGACTGTAGATTGTATGGGTCTGTGTCGTATTAGACTGTAGATTGTATGGGTCTGTGTCGTATTAGACTGTAGATTGTATGGGTCTGTGTCGTATTAGACTGTAGATTGTATGGGTCTGTGTCGTATTAGACTGTAGATTGTATGGGTCTGTGTCGTATTAGACTGTAGATTGTATGGGTCTGTGTCGTATTAGACTGTAGATTGTATGGGTCTATGTCGTATTAGACTGTAGATTGTATGGGTCTATGTCGTATTAGACTGTAGATTGTATGGGTCTATGTCGTATTAGACTGTAGATTGTATGGGTCTATGTCGTATTAGACTGTAGATTGTATGGGTCTATGTCGTATTAGACTGTAGATTGTATGGGTCTGTGTCGTATTAAACTGTAGATTGTATGGGTCTGTGTCGTATTAGACTGTAGATTGTATGGGTCTGTGTCGTATTAGACTGTAGATTGTATGGGTCTGTGTCGTATTAGACTGTAGATTGTATGGGTCTGTGTCGTATTAGACTGTAGATTGTATGGGTCTGTGTCATATTAGACTGTAGATTGTATGGGTCTGTGTCGTATTAGACTGTAGATTGTATGGGTCTGTGTCGTATTAGACTGTAGATTGTATGGGTCTGTGTCGTATTAGACTGTAGATTGTATGGGTCTGTGTCGTATTAGACTGTAGATTGTATGGGTCTATGTCGTATTAGACTGTAGATTGTATGGGTCTATGTCGTATTAGACTGTAGATTGTATGGGTCTATGTCGTATTAGACTGTAGATTGTATGGGTCTATGTTGTATTAGACTGTAGATTGTATGGGTCTATGTTGTATTAGACTGTAGATTGTATGGGTCTATGTTGTATTAGACTGTAGATTGTATGGGTCTCTGATGTATTAAACTGTAGATTGTATGGGTCTGTGTCGTATTAGACTGTAGATTGTATGGGTCTGTGTCGTATTAGACTGTAGATTGTATGGGTCTGTGTCGTATTAGACTGTAGATTGTATGGGTCTATGTCGTATTAGACTGTAGATTGTATGGGTCTATGTCGTATTAGACTGTAGATTGTATGGGTCTATGTCATATTAGACTGTAGATTGTATGGGTCTGTGATGTATTAAACTGTAGATTGTATGGGTCTGTGTCGTATTAGACTGTAGATTGTATGGGTCTGTGTCGTATTAGACTGTAGATTGTATGGGTCTATGTCGTATTAGACTGTAGATTGTATGGGTCTATGTTGTATTAGACTGTAGATTGTATGGGTCTATGTTGTATTAGACTGTAGATTGTATGGGTCTGTGTCGTATTAAACTGTAGATTGTATGGGTCTGTGTCGTATTAGACTGTAGATTGTATGGGTCTGTGTCGTATTAGACTGTAGATTGTATGGGTCTATGTCGTATTAGACTGTAGATTGTATGGGTCTATGTCGTATTAGACTGTAGATTGTATGGGTCTATGTCGTATTAGACTGTAGATTGTATGGGTCTATGTTGTATTAGACTGTAGATTGTATGGGTCTATGTTGTATTAGACTGTAGATTGTATGGGTCTATGTTGTATTAGACTGTAGATTGTATGGGTCTATGTTGTATTAGACTGTAGATTGTATGGGTCTATGTTGTATTAGACCATACAATGTTTATGGTGGCATAGTGGGAGAAGCTGCAGCAGTGGCAGGATACTGATGATAATGATGTCACTGCTTAAGACCAATGACACAGACTGATGATAATGATGTCACTGCTTAAGACCAATGACACAGACTGATGATAATGATGTCACTGCTTAAGACCAATGACACAGACTGATGATAATGATGTCACTGCTTAAGACCAATGACACAGACTGGAGGAAATAAAATGGTGCTGAGCAGCAAAACAGTCATAACAGAAGCCTTTTAGCTGCCCACCTGAGGAGCTGCCAGATACAGTAAGCTTCGGAGCCATGTGTCAAAATGAAGCAAAGCTTTGAGAGCAACAGAAAGCATGTGCCCGAAGTAAGCAGATATAAGGGGATATACAGATTGTTTGTTTGGCAGTCTAGCCATGCAGGGCAGAGCGTTCCTGTAATACTCAGTAATACTGGTTGGAGCACTGCTGGAGGGGTGGAGGGGAGCAGTTGGTGGGGGTGGGGGGTGCAGCAGGCATGTAGGGCATGTGAAGGAGGAAGCTTCACATGCAGCTTGTATTGTTTTACATCCATACAGTACCACAGCTCGAGATCCAGATGATGGTTTGGTGTCAAATTGACCGTCGGGGAAACTCGACTGTGATAGGTCGCTCACAGCTTCATCCAGGCCACACGATTCCTCTCTCTGCGGTGGTGCATCCTGGGTAATCAGCTCTGTCACCTCCTCGTGTGACACGGTGGTGAACTCTGACCTTTCAACTGTCTTGGTCAAGACCTCGGAGGGACTTGGAGTCTTCTGGAGTGAGTCAACATCACTCGTCTTCAGTGAGTTAACACCACTCGTCTTCAGTGAGTTAACACCACTCATCTTCAGTGAGTTAACACCACTCATCTTCAGTGAGTTAACACCACTCATCTTCAGTGAGTTAACACCACTCATCTTCAGTGAGTTAACACCATTCATTTCTTCACCAATCTCCGTCTGGCTTAAGTTGAGAGACATCTCTCTCTTGTTGCTGGTCTCAGCATCTACCTCACCACCGGTCTCATCTTCATTTGTGTTGATTATGGCATATTTCTTCTTAGATTGGGCCAGAGGATCTCCGTCTAGCTCCTCACCATCCTCCTCAACAGTTGCTGAAGTCCCCCCTCCGTTCTCCTGGTTGGTCTTGGTAACGTCTCTGCTGGCGTCCGTTTTGTCACTGGCATCCATTTTGTCTTCAGACTCCATCTCCCTCAGGATGATGAGTGTTCCTCTCTTGTCCAAGATGGCCGTAGAGACTTCCTGTCTGACTGTCCCTGGACTTATCTTCAGCTCTGGAGATAGTGGAAACCTCTCTTCCTCTCCGTCCTTCTCTCCGTCCGTCTCTCTGTCCGTCCAGTCACTGGTGACGTCTTCTAAGGTGTCAGTTAGAGTCATCAGACCACACCCCTGTGCTCCTGCAGTCCCCGCCCCCACATCGCTAGAGTTCACCATGCCTGCAGCCTACAGGAAGAGACTCAGCTTACAGTGACCACACAGACACACAGAGAGACACACTGACACACACACACAATGGCTGTCTTGCCTCAATGCCATTGGCTTGTACCTCCTGCTTCATCTCTTCCTCAGCAGCAGGAACCTCCTCCGTCTCCTACAGAGAAAACACAGTTCTATATTATATATTACAGCAGAAACCTCCTCCGTCTCCTACAGAGAAAACACAGTTCTATATTATATATATATATACAGCAGAAACCTCCTCTGTTTCCTACAGTGTCCCTGTGAGTGTCCAGGTTCTTCTCTAGCGTGTAAGACAGTGTCCCCCATGCATAGAGTCTTCCCTGACCATGTGGAAAAACCTTGGGCCCCATCCATGCTGTTAGTACGTCCACACCGATGTGGTGGCCAGAGCAGTTGACAGTCTCTTCTCCCGCCTAAGACCACCTCAGTGTCTCTGTCACAGCCAGTGTATCCATGCAGTGTACCCATGCAGTTAGCTAGTATGTATTCTAGTACTCCCCCAGGGCCTGGATCTTACTGGGTCCTGTGGGGTGTGTAGTGGTTCTATCATGGGTGCCTCCTCCACTCCCCCGCTGTGGGAGCGTGCTGGAGGAGACGACGACAGTCTCTTCTCCCACTCTGTCTGTCCCAGGGTGTCAGCGCCACCTGACGTCTCCAGGAAGGAGCGCTTCAGTTCGCTGATGTCTCTCTGATGTTTCACCAGCTCCTCCGACGCCTCTGTGTTCTGAACCACCAAATCAGGAGCAGGATAGAAGGACGTGAGGTGCTGATCGACCAATCACCAAGCAGGATACAAGCAGGCTAACAGGAAGTAAGGTTTGGCGACTAGGCAGGCAATACGAGGGTCGGGAGACAAGCCATGCGTGGTGTTTCTGTATTTCGTATGGCAGCTTTTGATTCCCTCTAAGGCTAAGCACCAGGCAATAGTATATCAAGGCTGTGTGGAACTGATAAAAAGCCCCTGGAGGCACAGCACAGTAGCATGACTAGACCAGAATGGGATAAACCAAAAGTAACAGAGTAGGGGCTGTGTCCCAAATAGCACCCTATCTAGTGCACTACTTTTGACCAGGGCCCATAGGGATCTGGTCAAAAGTAGTGCACTATATAGGGAACAGTGTGCCATGTGGAACGCACTCCAGGATGACCAATGAGGATGCATGCAGCATGGCCTCAAAACAAACACTCCCACTTCTCGCTAGGGTTTAGGGTTAGAGGATTCTGCAAACATCCATTCAGACCTATCTATTGCTACAGAGTTATAGTATTTCACACAATGATAAGTAGCTAAGGGTTTAGGGTTGAAGCACTCACTACAGCTGTACCAAGTTGATAAAGGTGAGTATCAACACTTCAAAGACCACTCCTCACAGTTTAGTCATAAGATATGATAGTACCAGTAGTATACGTATTGAGCATTATTTTGTGTTGCAGTCAGTTTTTTTTTCTCCCAGTTAGGGTTCTTCACACTAGCAGACCTGCATGCGTAATGCACACCATGCGTTTGGATTCACACCAACCTCTAACATGAGATTACTATGCTTGATAAAAACGTTCTCTCCTTTAATTCGCCTTATGAAACTATACTGGAAAGACAAGAGGAGAGAGGGAGGCATAAGAATGTACTGTTCTCACAATATCATAATTTTGACTTCCGATACTCGGTTTAGTATCGCGATACTCGATACTACAGCTTTTTAAATAGAAAAACAACATAATTGGATGATTCAAGTCCACAACAATGCTGAAACCACATCAGGGGACCAACGTTGAGGTCTGTGAAAAATCTAAGAAATGTAGATTCTTGAGTGTAGTTACCCTTTAATTCAAGTGTGTTTGCACATAGCGATGTTGTTAGGTTAGGGGTGTTTCAGTGGCCAATCGCAAAAATGTTTGTTCATCCGCTCCCGGCCGTAATTGCTAACAACCCCATCCCAATTACCGATCCGCAAACGCCCGACTATATGTGATCAAGTGAAAATCTGAGGCCCCGCACCCAACCCTAACCCGCAAATATAGAAAATGCACTATAAGCTACAGTCAAAGACGGCAGAACTTTCTTTTTGACAGGGGGTGCAGGATTTTTTTTGGGGGCTTGATTTAGAGAGGTTTCTGCTTATAATCTTCAACATTTTTGGTAGCCTATTTGTTAGTCAACTTGTCTATAATTAGATACATGCAGCTTCTCTTCTGTCATTATATGTTGCCCCATAAGACTAAATAAACCCTTACTCACCAGAATAATGTCATAGATAGATAGAATGAATGTGACAATCTAGTTGACATCGGTAAAGTTCTCTCTGTCATCGTTCTGTAATAAAGCCCTTTTGAGGGTGGGCCTATGCCCTCCCAGGCCCTCCCAGGCCCACCCATGGCTGCGCCCCTGCCCAGTCATGTGAAAGCCATAGATTATGGCCCTAATGAATTTATTTAAATTGACTGATTTCCTTCTATGAACAGTAACTCAGTAAAATCGTTGAAATTGTTGCGTTTATATTTTTGTTCCGTATACATTTATGTATTTTCTCTTATATAACCGCAGGGACTGAGTCGCAGGAGACAGGGAATACGAATCACTGATGCATTCTTTTCATGTCATGATAAACTTGGGCAAAGTAATACATTTTCTAATAAGGTCAATACATTTAGTTCATTTTCCAAACGTGAGACACATTTGATAGAAACGGGGCGGCAGGTAGCGGCAGGTAGCTTAGTGGTTAAGAGCGTTGTGCCAGTAACCGAAAGGTCGCTGGTTCTAATCCCCGAGCCGACTAGGTGAAAAATCTGTCGACGTGCCCTTGAGCAAGGCACTTAACCCTAATTGCTCCTGTAAGTCGCTCTGGATAAGAGCGTCTGCTAAATGACGTAAATGTAAAAATGTAATAGAAGAACCGAAAGTAAAAAAAAATAATCTATTACCCGAACAATATTTTGTGTTATAGTATCGAGTACAGAAATTTCGGTGCACCGTGCAACGCTATAAGAATGAATATCCGGAGGGTTATGCTAGAGTACTATATCATATAGTAGAGAGAGAGAGAGATGTAGGGAGTTTTGTTGTCTAAGGCTGTGGTCGATAAAATAACGGTCAGAATCATCTCACTGAGCTGTAATGGAGTTACCTCAACATATCAGCCAACAAGGTCAAATAAAACAAGCAACCTCTCGTGTGATTCCTCAACAAAACGGCACCAACAGAAACATGAATGTGACGGCGTTATATTGCCTTCAGAAAGTATTCATATCCCTCGACATATTCCACATTTTGTTGTGTTACAAAGTGGGAATAAAATTAATTTGTCGTTTTTTTTGTCAACGATCTAAAAACACTAACATATCTTGATTAGATAAGTATTCAACCCCCTGAGTCAATACACGTTAGAACCACCTTTTGTAGCGATTACAGCTGTGAGTATTTCTGGGTAAGTCTCTAAGAGCTTTCCACACCTGGATTGTGCAACATTTGCCCATTATTCTTTTCAAAATTCTATAAACTCTATAAAATTGGTTGTTGATCATCGCCAGATAACCACTTTCAGGTCTTGCCATAGATTTTCAAGCAGATTTAAGTCAAAACTGTAACTCGGCCACTCAGGAACATTCAATGTCGTCTTGGTAAGCAACTCCAGTGTATATTTGGCCTTGTGTTTTAGGTTATTGTCCTGCTGAAAGGTGAATTCATCTCCAAGTGTCTGTTGGAAAGCAGACTGAACCAGGTTTTCCTCTAGGATTTTGCCTGTGCTTTGCCATTCCGTTTTTTTATCCTGAAAAACTCCCCAGTCCTTAACGTAACGATTGATTACAAGCATATCCGATGCAGCCACAACTATGCTTGAAAATATGGAGAGTGGTACTCAGTAATGTGTTGTATTGGATTTGCCCCAAAACATAACACTGTGTATTCAGGACAAAAAGGTAATTGCTTTGCCAATTTTTTGACAGTATTACTTTAGTGCCTTGTTGCAAACAGGATGCTTGTTTTTAAATA
>NC_140006.1:46717675-46830175 GCF_964263955.1 Coregonus lavaretus | reverse complement strand
GACGCGAGGTGACGCGACTGAGATGGGTTACCCATAAAGCAACATGCTTTACCCTAAAGCGACCCTCAAACTGAAAAGGTCCTGCTGTGGTAAATGAGCTATCATGCCAAAAGTACAGGTGAGTTGCCATTATTAGAAGTTTACATTATTAAAAGCCACCCAACAGGAAAAATTGTGCTATAGGAACTTGCATGAAACATCTCTGTACGCATAAAGATATTATGTTGATCATGTGATGGTGATGTCATGATGATGTCATCTAATGAGGAAGTGACGAAGCAGACACGAGGTTCTGAAAGTAGGAACACTGACAGACAAAGTCATCTGAAAATGGCACCTTATTCCCTATATAGTGCACTACTTTTGATCAGATCCCACATCGGGGGACAGAGTGCCATTTTGGATGTACCCCAAGTCTGGACTGGACAGGAGCACAATATCACTATTATGTGACCTTAATGGAGTAGTATCGTTTAAGGCCTACTGTAAATAGGACACACACACACACACACACACACACACCTCTTCCTCTTCCTCTGAACAACTGTCATGGTGATGCAGGCCCTGAGCGATGGAGGCGGTGAGGGAAGCCGCCTTGGGCTCCAGGTAGCACAGGCACAGCGCCAGCGGGAAGGACAGCGTGAGGGCGTACGGCACCGAGAACGACGTGGACAGGAGGAAGAAGAAGATGAAGAGGAAGCAGGGGATGAGAGAGGGTGACCTGAAGGGCCGGAAGTGCTGCACGCTCTCAGGGAGGAAGGTGAGCTCCGTGATGTCGGGGAAGGTGAGGTAACCGTCCTCGTCCAGGTAGGAAGAGAGGTCGGGGAGGTGCAGGGAGAAGGAGAACAGAGTGCCGCCCCGCCTCCTGTGGGCCTTCAGCTGTTCTAGACGCTGTTTGCGGGCCGACAGGAGTAACACCTGCTCCTCTAGGAGGGCGGCGGCGCGGTCCGCTTTGGCCTGGCGCCGACGGCACCCCGCCGAGGATTTAGCCGGGCTGACAGAGGCACAGCGTTTACGTGACGCGTTCTCCCTGCGCCGCCGACGGACCTTAGTGGAGGCCACGGGGGAGGAGGGGAGGGAGAGCTCAGAGCGGAGGGTGTCAGAAGAGTACAGACATGGGGAGCGCTGATGGAGGGAGCGGGGAGGGGAGGTGGTATGGATGGTGAGTAGAATGATACAGGTGGGAGGAGAAAAGACAAGCGAATTAGACAAGAGGCAGTCAGTTCTAGTACAGCAGTGGGTAAAATAAGCCGGAAGCATCTGGGAAATCAATAATTACGGCCAAGTCACACTCTGCAGGACGTTCACTCACTGCTGTACAACGTTAGAGAAAAACTGGGCAATTCAAGAGGGTGCTACGAAATTAATGTCAAAATCTAGTTTTCTTTGCCCTACGTCAGGGTTCTTCAATTCCGGTCCTGGAGGGCCGAAACACCTCCGTTTTTGATCCTTTCCTTCTAATCAGGGGCTAATTCAGACCTGGGACACCAGGTGAGTGCAATTAACTACCAGGTAGAAATAAAAAACAGAAGTTTTTCGGCCCTCCAGGACCGGAATTGAAGAACCCTGCCCTACGTCATTATAAATTACATAGAATGAATCATTAGATAGTTCTTCTACAATATTATCACCTTAATAGACTTGACAGTGTTGATTAAATAACAACGTTCATTTGCTGTGACCGTTGCTAGTTCAGGACTGCACCGCTCTTGGTTGTAGCTCTTCCATATTTGGTGTTGTGAGGTTTCCGCTGGAATCACCTCCAAATCAAGATACATTTGATACCTTCGTCATGTTCACCTCCAGATCCTTGGCTTTCATTGCCTATATTGGCAATCAATCTACGTTGAGAGGGACACTTTCTATGGCGATTTAAAAGGGAAAGACTCCGAAATACACAATGAAAACAGGAACAGACGGTCTTCGCGGAGGGTGGATATTGAAATGTAGTCTGTTAGCTTTGTAAATAAATATATACTGAACAAAATAAAACGCAACAACTTCAAAGATTTTACTGAGTTATAGTTCATATAAGGAAATCAATCAATCTATGGATTTCACATGACTGGGCAGGGGAGCAGCCATGGGTGGGCCAGGGAGATTATAGGCCCACCCACTGGAGAGCCAGGCCCACCCACTGGAGCGCCAGGCCCAGCCAATCAGAATACGTTTTTTTCCCACAAAAGGGCTTTATTACAGACAAAAAGACCCCCCCTCCTCAGACGATCCCGCAGGTGAAGAAGCTGGATGTGGAGGTCCTGGGCTGACGTGGTCTGCGGTTGTGAGGCCGGTTGGACGTACTGCCAAATTCTCAAAGATATCGTTGGAGGCGGCTTATGGTAGAGAAATGAACATTAAATTCTCTGGCAACAGTTATGTTGGACATTCCTGCAGTCAGCATGCCAATTGCACGCTCCCTCAAAACTTGAGACATCCGTGGCACCATGTTGTGTGACAAAACTGCTCATTTTAGAGAGGCCCTTTATTGTCCCCAGCACAAGGTGCACCTGTGTAATGATCATACTGTTTAATCAGCTTCTTGATATGCCACACCTGTCAGGTGGATGGATTATCTTGGCAAAGAAGAAATGCTCACTAACAGGGATGTAAACAAATTTGTGCACAACATTTCAGAGAAATAAGCTTTTTGTGCATATGGATAATTTCTGGGATCTTTCTTTTTAGCTCATGAAACATGGGACCAACACTCTACATGTTGCGTTTATCTTTGTGTTCAGTATATATTTAGTCCCTATTTAGTTTTGTATTCAGCGGATTTCATTTAGAAAAAGCCCACGTTTTCACTCACAAGCCTTCAGCCGCTAGTAAGTTAGCTTGTCAGTTGACGTTGGAAGTTGGCGCCGTTCTGCCGCAGAGCGGCGCCACAGACTTCTAGAGAGCAGTGACCACTCGTTGATCACGCCTGTGATGACATTCCTTTCCCTCTAAACACGCTCCATTCTCAGAGTACGTCTGCAACTTTTTAACCATTTATGGTAGAGACATGGGGTTTGGACTATTGTTTTTTCTGACGGAATGTTATATTGAATGGACATGTTTGTACAAACCTTGAATGAACTAATCCTTTTATGGGTGAACACCCTATACTCTGACCATGTAGAAAAATAAGGAAATGACACTCCTTACACTTACCTGTTTAGTAAAACACTTTAAACAAGAGGTTAATCTGGGCATGGGGTTGTAAAGAATCTTATCGTACTTTGTACCTTTGTAACATCCTTTGACAGTGATAAAGCTGTAACGTCCTTTAACAGTACTGACTCTTTTAACAGTACTGACAGTGATAAAGCTGTTGTAATGTCCTTTAACAGTACTGACAGTGATAAAGCTGCTGTAATGTCCTTTAACAGTACTGACAGTGATAAAGCTGTTGTAACGTCCTTTGACAGTACTGACAGTGATAAAGCTGTAATGTCCTTTAACAGTACTGACAGTGATAAAGCTGTAATGTCCTTTAACAGTACTGACAGTGATAAAGCTGTAATGTCCTTTGACAGTACTGACAGTGATAAAGCTGTAACGTCCTTTAACAGTACTGACAGTGATAAAGCTGCTGTAACGTCCTTTAACAGTACTGACAGTGATAAAGCTGTAATGTCCTTTAACAGTACTGACAGTGATAAAGCTGTAATGTCCTTTGACAGTACTGACAGTGATAAAGCTGTAATGTCCTTTAACAGTACTGACAGTGATAAAGCTGCTGTAACGTCCTTTAACAGTACTGACAGTGATAAAGCTGTTGTAATGTCCTTTGACAGTACTGACAGTGATAAAGCTGTAATGTCCTTTGACAGTACTGACAGTGATAAAGCTGTAATGTCCTTTAACAGTACTGACAGTGATAAAGCTGCTGTAACGTCCTTTAACAGTACTGACAGTGATAAAGCTGCTGTAATGTCCTTTAACAGTACTGACAGTGATAAAGCTGCTGTAATGTCCTTTAACAGTACTGACAGTGATAAAGCTGCTGTAACGTCCTTTAACAGTACTGACAGTGATAAAGCTGTAATGTCCTTTAACAGTACTGACAGTGATAAAGCTGTAATGTCCTTTGACAGTACTGACAGTGATAAAGCAACACCAGGGAGTAAGACAATCTAATGTCCACAGATAGATAGCTGTTTAGGATTCCGTCAATCTAGAGTTATTTACAGGCTAAACAGGGGGGGTTATACTACAAAGCAGGATCAATGAACTAGCCAGCTAAGTTTGATAAATAACCAGAAATAACTATTGATTTGATAACTATTAACTAAAGCTAAACTTAGATGTGTTTTTGGTTTTTGAGTCAATTAGACCATGACCTTTTCAAGCTTACCTTTCAAAAAAAAAAATCAGAATATTTATTCGAGTCAGCTGGCTAAGTCATTGATATTGCTTTGTCTTCACGTAGAACTGCTACTGATAAGGCCGCTGTTGCCTTTACTCAGAGCAAGGAGCCATTACAGTTCATAGGGCAATGTTTTTCAGCTTGTAGCTTCATCCAACTCAAAAGTTGAGTGTGACCAAACTGCTTAACCCTGGATCAATCATATTGGTACTCTGCTAATGGCACTGTTTAATACAAAACCAAACTTCCAGGACTAACCTGATTGGCTAATATGAGGAAGAGGAGGAGGAGGAGGAGGAGGAAGGAAGATGTTTACCTTGTTGTCGTGTCTGAGGGCGGTTGAGGGGACATTACGGTCTGACGTCTCTGTAGCGTTGATCTGTCCCTCCTCTTCCTCAGCCTTCTCCTCCTCCTCCTCCTCTGCCTTCTTCTCCAGCGTTACCGTGGTGATCAGGTCTCCCGCGGCGTCAGCTTTGGCGGGCGTGGTGTCCCTCATCAGGGTGTCGTGGTTCTCCGTTACGGGTGCTGTGAGGAGGGACGGTGACGGGGGTGTTGTTAGTCACCAGAGGACACCAAAACAATAGTTCTCTGTGTGGTACATCCTCAGGTAAGTCATGACCTTAGGAACTGATCTAGGATCAGCTTACTGTCCCAAAATCTTAACCTTAACATAAGATCAACCAAAATGGCGGGGTGACCGTTTTGCTGTTGTTTGAGCTGCACATTGCCCCTTTTACATTAGTGGGGGTAAAACTCAAAACTGGCCTCAGATCAGCGTCTAGAAGCAACTTAGTCTTACTTAAACACAGACTCCAAGACTAGACTGAGGTAGCCTATGATTGTTTTTAACCATCTATGGATAGTCCCCCCTTTGCCCTCAGTGAATCAATAGGTGTTGGGTGTTCAAAAAAAGACTTGGGGACAGAGGATAAGCAAAATAGTGACTTAGAGACTATTTCAATGTCCACACTAGCATACCAGTACACTGCTTAGGATGAGGTAATGCATTGGGCGTTGTGAACATTTGAACATAGTCAATGAATAAGTAGCCCTTACCTCCGTCCAGGCTGCGTGACATGGTGTAGCGTTTGGAGGAGGAGCGTTCGAAGATGGGCGCGGCCCTGATGATCTGAGAGGACACTCTCCGGGTCTGAGCCTGGGTTCTCCCGCTGTAGCGGAACTTAGAACCAAGACCTAGGAACTTCTTAGGCGGGGCCTCTGGAGACACCAGTCTGACAGAGGAGGAAAAAGTTAGGATAAATTAAACCATTATGTGATAAAAAAAAACAACAATCCGTATATTTTACAATAATAATAATAATACATTTAATTTACAGTACATAGCGCTTTTCATCATACAGATCATCTCAAAGACACTTAACCTGATTTGATAGCCTTTAAATGTGCATAATTTCGGCTGTGTTCTTAGGGGATAAATCAACCCTATATATCTGGAGATGAAATCACTACGCTTGTTACATTTTATAGTAACGATCTGACTATGATAGCTTTTCATTTTATATAATTTTCTGCTGTGTTACAGTGCCTTCAGAAAGTATTCACACCCCTTAACCTTGACTTTTTCCGCATTTTGTTGTGTTACAGCCTGAATTTAAAATGGATTACATTGAGATTTTGTGTCACTGGCCTACACACCCCTACACCCCATAATGTCAAAGTGGAATTAGGTTTTTAGACATTTTTACTAATTAATTAGAAATGAAAAGCTTAAATGTCTTGAGTCAATAAGTATTCAACCCCTTTGTTATGGCAAGCATAAATAAGTTCAGGAGTAAAAATGTGCTTAAGAATTCACATAATAAGTTGCATGGACTCACTCTGTGTGCAATAACAGTGTTCAACATGATTTTTGAATGACTAACTCATCTCTGTACCCCACATATACAATAAATCGGTAAGGTCCCTCAGTCGAGCAGTGAATTTCAAATACAGATTCAACCACAAAGACCAGGGAGGTTTTCCAATGCCTCGCAAAGAAGGGCACCTATTGGTAGATGGGTTTAAAAAAAGTTAAAAGCAGACATTGAATATCCCTTTAAGCATGATGAAGTTATTAATTACACTTTGGATGGTGTATCAATTAGGGCTGACCCCAATTAGTCGACTGGTCGATTGTTTGGTCGTTAGGCTGTTGGTCGACCAAGATGGTTTTAGTCGAGCAGTAACAAATATATATATATATATATATATATATATATATATATATATATATATATATATATATATACCCCCATCTCAGTGAACTAATCCATTGCAGAGGCCTAGACTAAAAGCCAATTTATGCTTGACCTGAAAATGTGGTCGGAGGCTCCATATGAACTCCAGAGGCATGCAGAGGCCAAATGGATCTCTGTACCGCATCACCGTGCACCTCCCAAATGTTGTAACAATGCGGAGGGCTCTGTATAGCTCCGCATTGACATGATTGGTTGACGGTAGGTGGGGGCGGTACATCCTGTATAAAACACAACCTCACTTCCTTAACAACAGCTCTGCACTGCTCTGTGAAGAGCAAGAAGTATGAATGCCCTGACTTCTGCAGAGGTCACATCACCGTGCTGCACGGCCCAATGCAGACCTCGGATTACCCATGCACCCAGGATGCACAATGCACTTCCCTCTCCAGAATGCGCTCTCTCCTGCCAATTTGTGCACATGTATTATTTCATAACTTCATTGTGTGAATTGTTCGCATTTGATTGTTAGTGTATATCAATTCCCCATTACATATATCACCAGTAGTACATTTACCATTAATTCCTAATCTACAATGTTTGTTACTTTAGTTACGGTCATTTATTTTAATGCATTCAATATTGTTATTCCAGTCTTCCCGTTCTCACTGTCTGAGTGGACACACTGTTTGCAGAGCGCACAACCTGCTACACTTGTGAGAAACACGTTTTGGTTTATTTATTTCATTCCGTTAATGAGTTTTGTCAGTTTAGTCGTTGTCTTTTCTTTGGAGCGCTCCTGTCAATGTTGAGTAAGGACGCGCACACATAGAGGTTGGCATATAGGTTGCCTGGCCTGCGCGCAAATGAAGGCATATGCATATAAAATGTACTACTGGTGATATACACTACCAGTCAAAAGTTTGGACACGCCTACTCATTCAAGGGTTTTTCTTTATTTTTACTATTTTTTACATTCTACAATAATAGTGAAGACATCAAAACCATGAAATACCACATATGGAATCATGTAGTAACCAAAAAAGTGTTAAACAAATCAAAATACATTCTATATTTGAGATTCTTCAAATAGCCATCCTTTGCCTTCATGACAGCTTTGCACACTCTTGGCATTCTCTCAACCAGCTTCATGAGGTAGTCACCTGGAATGCATTTCAATTAACAGGTGTGCCTTCTTAAAAGTTAATTTGTGGAATTTCTTTCCTTCTTAATGCATTCGAGCCAATCAGTTGTGTTGTGACAAGGTAGGGGTGGTATACAGAAGATAGCCCTATTTGGTAAAAGACCAAGTCCATATTATGGCAAGAACAGCTCAAATAAGCAAAGAGAAACGACAGTCCATCATTACTTTAAGACATGAAGGTCAGTCAATACGGAACATTTCAAGAACTTTGAAAGTTTCTTCAAGTGCAGTCGCAAAAACCATCAAGTGCTATGATGAAACTGGCTCTCATGAGGACCGCCACAGGAATGGAAGACCCAGAGTTACCTCTGCTGCAGAGGATACGTCCATTAGAGTTACCAGCCTCAGAAATTGCAGCCCAAATAAATGCTTCACAGAGTTCAAGTAACAGACACAGCTCAACATCAACTGCTCAGAGGGGAATGAGTGAATCAGGCCTTCATGGTCAAATTGCTGCAAAGAAACCACTACTAAAGGACACCAATAATAAGAGACCTGCTTGGGCCAAGAAACACAAGCAATGGACATTAGACCAGTAGAAATCTGTCCTTTGGTCTGATGAGTCCAAATTTGAGATTCTTGGTTCCAACCGCCGTGTCTTTGTGAGACGCAGAGTAGGTGAACGGATGATCTCCGCATGTGTAGTTCCCACCGTAAAGCATGGAGGAGGAGGTGTTATGGTGTGGGGGTGCTTTGCTGGTGACACGGTCTGTGATTTATTTAGAATTCAAGGCACACTTAACCAGCGTGGCTACCACAGCATTCTGCAGCGATATGCCATCCCATCTGGTTTGGGCTTAGTGGGACTATCAATTGTTTTTCAACAGGACAATGACCCAACACACCTCCAGGCTGTGTAAGGGCTATTTTACCAAGAAGGAGAGTGATGGAGTGTTGCATCAGATGACCTGGCCTCCAAAATCCCACGACCTCAACCCAATTGAGATGGTTTGGGATGAGTCGGACCGCAGAGTGAAGGAAAAGCAGCCAATAAGTGCTCAGCATATGTGGGAACTCCTTTCAAAACTGTTGGAAAAGGATTCCAGGTGAAGCTGGTTGAGAGAATGCCAAGAGTGTGCAAAGCTGTCATCAAGGCAAAGGGTGGCTATTTGAAGAATCTCAAATATAAAATATATTTTGATTTGTTTAACACTTTTTTGGTTTCTACATGATTCCATATGTGTTATTTCATACTTTTGATGTCTTCACTATTATTCTACAATGTAGAAAATAGTAAAAATAAAGAAAAACCCTTAACGCACCACCACTAATGACCTGTGGAGCTTCTCAAAGTAATGTTTTCTTCACCTCAAAACAGCAAGAAAACAAAGTCTGTTTTTACATCCATTGAGAATTACAATAGTTCCTCAATGTATTTGAAAAATCTTTCCAGCTCTCTCCCTTTCAATAACCACTCAGCGTGAAAATGAAAAATGTCATGCTCTGATCCAGTGGAAACGTCATAAAATAGGCCCACCTGATTATCAGTGGTAGCCTTGGACTGAAATAGGTTCCGGTTCTCATTTTGGGTGCTGGTACTGTTTATATTTAGGTGCAGGAGCTCCACAGTACTGTTGAACTAATATTCAATAAGAGGAACAGGAGCTCAAGCTGTAGATGTGAGGTGCCGGTACTCGGTATGCTCCCGAGTGGCGCAGTGGTCTAAGGCACTGCATCGCAGTGCTAGCTGTGCCACTAGAGATCCTGGTTCGAATCCAGGCTCTGTCGTAGCCGGCCGCGACCGGGAGACCCATGGGGCGGTGCACAATTGGCCCAGCGTCGTCCAGGGTAGGGGAGGGAATGGCCGGCAGGGATGTAGCTCAGTTGGTAGAGCATGGCGTTTGCAACGCCAGGGTTGTGGGTTCGATTCCCATGGGGGGCCAGTATGGAAAATAAAAAAATGATGTATTCACTAACTGTAAGTCGCTCTGGATAAGAGCGTCTGCTAAATGACTAAAATGTAAATACTCCGCTCCGGTGAGCTGCTGCCCAAGTCAAGCCCTGTTTCTTATCCCTTGCCCAAATAGCCTACAGCTGTGTCTGTCCTGAGCTCACTGGTGCAGGAAACTCTGAGGGCCCAGAATATTTTATACAATGTTGCAAGGAGCTTCAGGCTGACCCAAGTTAATAGTTGATACAATGTTTCAAGGAGCTTCAGGCTGACCCAAGTTAATAGTTGATACAATGTTTCCAGTTCCTTGCTGACAAGCCATGCGTAGCCAATGTGATTTATAGGATATTTATTTTTAATCAGGATATTTTCTACCTGCAGGCGGCAATGTTTTTATTTGCTGGCTTTATGTAGGCTATTTTTACATAGTTGATAATGGCAATAGAAGTTACTTTAAGATTTGTATCATTTTCATTTAGATTTATATAGAATTTTGATTAACCACATGACAATGATTTTGAGATATGAAGACGTTATTAAAAATTAAATGACACTGTTTCACAAAAATGTGCATATGAAAACCATAACTGGCAGGCAGATCGGTAGAAATGGTAAGACAAATTGGCCACGTCCACATGAGAAAGGTTGCCTATTACCGGCATCTTCAGGAGAGTAATGGCAGAATCTGCGAAAGCGGGAGGAGAATAGTTGGGTCAGGTTAGTGTTTGTTTTCTTCTGGTTATCTAGATCTCTGACGCCCTCTTGAGGCATCAAACCGTAAGCTTAAAGCATCAGACAAGCTCAATACATATAGTTGATTTTATTAAAACACATAGGGTGTGGCTATATATGGAAAAATATACAACTTAAAAAATGTTGAGCAATCGATTGGTCGAATAAACATACAACTTTAGTCGGGGACAGCCCTAGTATCAATACACCCAGTCACTACAAAGATACAGGCGTCCTTCCTAACTCAGTTGACGGAGAGGAAGGAAACCCCTCAGGGATTTCAACATGAGGCCAATGATGACTTTAAAACAGTTACAGAGTTGAATGGCTGTGATAGGAAAGAACTGAGGATGGATCAACAACATTGTAGTTACTCCACAATACTAACCTAAATGACAGAGTGAAAAGAAGGAAGCCTGTACAGAATAAAAAATATTCCAAAACATGCATCCTGTTTGTAATAAGGCACTAAAGTAAAACTGCAAAAAATGTGGCAAAGAAATGAACTTTTTGTCCTGAATACAAAGCGTTACGTTTGGGGCAAATCCAACACAACACATTACTGAGTACCACCCTTCATATTTTCAAGCATGGTGGTGGCTGCATCAGGTTATGGGTATGCTTGTCATCGGCAAGAACTAGGGGAGTTTTTTAGGATAAAAAGAAATAGAATACAGCTAAGCACAGGCACAATCCTAGAGGAGAACCTGGTTCAGTCTGCTTTCCAACAGACACTGGGAGACGAATTCACCTTTCAGCAGGATAATAACCTAAAACATAAGGCCAAATATACACTGGAGTTGCTTACCAAGACAACGTTGAATGTTCCTGAGTGGCCTAGTTACAGTTTTGACTTAAATCGGCTTGAAAATCTATGGCAAGACCTGAAAATGGCTGTCTAGCAATGATCAACAACCAACATGACAGAGCTTGACGAATTTTTAAAATAATAATGTGCAAATATTGTACAGTCCAGGTGTGGAAAGCTCTTAAAAGACTCACAGCTGTAATTGCTGCCAAAAGGTGATTCTAACATTGACTCAGGGGTGTGAATAATTATGTACATTTGATAATTCTGCATTTAGTTTTCAATGAATTTGCTGAAATTTCTACAAACATGTTTTCACTTTGTCATTATGAGGTACTGTGTGTAGATGGATGAGAAAAAAAATTATATTTAATACATTTTGAATTTAGGCTGTAACAACAAAATGTGGAATAAGTCAAAGAGTATGAATACTGTCTGAAGGCCCTGTATATATTATACTACAGGGACAGGCTACAAAACATAGTGCATCTCTTACCTGAAGAACGTGTGGTGCTCAACACAGGTCTTCCACAGTCTCTTGGCTGCACGGTGGTTGGGGAGCTTGAAGCCAATCGTGCTCTCAAACTGCTCAAACTGCAAGAGGAAGAGATATTGATGTTACAAGTGTCTCAAAAGAGAGAGAGGTGGTGATCATGTCAGAACAGAAGCAATTCCTGTCCTTAAATATATAGTAGTCTAGACCCCAGGCCACAGGGTAGTCTGACTAGGCCCCAGGGTAGTCTGACTAGGCCACAGGGTAGTCTGACTAGGCCCCAGGCCATAGAGTAGTCTGACTAGGCCCCAGGGTAGTCTGACTAGGCCCCAGGGTAGTCTGACTAGGCCACAGGGTAGTCTGACTAGGCCCCAGGCCATAGAGTAGTCTGACTAGGCCCCAGGCCCCAGGGTAGTCTGACTAGGCCACAGGGTAGTCTGACTAGGCCCCGGGCCATAGAGTAGTCTGACTAGGCCCCAGGGTAGTCTGACTAGGCCCCAGGCCCCAGGGTAGTCTGACTAGGCCCCAGGCCATAGAGTAGTCTGACTAGGCCCCAGGCCATAGAGTAGTCTGACTAGGCCCCAGGGTAGTCTGACTAGGCCCCAGGCCATAGAGTAGTCTGACTAGGCCCCAGGCCATAGAGTAGTCTGACTAGGCCCCAGGCCATAGGGTAGTCTGACTAGGCCCCAGGCCATAGAGTAGTCTGACTAGGCCCCAGGCCCCAGGGTAGTCTGACTAGGCCACAGGGTAGTCTGACTAGGCCCCGGGCCATAGAGTAGTCTGACTAGGCCCCAGGGTAGTCTGACTAGGCCCCAGGCCCCAGGGTAGTCTGACTAGGCCCCAGGCCATAGAGTAGTCTGACTAGGCCCCAGGCCATAGAGTAGTCTGACTAGGCCCCAGGGTAGTCTGACTAGGCCCCAGGCCATAGAGTAGTCTGACTAGGCCCCAGGCCATAGAGTAGTCTGACTAGGCCCCAGGCCATAGGGTAGTCTGACTAGGCCCCAGGCCATAGAGTAGTCTGACTAGGCCCCAGGCCATAGAGTAGTCTGACTAGGCCCCAGGCCATAGAGTAGTCTGACTAGGCCCCAGGCCATAGGGTAGTCTGACTAGGCCCCAGGGTAGTCTGACTAGGCCCCAGGCCACAGGGTAGTCTGACTAGGCCCCAGGCCATAGAGTAGTCTGACTAGGCCCCAGGGTAGTCTGACTAGGCCCCAGGCCCCAGGGTAGTCTGACTAGGCCCCAGGCCATAGAGTAGTCTGACTAGGCCCCAGGCCATAGAGTAGTCTGACTAGGCCCCAGGCCATAGAGTAGTCTGACTAGGCCCCAGGCCCCAGGGTAGTCTGACTAGGCCCCGGGCCATAGAGTAGTCTGACTAGGCCCCAGGCCATAGAGTAGTCTGACTAGGCCCCGGGCCATAGAGTAGTCTGACTAGGCCCCAGGCCATAGAGTAGTCTGACTAGGCCCCGGGCCATAGAGTAGTCTGACTAGGCCCCAGGCCATAGTTTCTCCTGGTCAGGTCACATGGTAAAACTCCTGACCCGGTTTGTAACAGATACACAGTTGTTGTTGTTGTTGTTGTTGGTGTGTTTACCTCTCCGGGGCGTATCTTGATGTAGAAGTTGTTTCTCTTGTAGGAGATCTTGAGGACCTTGGGCCAGGCGAAGCGGTTGATTCTCAGTCGGTCTCTGTAGATGAGGAGACCACTGGAGCACACTCCTAGCATGATCTCTATGCCTTCAGAGTCCTGCAACGCACCCGATTAGTATACAATGAATGAGTTCCAGTACGCCATCAAAACCACTTCACAAAAGGAATCATCGAAAGTATTAAACAGAATCACAACGTCAGGAAGACAGTGATTCTTCTCCACACACTACAGCTGTGGAGGGAGGAATGGTCCAGTATGGGACAAGCATTGGCAAGGGTTCTGATGGTAAATGGCTATGGACAATCAGCCAGGAGGATAACGGGCATCTCCTACTCTACATGATGTAAGGGAGGGGGTGTGTCTAGGGTCTGAGGAGGAAAGTGGGAAACATTACGTTCCACTTTAGTGCGTCACAGCAATGGAGAGTGATGATGGGTACAACAAGCCACAAGCTAGCGTGATGACCGCTAAGCCGTGCATTAAACAAACACAGAAACACACCACACGATGCAGCAGCCTCTTACCTCCCCTTTCGCTGCAGCCAAACACTCAAACAGGCTTCCTACCAACTAGCCAGGTGGTTTAATGAGAGGAGAGAACACAACAAATGCTGACTCTGATCTGATTCAACTAGTCAAATGGAATATTATCGACTAAACAAATCTGTATTCAAAGTGCACTAGGCAACCTCATTCCTCCTTTAGTTGACTCTTTGAACGGACCATCATCTTTATCGGTCTCACCTAGATGGGATAATTTCACTGTTCAAAGTGCTTGTGATAACAGACAGTATCTGCCATCGGGATTAACAGTGACGGTTTCAATGTGTTGAAATGAGTGGTGTGTTATCCTGGTAATCTGCTGCTGCTGGCCTGGTCTGTCTGTATGTCTCTATCCGTCTGTCTCTATCTGTCTGTCTGTCTCTATCTGTCTCTATCTGTCTGTCTGTCTCTATCTGTCTGTCTGTCTGTCTCTGTCTGTCTGTCTGTCTGTCTGTCTGTCTGTCTCTCCATCTGTCTGTCTCTCTCTACATCAGTCTGTCTGTCTGTCTGTCTGTCTGTCTGTCTGTCTGTCTGTCTGTCTGTCTGTCTCTACATCTGTCTGTCTCTCTCTACATCAGTCTGTCTGTCTGTCCGTCTCTTTGTCTGCCTGTCTGACTATCTATCTGACTGTCTCTCTCTCTCCAGCTGTCTGTCTGCCCAATGAGATTAATCAAATCAAACACGTCATTAAGACAGAGGAGATTATCCTACAGAATCTCCTCAAGGGAGCCAAGTCAGGCCAATCCAAGGCAGAGCCTCATGGAGTCAGTGAAGCTAGCAGAGATGGTAACAGTCAGTCAGCAGTCCTGCTAAGGCAGAGCCTCATGGAGTCAGTGAAGCTAGCAGAGATGGTAACAGTCAGTCAGCAGTCCTGCTAAGGCAGAGCCTCATGGAGTCAGTGAAGCTAGCAGAGATGGGAACAGTCAGTCAGCAGTCCTGCTAAGGCAGAGCCTCATGGAGACAGTGAAGCTAGCAGAGATGGTAACAGTCAGTCAGCAGTCCTGCTAAGGCAGAGCCTCATGGAGACAGTGAAGCTAGCAGAGATGGTAACAGTCAGTCAGCAGTCCAGCTAAGGCAGAGCCTCATGGAGACAGTGAAGCTAGCAGAGATGGTAACGGTCAGTCAGCAGTCCAGCTAGAGCAGTGGCAGTTGGCTGCCCAGCACATCCAGACATTTGAAGTAACAGCCCAGTGTTGGTGTTAAGCATGGTACTGACGTCACTGAGACAGCAGCGGTGCATTGGAAGGATTAGCAGAGTGCCTCTGACAAAAGCAGTGAAGTGAAAACAGAACTTTCCCATGTACACTGTCATATGGGGAGATATATTATAGCACAGAGGATTTAATTCACATTTGTATGTGTGTGTGTGTGTGTGTGTGTGTGTGGTATATGTAAGTGTGTGGGTATGTGGGTGTGTATGTGTATGTAGGCGTGTGTGTTCGGTGTGTTTGTGTGTATCTGTGTTTGGTGTGTGTGTGTGGTGTAGGTAGGTGTGTGTGTGTAGTGTATGTATGTGTGTGTGGTGTGTGTGTGTGTGTGTGTGTGTGTGTGTGTGTATGTGTGTGTGTACCTTAGCGTGATGGAGGTCTACCCCATACATGGACAGTTTCTTGGCATTCTCCAGAAAGTGCAACTCTGCTTCAGCTGGCGTCATCCCTCTGAAAACAGACATCAGGCATAAGATCAGTAGAGGTAGAGGCTGAGCTCCATGTCCTGTAACTATGGGGTTCAGAGATGTTCTCTATTACACTCCTAGTCCTGTAACTATGGGGTTCAGAGATGTTCTCTATTACACTCCTAGTCCTGTAACTATGGGGTTCAGAGATGTTCTCTATTACACTCCTAGTCCTGTAACTATGGGGTTCAGAGATGTTCTCTAGTACACTCCATGTCCTGTAACTATGGGGTTCTGAGATGTTCTCTATTACACTCCTAGTCCTGTAACTATGGGGTTCAGAGATGTTCTCTATTACACTCCTAGTCCTGTAACTATGGGGTTCAGAGATGTTCTCTATTACACTCCTAGTCCTGTAACTATGGGGTTCAGAGATGTTCTCTATTACACTCCTAGTCCTGTAACTATGGGGTTCAGAGATGTTCTCTAGTACACTCCTAGTCCTGTAACTATGGGGTTCAGAGATGTTCTCTATTACACTGCTAGTCCTGTAACTATGGGGTTCAGATATGTTCTCTATTACACTCCTAGTCCTGTAACTATGGGGTTCAGAGATGTTCTCTATTACACTGCTAGTCCTGTAACTATGGGGTTCAGAGATGTTCTCTATTACACTCCTTGTCATGTAACTATGGGGTTCAGAGTTGTTCTCTAGTACACTCCATGTCCTGTAACTATGGGGTTCAGAGATGTTCTCTATTACACTCCTAGTCCTGTAACTATGGGGTTCAGAGATGTTCTCTATGACACTCCTTGTCCTGTAACTATGGGGTTCAGAGATGTTCTCTATTACACTCCTAGTCCTGTAACTATGGGGTTCTGAGATGTTCTCTAGTACACTCCTTGTCCTGTAACTATGGGGTTCAGTGATGTTCTCTATGACACTCCTAGTCCTGTAACTATGGGGTTCAGAGATGTTCTCTATTACACTCCATGTCCTGTAACTATGGGGTTCAGAGATGTTCTCTATTACACTCCTAGTCCTGTAACTATGGGGTTCAGAGATGTTCTCTATTACACTCCTAGTCCTGTAACTATGGGGTTCAGAGATGTTCTCTAGTACACTCCATGTCCTGTAACTATGGGGTTCAGAGATGTTCTCTATTACACTCCTAGTCCTGTAACTATGGGGTTCAGAGATGTTCTCTATTACACTCCTAGTCCTGTAACTATGGGGTTCAGAGATGTTCTCTATTACACTCCTAGTCCTGTAACTATGGGGTTCAGAGATGTTCTCTATTACTATATAATAAAGAACATGCTAGTTATCAGAGAATGAGCTAAAATGGGTACAGACACAGGCAGACAGATAGACGTATGGATCTATAACGTATAGCCAGACATATTTGTAGTTCTTGTGTAGGTCCATGACCTTGTCCTCCAGACAGACAGACAGACTTATAGATAGCTCGATTTATAGATAATCTATAGCCGGACATACTTGTAGTTCTTGTGTAGGTCCATGACCTTGTCCTCTAGTTCCTTGGTGTGGTTGGGAGCGAAGCGGAGCTCACTGTTGTACTCCGTCTCCTCGGGGTCGTAGTCCCCCAGCTCTGACTGGACCGTGTAGGAGCCCAGTATGGTGTGGGTGGCAAAGGAACAGGGGAGACGACCAGATACCATGTCATCACGCAGCTGGAGACACAGGTAGTACCTGGGGGGGGGGAGAGAGAGAGAGAGAGAGAGAGAGAGAGAGAGAGAGCGAGGGGAGAGAGAGAGAGAGAGAGAGCGAGGGGAGAGAGAGAGAGAGAGAGAGAGAGAGAGAGAGAGAGAGAGAGAGAGAGAGAGAGAGAGAGAGAGAGAGAGAGAGAGAGAGAGAGAGAGAGACCAACAGTAAGAGAGAGAAGGAAAGAGGCCAGGTGAGAGTGGGAGATGCCAGTATGACAGTATTATACCATAAATAGCAAATACTGTATTTCAGAGGCTTTGAGAACGCAGTCGCTCCATTCAGCTTACCTGGTAATGTCTTCAGACAGCTGTGCAGGGTCTGGGGGGTAGAACTTGACGCTGAAGGCAAAGTTCCAGGGGCCAGCTGCAGAACAATAAAGCATAGAATCAGAATATAATGCAAACATCTGCTAGATGAACTGGGATTTAAAAAGAGGCCCGGTGAACAGCAGTGAATCCCCTACAAGGTGTTGATTCTAGCATGGGAAACAGCACAATTACACAACGTCCAACCACGATCAAGTTCAGTTGTTGCCTCTTAAAGTGTTTCATCATGCTAATGACTCAACAGGGCTATTAGTACATGAACAGAAGATAGGGTTGAACCGCAGTGCAGTATAGACTATAGTGTAGTATAGTATAGTATAGATGTAGTGTAGTATATTGTAGTGTAGTATAGTGTAGTATAGTGTAGTATAGTGTAGTATAGTGTAGTATAGTATAGTGTAGTATATTGTAGTGTAGTATAGTGTAGTATAGTGTAGTATATTGTAGTATAGTGTAGTATAGTGTAGTGCCGTATTTATCGGACAACTCACTCCTTATCTGCTTCTTCAGTTCCTTGTTAGGGTCCAGCCAGTTCTGGAGAGAGAGGCAAATTAGCAATGATCTATTAATTAATCAATGAATGACCATTTATATAGCACACAGACCCCACAAGACATGCCACCAGAGGTCTCTTCACAGTCCCCAAGTCCAGAACAGACTATGGGAGGCGCACAGTACTACATAGAGCCATGACTACATGGAACTCTATTCCACATCAGGTAACTGATGCAAGCAGTAGAATCAGATTTTTTTAAAACAGGTAAAAATACACCTCATGGAACAGCGGGGACTGTGAAGAGACACACACAAAAGGTACAGACACATGCATACACACACACTGTGATATTGTTGTATGGTGGTATTAAACATTTTAAATTGTAGATATGTAGTGGTGTAATAATGTTATATGATGTACTGTTTTATCTTTTGTTTTATATGTACTGTAAGTGCTTTAATATGTTTGGACCCCAGGAAGAGTAATGGGGATCCATAATAAACCCCAGGAAGAGTAGCTGCTGCCTTGGTAGGAACTAATGGGGATCCATAATAAACCCCAGGAAGAGTAGCTGCTGCCTTGGCAGGAACTAATGGGGATCCATAATAAACCCCAGGAAGAGTAGCTGCTGCCTTGGTAGGAACTAATGGGGATCCATAATAAACCCCAGGAAGAGTAGCTGCTGCCTTGGTAGGAACTAATGGGGATCCATAATAAACCCCAGGAAGAGTAGCTGCTGCCTTGGCAGGAACTAATGGGGATCCATAATAAACCCCAGGAAGAGTAGCTGCTGCCTTGGTAGGAACTAATGGGGATCCATAATAAACCCCAGGAAGAGTAGCTGCTGCCTTGGCAGGAACTAATGGGGATCCATAATAAACCCCAGGAAGAGTAGCTGCTGCCTTGGCAGGAACTAATGGGGATCCATAATAAACCCCAGGAAGAGTAGCTGCTGCCTTGGTAGGAACTAATGGGGGATCCATAATACACCCCAGGAAGAGTAGCTGCTGCCTTGGCAGGAACTAATGGGGATCCATAATAAACCCCAGGAAGAGTAGCTGCTGCCTTGGCAGGAACTAATGGGGATCCATAATAAACCCCAGGACACGTTCCCACTGCCCTAAGAAAGAAAACTCCCCTGGGGGAACTGTTATCAGTCTATCAACACCAGGGCCCATATTCACAAACATCTCACAGTAGGTGTGCTGATCTAAGACCAGGTCCCCCTGTCTACGCAATCATATTCATTATGATCTAAAAGATAAAAGTGATCCTAGATCAGCACTGAGATGCTGAATAAACAAAAAGGGCCCTGGATATATAATACTCTTCCTCTACCTTCTGGTTCTCCATGTCGCGGTACATGATGCCAGACAGCCAGACAGACAACAGACAGACAGACAGACCACTACTGACAGACAACAGACAGACAGACCGACAGACCACAGACAGACAGACAGACCACTACTGACAGACAACAGACAGACCCCAGACAGACAGACAGACCCCAGACAGACAGACAGACAGACCACAGACAGACAGACAGACATCTTTGATGAGTCTCTTCCTCTACCTTCTGGTTCTCCACGTCGCGGTACGTGATGCCAAAGTAGTCCGTCTCCAGCAGGTTCAGATGGTCACACACCTTGGCAAACAGCATCTGGCCTCTGGCTCGTTTCTGGAGACACACACACAGAGCAGTTATTCAACAGGGGTCAGAGTTCACACTGTTGGAAAGCACCCCGACATGTTCCACAGTCAGGGGCGGGATCTGAACCCGGGTCCCCCATGGGAGAAAACAACATCATCCATTAGACCATGAGGAAAATCCCTTGGGGCTACCTCATCACGAGACCATGAGCCAGACTCTACTACACCAGCATATAACTTAGAATGCATACCCAATACATTGCTTCTTTACAAGTAGTATGCTAGTGTGGTAGTGTTGCAGCGAGGTCACACCAGATCCAATGCAGTATTCGACGTTCGTCCAGGTCCCCAGGACGTGGGGAGAAGACTTCAACACCGACCACTAGGGGCAACGGCGAGCGCTATTACCATCAAGTAGGCTTGCGGTTTGCACTGCGGACGGGATTGGCGGATGAGCGTAAGCTGCGAGCTCCGGCTCCGAGGATCGCGAGTTCAATCCAAATGCTAGGCAGGCACTTTTTTTTCTTCTTTTATTTCCACAAACCTCGAAATGAATGCCTAAACTTAACCGTTGAGTTGTTTTTGTTTTAAGCCTATCCTAAACCATTTGGAATTAATGCCTAAACTTTAATTCCTGCAGTGGGCTAAATCAGGGTCAGAGTGTTTCTTGGTAGTCTTAAACCAATCTACTTTGAAACAAAAGTAAACACATCACACACACATGGTTATGGGCTTAACAAAAAGAAGACACCTGCACCATGTCAGATATAGAGGTGAAATGTATTACATTTTGAGTTTGCATCCCAATATTACACTTTATATACATCACAGAACACTGAAATATAACAAAACCGTTTGACATAGAAACACTGGATTTTCAAAGTGTTTTTTGAAATAATGTTTATTAATTATGAAATTATGAACAATATTAATAACATTCCACCCATGAGGCCACTAGAGTGTGCTTTAGTCATTCGACTGCATGAAAGGACCGGTCAAAACTTGACGTTTATGGACAAATGTTGAATACTGCATTCAGACCGTGAGATCTTGTTGCGTGTGGATAATGGAACATGTCTCTAGTTGATCTTAATTGAAAAAGAATTGATCTGTAGTTAAAAATCGAGTTTTGACCTTGATTACTATTTGTTCTTCAGCAAACAACACCATTACAGTGCAGCTAACTGGGATCAATGTAGAGACTGTAGTTAATTGACCAAAGAGCAGGGGTGAAACATTATGTAGACAGCCTGTCACTGACGTCTTCCCTGCTGTTCTGAAGTCCACATCTGTCATCTCTCTTCTCCTGTTCTGACATCTCCTACTCTCTCTCTCTCTGTTATCTACCTCTTCTCTCTCTGTTATCTACCTCCTCCTCCCCTCTCCTTCTCCCTCCCCTCTCCTTCTCCTCCCCTCTCCCTCCCCTCCTCCCTCCCCTCCCCTCTCCTTCTCCTCCTCCCTCCCCTCTCCTTCTCCCCCTCCCTCCCCACACTCCCCCTCCCTCCCCACACTCCCCCAGAGCCCTGGCATAATTCTGCTCTCTTTCCTCCCTGTGTTTACGAGTTACATCTGACATGCTTGTGTGTGATTCACAAGCCTTTTAAAGATGCTACGACAGACACTTCTACCAGCAGGAACAACATCTTTCCGGCAGTTAGCACAGACAGACTGATACTAAACAGAGGCGATGTCACACCAACACAAACCTCAACCTAGCACAATCAGAAAGTCACCCCAACACAGTCACCCCAACACAGTCACCCCAACACAGTCACACCACAGCAGCACCCCGACACAGCTCCACTGGTGACACTTCACTACATTGAGGATGGTGTTATTTTTCTAGACAAAATGAAATGGGAACTGGTCTGGTACATGATTCTGCGCTCACGTAATTATAACTGTATTTGGGCTCTGAATCAGTCTGATCCCCGCCCATAGCTGTTCTTAAAGGTTCAATGAAAACCCGAGCTTGTCAATAAAGAGATTGGCGCTCAGGATTACAATAGCAAAAACCCATATTAAAAGAAAACAGCCACTAAGCAAGGTACAAAAGACACTTAACGACACCAACTCCTCGATAACACCCCTCGATACGGCAATAAGAACAAGGCAAAAACAGCAGCATGTTGATTTTAAAAAGGTCGAGCTACGAGGGAAAGTGATTTCTCTTCAGTCAGACTTGAAGGAAGATCACAGTGAATACATTTCTCCCACAGGGGGTAAGTGATTGCATCTTTACACCACGTCAGTCAGTGAGTGAGTGAGTGAGTGAGTGAGTGAGTGAGTGAGTGAGTGAGTGAGTGAGTGAGTGAGTGAGAGAGAGAGAGAGAGAGAGAGACTCACCACTCAACGTGTCTTCTTCCTACAGTAATGGGAATGGTCTAAAACAGACTCCCTACAATGAACTGAGTATCTTTGTTTAACCTCAATGTTCTCAATGTGTGATATGCTGCTGGCCTTAACCAACCTGTAACCAGCTAACCTCTCTGTCTGTGTGATATGCTGCTAGCCTTAACTAACCTGTAACCAGCTAACCTCTCTGTCTGTGTGATATGCTGCTAGCCTTAACTAACCTGTAACCAGCTAACCTCTCTGTCTGTGTGATATGCTGCTAGCCTTAACTAACCTGTAACCAGCTAACCTCTCTGTCTGTGTGATATGCTGCTAGCCTTAACCAACCTGTAACCAGCTAACCTCTCTGTCTGTGTGATATGCTGCTAGCCTTAACCAACCTGTAACCAGCTAACCTCTCTGTCTGTGTGATATGCTGCTAGCCTTAACCAACCTGTAACCAGCTAACCCCTCTGTCTGTGTGAAACGCTGCTAGCCTTAACCAACCTGTAACCAGCTAACCTCTCTGTCTGTGTGAAACGCTGCTAGCCTTAACCAACCTGTAACCAGCTAACCTCTCTGTCTGTGTGATATGCTGCTAGCCTTAACCAACCTGTAACCAGCTAACCCCTCTGTCTGTGTGATATGCTGCTAGCCTTAACCAACCTGTAACCAGCTAACCCCTCTGTCTGTGTGAAACGCTGCTAGCCTTAACCAACCTGTAACCAGCTAACCTCTCTGTCTGTGTGATATGCTGCTAGCCTTAACTAACCTGTAACCAGCTAACCTCTCTGTCTGTGTGATATGCTGCTAGCCTTAACCAACCTGTAACCAGCTAACCCCTCTGTCTGTGTGATATGCTGCTAGCCTTAACTAACCTGTAACCAGCTAACCTCTCTGTCTGTGTGATATGCTGCTAGCCTTAACTAACCTGTAACCAGCTAACCTCTCTGTCTGTGTGATATGCTGCTAGCCTTAACTAACCTGTAACCAGCTAACCTCTGTGTCTGTGTGATATGCTGCTAGCCTTAACCAACCTGTAACCAGCTAACCTCTCTGTCTGTGTGATATGCTGCTGGCCTTAACCAACCTGTAACCAGCTAACCTCTCTGTCTGTGTGATATGCTGCTAGCCTTAACCAACCTGTAACCAGCTAACCTCTCTGTCTGTGTGATATGCTGCTGGCCTTAACCAACCTGTAACCAGCTAACCTCTCTGTCTGTGTGATATGCTGCTAGCCTTAACCAACCTGTAACCAGCTAACCTCTCTGTCTGTGTGAAACGCTGCTAGCCTTAACCAACCTGTAACCAGCTAACCTCTCTGTCTGTGTGAAACGCTGCTAGCCTTAACCAACCTGTAACCAGCTAACCTCTCTGTCTGTGTGATATGCTGCTAGCCTTAACTAACCTGTAACCAGCTAACCTCTCTGTCTGTGTTATATGCTGCTGGCCTTAACCAACCTGTAACCAGCTAACCTCTCTGTCTGTGTGAAACGCTGCTGGCCTTAACCAACCTGTAACCAGCTAACCTCTCTGTCTGTGTGATATGCTGCTGGCCTTAACCAACCTGTAACCAGCTAACCTCTCTGTCTGTGTGATATGCTGCTGGCCTTAACCAACCTGTAACCAGCTAACCTCTCTGTCTGTGGCTTAACCAACCTGTAACCAGCTAACCTCTCCGTCTGTGGCTTAACCAACCTGTAACCAGCTAACCTCTCTGTCTGTGGCTTAACCAACCTGTAACCAGCTAACCTCTCTGTCTGTGTGATATGCTGCTGGCTTTAAAGCTGGAATCCTTAAAGGGATACTTCAGGATTGTTGCAATGAAGCCCTTTATCTACTTCCCCCAAGTCAGATGAACTTGTGGATACAATTTTTATATCTCTGCGTGCAGTTTGAAGGAAGTTGCTATCTAGCTGCTAACTACAGTTAGCTCAATGACTGGAAGTCTATGGTAACTGCTAGCATGGTAGTAGATACCATATATTTCCAGTAATTGGGCTAACACTAGTTAGCATTGGCTTGTGAAACTACCTCTTAACTTCCTTCATACTGGATGCAGAGACATAAGGAGGATTAAAGGGAGATGGTGGAGGGAGGTGGATTAAAGGGAGATGGTGGAGGGAGGTGGATTAAAGGGAGATGGTGGAGGGAGGAGGATTAAAGGGAGATGGTGGAGGGAGGAAGAGTGAAGGGGAGATGGTGGAGGGAGGAGGATGAAGGAGGGATGGTGGAGGGAGGAGGATGAAGGGGAGATGGTGGAGGGAGGAAGAGTGAAGGGGAGATGGTGGAGGGAGGAGGATTGAAGGGGAGATGGTGGAGGGAGGAGGATTAAAGGGAGATGGTGGAGGGAGGAGGATGAAGGAGGGATGGTGGAGGGAGGAGGATTGAAGGAGGGATGGTGGAGGGAGGAGGATTGAAGGGGAGATGGTGGAGGGAGGAGGATTGAAGGGGAGATGGTGGAGGGAGGAAGCTTGAAGGGGAGATGGTGGAGGGAGGAGGATTGAAGGGGAGATGGTGGAGGGAGGAAGCTTGAAGGGGAGATGGTGGAGGGAGGAGGTTTGAAGGGGAGATGGTGGAGGGAGGAGGATGAAGGGGAGATGGTGGAGGGAGGAAGCTTGAAGGGGAGATGGTGGAGGGAGGAGGATTGAAGGGGAGATGGTGGAGGGAGGAAGCTTGAAGGGGAGATGGTGGAGGGAGGAGGTTTGAAGGGGAGATGGTGGAGGGAGGAGGATGAAGGGGAGATGGTGGAGGGAGGAGGATGAAGGGGAGATGGTGGAGGGAGGAGGATTGAAGGAGAGAGTGGGTAATATAAGTCTGTAAACAGATGGGGCAACCCAGGGAGATTCCTCGGGAGGCTCTCTCCCTTCCTCACGGTCTTCTCTCATGCAGGGGAGGCCTGGACACTAATAAATGACCCAGCCACAGACCACACTGCAGGGTGTCATGTAAAACATCTTCCTAGTGTGAAATAGCTCCCAATCATTCTGATTGTGTTCTGATTATGATGTCATGTTCTAAAATGTATCACAGTGTTAAAGTGGTCCCAGTTCACGGATGGCTGGGCTCGAGTGGACGTCTCTCTCTCACACACCTTCCCTCAACCTCGAATAACTGTTCTGTGGGCGCGTGCATTTGCTTTACACATCTGCCAATCAATGACTGTACCAGTCCGGGTATAACACAACATAAATGACTGTACCAGTCCGGGTATAACACAACATAAATGACTGTACCAGTCCGGGTATAACACAACATAAAGCAAGAAAACAAACAACTGTACGGTTCTAAATTGCCGTAGAATTAAAAACAGCACCAGCAGTTACTGCAGTCTACCCCAAACGACCCCCAAACCAGCTCATACGCCAATCCCTGTACGGCTACATCCCGTCCAGATTAGACATTGTTCAGAAGTGCTGGCAGTCCACAGCAGGAGGCTAAAGTAGGATTGGGAGTGACTCACGCTGAGCACAGTGAGTAGTATGACACTGATCCTCTACACACAGACAGACACACACACTGCTCAACCACTCCCGTTCCAAAGCCCCAAACCCAAAACACACAACCGTTCCTAAACCCCCCCTACAAAACCACACAAACCGCTCCTGTTCCAAAGCCCCAACCCAAACACAGGGCTAATCTACCCCCCCGCCTCCTCATTCCCCCCCCCTCGGGCTCTATCCTCTATCCGGCTAAAGGAGATTTGCGTTTGTTTGGGTGGAAGGAGCGTTGAGTCCTTGGCATGTCTGACTCACTTAGCAGAACTGTATAAACCTGACAGAACTGGGAGCTAAGTTGCTTTTACTGTATGAATCTGACAGAACTGGGAGCTAAGTTGCTTTTACTGTATGAATCTGACAGAACTGGGAGCTAAGTTGCTTTTACTGTATGAATCTGACAGAACTGGGAGCTAAGTTGTTGTTACTGTATGAATCTGACAGAACTGGAAGCTAAGTTGCTGTTACTGTATGAATCTGACAGAACTGGGAGCTAAGTTGTTGTTACTGTATGAATCTGACAGAACTGGAAGCTAAGTTGTTGTTACTGTATGAATCTGACAGAACTGGGAGCTAAGTTGTTGTTACTGTATGAATCTGACAGAACTGGGAGCTAAGTTGCTTTTACTGTATGAATCTGACAGAACTGGGAGCTAAGTTGCTTTTACTGTATGAATCTGACAGAACTGGGAGCTAAGTTGTTGTTACTGTATGAATCTGACAGAACTGGAAGCTAAGTTGCTGTTACTGTATGAATCTGACAGAACTGGGAGCTAAGTTGTTGTTACTGTATGAATCTGACAGAACTGGAAGCTAAGTTGTTGTTACTGTATGAATCTGACAGAACTGGGAGCTAAGTTGTTGTTACTGTATGAATCTGACAGAACTGGGAGCTAAGTTGTTGTTACTGTATGAATCTGACAGAACTGGGAGCTAAGTTGTTGTTACTGTATGAATCTGACAGAACTGGGAGCTAAGTTGTTGTTACTGTATGAATCTGACAGAACTGGAAGCTAAGTTGTTGTTACTGTATGAATCTGACAGAACTGGGAGCTAAGTTGTTGTTACTGTATGAATCTGACAGAACTGGAAGCTAAGTTGCTGTTACTGTATGAATCTGACAGAACTGGAAGCTAAGTTGCTGTTACTGTATGAATCTGACAGAACTGGAAGCTAAGTTGTTGTTACTGTATGTATCTGACAGAACTGGAAGCTAAGTTGTTGTTACTGTATGAATCTGACAGAACTGGGAGCTAAGTTGTTGTTACTGTATGAATCTGACAGAACTGGAGGCTAAGTTGTTGTTACTGTATGAATCTGACAGAACTGGAAGCTAAGTTGTTGTTACTGTATGAATCTGACAGAACTGGGAGCTAAGTTGTTGTTACTGTATGAATCTGACAGAACTGGAAGCTAAGTTGTTGTTACTGTATGAATCTGACAGAACTGGGAGGTAAGTTGTTGTTACTGTATGAATCTGACAGAACTGGAAGCTAAGTTGTTGTTACTGTATGAATCTGACAGAACTGGAAGCTAAGTTGTTGTTACTGTATGAATCTGACAGAACTGGAAGCTACGTTGCTGTATGAATCTGACAGAACTGGAAGCTAAGTTGCTGTTACTGTATGAATCTGACAGAACTGGAAGCTAAGTTGTTGTTACTGTATGAATCTGACAGAACTGGAAGCTACGTTGCTGTATGAATCTGACAGAACTGGAAGCTAAGTTGTTGTTACTGTATGAATCTGACAGAACTGGAAGCTAAGTTGTTGTTACTGTATGAATCTGACAGAACTGGAAGCTAAGTTGTTGTTACTGTATGAATCTGACAGAACTGGAAGCTAAGTTGCTGTTACTGTATGAATCTGACAGAACTGGAAGCTAAGTTGTTGTTACTGTATGAATCTGACAGAACTGGAAGCTAAGTTGCTGTTACTGTATGAATCTGACAGAACTGGAAGCTAAGTTGCTGTTACTGTATGAATCTGACAGAACTGGAAGCTAAGTTGCTGTTACTGTATGAATCTGACAGAACTGGAGGCTAAGTTGCTGTTACTGTATGAATCTGACAGAACTGGGAGGTAAGTTGTTGTTACTGTATGAATCTGACAGAACTGGAAGCTAAGTTGTTGTTACTGTATGAATCTGACAGAACTGGAAGCTAAGTTGTTGTTACTGTATGAATCTGACAGAACTGGAAGCTACGTTGCTGTATGAATCTGACAGAACTGGAAGCTAAGTTGCTGTTACTGTATGAATCTGACAGAACTGGAAGCTAAGTTGTTGTTACTGTATGAATCTGACAGAACTGGAAGCTACGTTGCTGTATGAATCTGACAGAACTGGAAGCTAAGTTGTTGTTACTGTATGAATCTGACAGAACTGGAAGCTAAGTTGTTGTTACTGTATGAATCTGACAGAACTGGAAGCTAAGTTGTTGTTACTGTATGAATCTGACAGAACTGGAAGCTAAGTTGCTGTTACTGTATGAATCTGACAGAACTGGAAGCTAAGTTGTTGTTACTGTATGAATCTGACAGAACTGGAAGCTAAGTTGCTGTTACTGTATGAATCTGACAGAACTGGAAGCTAAGTTGCTGTTACTGTATGAATCTGACAGAACTGGAAGCTAAGTTGCTGTTACTGTATGAATCTGACAGAACTGGAGGCTAAGTTGCTGTTACTGTATGAATCTGACAGAACTGGAAGCTACGTTGCTGTATGAATCTGACAGAACTGGAAGCTAAGTTGCTGTTACTGTATGAATCTGACAGAACTGGAAGCTACGTTGCTGTATGAATCTGACAGAACTGGAAGCTAAGTTGCTGTTACTGTATGAATCTGACAGAACTGGAAGCTACGTTGCTGTTACTGTATGAATCTGACAGAACTGGAAGCTAAGTTGCTGTTACTGTATGAATCTGACAGAACTGGCAGCTAAGTTGCTGTTACTGTATGAATCTGACAGAACTGGCAGCTAAGTTGCTGTTACTGTATGAATCTGACAGAACTGGAAGCTAAGTTGCTGTTACTGTATGAATCTGACAGAACTGGGAGCTAAGTTGCTGTTACTGTATGAATCTGACAGAACTGGAAGCTAAGTTGCTGTTACTGTATGAATCTGACAGAACTGGCAGCTAAGTTGCTGTTACTGTATGAATCTGACAGAACTGGCAGCTAAGTTGCTGTTACTGTATGAATCTGACAGAACTGGCAGCTAAGTTGCTGTTACTGTATGAATCTGACAGAACTGGCAGCTAAGTTGCTGTTACTGTATGAATCTGACAGAACTGGCAGCTAAGTTGCTGTTACTGTATGAATCTGACAGAACTGGAAGCTAAGTTGCTGTTACTGTATGCCATTTGAGATTATGGTTTCTGGAACTTGATGGCAGAAAAGTAATGTCATACATCTTATCTGTCTAATTTGAGAGAGAGATACAAATCTGAAATGAGCTATTACAATTTCGTCCACTCACATCCACCATGAATGGATGGCAGATAGTAGCAACCTCCCCCTCTCCCCTCTCCCCTCTCCCCTCCTCCTCCTCCTCCTCCTCCTCCTCCTCCCCCTGTACTCACATCCACTGTCATGGTGTAGTCGGAGCCATCTAGCAGGGTGATTTTACACTGCATATTCTTCAGCTTCTTGACTCCCCTCAGTGGAGACTTGATTGACAGGCGACTGGTTGATGACCTGGTTGACGACAGGTCTTCCTCAAACTACCGCAGGGGAGAAAGGAAACACCAACAGGGTTTAGTGATTGAGGCTTCATTAGGAGACATTTCTCTACATTTTAAATGTGTACATTTTTGTCATTTAGCAGAAACTCTTATCCAGAATGTATCCATTAGTTATTAGTGCATCTTAAGGTAGCTAGGTGAGTAAGTGTTTAGTCATTGGAATTAGGAATTGGAATTAGGAATTAAAGTGTTTAGTCATTGAAGAGACAGTGTTTAGTCATTGAAGAGACAGTGCTTAGTCATTGAAGAGACAGTGTTTAGTCATTGAAGAGACAGTGTTTAGTCATTGAAGAGACAGTGCTTAGTCATTGAAGAGACAGTGCTTAGTCATTGAAGAGACAGTGCTTAGTCATTGAAGAGACAGTGCTTAGTCATTGAAGAGACAGTGTTTAGTCATTGAAGAGACAGTGTTTAGTCATTGAAGAGACAGTGCTTAGTCATTGAAGAGACAGTGTTTAGTCATTGAAGAGACAGTGCTTAGTCATTGAAGAGACAGTGTTTAGTCATTGAAGAGACAGTGCTTAGTCATTGAAGAGACAGTGCTTAGTCATTGAAGAGACAGTGTTTAGTCATTGAAGAGACAGTGTTTAGTCATTGAAGAGACAGTGCTTAGTCATTGAAGAGACAGTGCTTAGTCATTGAAGAGACAGTGTTTAGTCATTAAATAGACGGAGGAAAAAAAAATCCAGTATGACTATGTTTTATCAGTCTTATCCCCAAAACTACTTTCTCTACTTCCATACTTTTATGACTGCTGAAGACCAACTATCAATCATTTAGATAATGTATGTTCAGGAAGAGATACCTCGCGAAGCAACTGCTCTCTATCTCAGTGTCTGCCCCACACTAACCTAATGTAGCAGGCCTATAGAAACACAGACCTGACAAGTAGGCACGCTATGGATTATGGTCATTGTAGTTAATTACCATGTTTTCTGCAGTAAACCATGTAGAATATTGGCCTGTTGGAAACAACAACTCCCTAATACACCGTACAGTTTATGTATGTATTTGCACCAAAGAAAACAAGTGATAGCAAACAATACAGATAAAACATTTAAATTAAAAACACATCACAAAAAAACAATAAGTAAAAAAATAAAAAAGGTTTGTTCGGGCTTGATCGGATTCATCTCTAGAGAAACTGTGCAATGTGCACATTGAGCTCACAGAAAACCCCAGAATGAAATGGAATTCAAATAATTGATCCGACGTCGCTCAATTAGTTGTTCAAAACCCAAAAAATTACCGAAATGTGGGTTAATGCTAACAGCACTAACATCTAGCTACATGACTCCTCAACACTAATGCCCACATGCAGGGCAACTGAACTACCTAATCGTATCTGGCCATGGTGAGAAGAGGCCCTTAGAGAAGCGGTTCCAAACATTTTCTGTTCCGGGGACCACCAAATCACAGTCAAAACCTCTTGAGGACCACCATCGCAGTCGCTAATTTCCCCGGATTTAAATAAAATATAAAAATAGTGGACCACCTCTGCCTTAGAGTATTTTTTAACTTGGCTTTGAAATACTTTCAAAAGGCAGGGCAGGATGGATATAGGTCTGTAACAGTTTGGATCTAGAGTGTCACCCCCTTTGAAGAGGGGGATGACCGCGGCAGCTTTCCAATCTCTGGGGATCTCAGACGATACGAAAGAGAGGTTGAACAGGCTAGTAATAGGGGTTACGCCAATTTCGGCGGCTAATTTTAGAAAGAAAGGGTCCAGATTGTCTAGCCCAGCTGATTTGTAGGGGTCCAGATTTTGCAGCTCTTTCAGGACATCAGCTATCTGAATTTGGGTGAAGGAGAAGCATGGGCAAGTTGCAGCGGAGGGTGCAGAGCTGGTGGCCGGGGTAGGGGTAGCCAGGTGGAAAGCATGGCCAGCCGTAGCAAAATGCTTATTGAAATTCTCGATTATCGTAGATTTATCAGTGGTGACAGTGTTTCCTAGCCTCAGTGCAGTGGGTAGCTGGGAGGAGGTGCTCTTATTCTCCATGGACTTTACAGTGTCCCAAAACTTTTTGGAGTTAGTGCTACAGGATGCAAATTTCTGTTTGAAAAAGCTAGCCTTTGCTTTCCTAACTGATTGTGTATATTGGTTCCTGACTTCCCTGAAAAGTTGCATATCGCGGGGGCTGTTCGATGCTAATGCAGTATGCCACAGGATGTTTTTGTGCTGGTCAAGGGCAGTCAAGTCTGGGGTGAACCAGGGGCTATATCTGTTCTTAGTTCTGAATTTTTTGAATGGGGCATGCTTATTTAAGATGGAGAGGAAAGCCCTTACCCTCCTAAAATCACAATCTTAACCATTAGGATCGAAAACAAAGAACTCACCGTAGATCAGCCCTGACCTCTATTGTCCTGACCTCTATTGTCCTGACCTCTATTGTCCTGACCTCTATTGTCCTGACCTCTATTGTCCTGACCTCTATTGTCCTGACCTCTATTGTCCTGACCTCTATTGCCCTGACCTCTATTGCCCTGACCTCTATTGCCCTGACCTCTATTGCCCTGACCTCTATTGCCCTGACCTCTATTGCCCTGACCTCTATTGTCCTGACCTCTATTGTCCTGACCTCTATTGTCCTGACCTCTATTGTCCTGACCTGAGGGTCTTGGAGAAACTTCACCTTACTACTACCACTGGGGCTCATGTCTGACCTCTGAACCACTGACTTAGCATACGTCCCAAATGGCATCCTATTCCCTATATAGTGAACTAATTCTGACCATATTCCCTATATAGTGCACTACAGTGCCTTGCAAAATAATTCATCCCCCTTGGCGTTTTTTCCTATTTTGTTGCATTACAACCTGTAATTTAAATGGATTTTGTAATGGACATACACAAAATAGTCAAAATTGGTGAATTGAAATGAAAAACATAACCCCCTTTGCTATGAAGCCCCTAAATAAGATCTGGTGCAACCAATTACCTTCAGAAGTCACATAATTAGTTAAATAAAGTCCACCTGTGTGCAATTTAAGTGTCACATGATCTCAGTATATATAGAAGTACAAATCAGGTTTGGGTTATAAAAAACTATCCGAAACTTTGAACATCCCACGGAGCACCATTAAATCCATTATAAAAAAATGGAAAGAATATGGCACCACAACAAACCTGCCAAGAGAGGGCCGCCCACCAAAACTCACGGACCAGGCATGGAGGGCATTAATCAGAGAGGCAACAAAGAGACCAAAGATAACCCTGAAGGAGCTGCAAAGCTCCACAGCGGAGATTGGAGTATCTGTCCATAGGACCACTTTAAGCCGTACACTCCACAGAGCTGGGCTTTACGGAAGAGTGGGCAGAAAAAAGCCATTGCTTAAAAAAGAAAAATAAGCAAACAAGTTTGGTGTTCACCAAAAGGCATGTGGGAGACTCCCCAAACATATGGAAGAAGGTACTCTGGTCAGATGAGACTAAAATTGAGCTTTTTGGCCATCAAGGAAAACGCTATGTCTGGCGCAAATCCAACACCGCTCATCACCCGAGAACACCATCCATGTTTTTCATCGGCAGAGACTGGGACTTAAAGATTGCTGTACACCAGCGGAACCCATCCAACTTGAAGGAGCTGGAGCAGTTTTGCCTTGAAGAATGGGCAAATATCCCAGTGGCTAGATGTGCCAAGCTTATAGAGACATACCCCACGAGACTTGCAGCTGTAATTGCTGCAAAAGGTGGCTCTACAAAGTATTGATTTTGGAGGGGTGAATAGTTATGCACGTTTTTTTGTCTTACTTCTTGTTTGTTTCACAATAAAAAATATTTTGCATCTTCAAAGTGGTAGGCATGTTGTGTAAATCAAATGATACAAACCCCCCAAAAATCCATTTTAATTCCAGGTTGTAAGGCAACAAAATAGGAAAAATGCCAAGGGGGGGTGAATACTTTGGCAAGCCACTGTACTTTTGACCTGCACTATATATAGGGAATAGGGTGCCATTTGGGACCTGAATGGCTTCTCTTTCTATTACCCTGGTTGTAGCCCTGAACTAGCTCCCCTGGTTACCCTGGTCTATTACCCCTAGCCCTGAACTAGCTCCCCTGGTTACCCTGGTCTATTACCCCTAGCCCTGAACTAGCTCCCCTGGTTACCCTGGTCTATTACCCCTAGCCCTGAACTAGCTCCCCTGGTTACCCTGGTATATTACCCCTAGCCCTGAACTAGCTCCCCTGGTTACCCTGGTTGTAGCCCTGAACTAGCTCCCCTGGTTACCCTGGTCTATTACCCCTAGCCCTGAACTAGCTCCCCTGGTTACCCTGGTCTATTACCCCTAGCCCTGAACTAGCTCCCCTGGTTACCCTGGTATATTACCCCTAGCCCTGAACTAGCTCCCCTGGTTACCCTGGTCTATTACCCCTAGCCCTGAACTAGCTCCCCTGGTTACCCTGGTCTATTACCCCTAGCCCTGAACTAGCTCCCCTGGTTACCCTGGTCTATTACCCCTAGCCCTGAACTAGCTCCCCTGGTTACCCTGGTCTATTACCCCTAGCCCTGAACTAGCTCCCCTGGTTACCCTGGTCTATTACCCCTAGCCCTGAACTAGCTCCCCTGGTTACCCTGGTCTATTACCCCTAGCCCTGAACTAGCTCCCCTGGTTACCCTGGTCTATTACCCCTAGCCCTGAACTAGCTCCCCTGGTTACCCTGGTCTATTACCCCTAGCCCTGAACTAGCTCCCCTGGTTACCCTGGTCTATTACCCCTAGCCCTGAACTAGCTCCCCTGGTTACCCTGGTCAAGGACTGGATGAATTGATTGACATGTTGAATCAGCTGTGCAATAGATCAAATACATGTTCGGTAGCCTGCCGCCCGCGTAGCCTACAGACGGATCAGATAATGTGCGTTCAGCGAGCGTCAGGGTGACGAGGTGAGAACAAGTCCCAAGATACTGTAACATCACCTTCAGGATCTAGACTCTGACACAACAGCGAAACACAAATCGGTTTGCGCCACAAGTCTTGGTTCTCAAAGCAATACAATGGATAGAAGACCAGGGTCAAAGTTTTTGAGAATGACACAAGTATTGGTCTTCACAAAAGTTCGCTGCTTCAGTGTTTTTAGATATTTTTGTCAGATGTTATTATGGTATACTGAAGTATAATTACAAGCATTCCATAAGTGTCAAAGGCTTTTATTGACAATTACATGAAGGTTATGCAAAGAGTCAATATTTGCAGTGTTGACCCTTCTTTTTCAAGACCTCTGCAATCCGCCCTGGCATGCTGTCAATTAACTTCTGGGCCACATCCTGACTGATGGCAGCCCATTCTTGCATAATCAATGCTTGGATTTTGTCCGAATTTGTGGGTTTTTGTTTGTACGCCCGCCTCTTGAGGATCGACCACAAGTTCTCAAATGGGATTAAGGTCTGGGGAGTTTCCTGGTCATGGGCCCAAAATGTCGATGTTTTGATCCCAGAGCCATCATGCTGGAAAAGGCATTCGTCGTCACCAAACTGTTCATGGATGGTTGGGAAAATTGCTCTCGGAGGATGTGTTGGTACCATTCTTTATTCATGGCTGTGTTCTTAGGCAAAATTGTGAGTGAGCCGACTCCCTTGGCTGAGAAGCAACCCCACACATGAATGGTCTCAGGATGCTTTACTGTTGGCATGACACAGGACTGATGGTAGCGCTCACCTTGTCTTCTCTGGACAAGGTGTTTTCCGGATGCCCCAAACAATCGGAAAGGGAATTCATCAGAGAAAATGACTTTACCCCAGTCCTCAGCAGTCCAATCCCTGTACCCTTTGCTGAATATCAGTCTGTCCCTGATGTTTTTCCTGGAGAGAAGTGGCTTCTTTGCTGCCCTTCTTGACACCAGGCCATCCTCCAAAAGTATTCGCCTCACTGTGTATGCAGATGCACTCACACCTGCCTGCTGCCATTCCCGAGCAAGCTCTGCACTGGTGGTGCCCCGATCCCGCAGCTGAATCAACTTTAGGAGATGGTCCTGGAGCTTGCTGGACTTTCTTGGGCGCCTTGACGCCTTCTTCACAGCATTTGAACCTCTCTCCTTGAAGTTCTTGATGATCCGATAAATGGTTGATTTAGGTGCAATCTTACTAGCAACAATATCCTTGCCTGTGAAGCCCTTTTTGTGCAAAGCAATGATGACGGCACATGTTTCCTTGCAGGTAACCATGGTTAACAGAGGAAGAACAATGATTTCATGCACCACCCTCCTTTTAAAGCTTCCAGTCTGTTATTCTAACTCAATCAGCATGACAGAGTGATCTCCAGCCTTGTCCTCGTCAACACTCTCACCTATGTTAACGAGAGAATCACTGAAATGATGGCAGCTGGTCCTTTTGTGGCAGGGCTGAAATGCAGTGGAAATCTTTTTTTTGGAATTAAGTTCATTTTCATGGCAAAGCGGGACTTTGCAATTAATTGCAATTCATCTGATCACTCTTCATGACATTCTGAAGTATATGCAAATCGACATCGTCAAAACTGAGGCAGCAGACTTTGTGAAAATGAGTATGTGTGTCATTCTCAAAACTTTTGACCACGACTGTACAGTGGTTATAAGACCAGGGTTCACCCAAGCGCCAGACGTGCCTCTCAGTTCTCAAGCCATGTCATAAAGCGCAAATTCCCCATTGTCACAACGCACAAATTAAAACAGTGCTGTCAGTGAATGCAGCATACTGTAATAGTATAAACATTTACATTTTACATTTTAGTCATTTAGCAGACGCTCTTAACCAGAGCGACTTACAGGAGCAATTAGGGTTAAGTGCCTTGCTCAAGGGCACATTAACGTCATTTAGCAGACGCTCTTAGCCAGAGCGACTCACAAATTGGTGCGTTCACCCTATAGCCAGTGGGATAACCACTTTACAATTTGGGGGGGGGGGGGGGGGGGGGGGGGGGTTAGAAGGAATACTTTATCCTATCCCAGGTATTCCTTAAAGAGGTGGGGTTTCAAATGTCTCCGGAAGGTGGTGAGTGACTCCGCTGTCCTGGCGTCGTGAGGGAGCTTGTTCCACCATTGGGGTGCCAGAGCAGCGAACAGTTTTGACTGGGCTGAGCGGGAGCTGTGCTTCCGCAGAGGAAGGGGAGCCAGCAGGCCAGAGGTGGATGAACGCAATGTCCTCGTTTGGGTGTAGGGACTGATCAGAGCCTGAAGGTACAGAGGTGCCGTTCCCCTCACTGCTCCATAGGCAAGCACCATGGTCTTGTAAAGCTGAAGCATACCCGACTCTGATCTACCAAAGCTATATAACCCCCCGTCAGTGAATGAATACGACCTGCTCAGCACTGTGACCCCCTACTATACCGTACTGTCAGTGAATGAATACGACCTGCTCAGCACTGTGACCCCCCTACTATACCGTACTGTCAGTGAATGAATACGACCTGCTCAGCACTGTGACCCCCCTACTATACCGTACTGTCAGTGAATGAATACGACCTGCTCAGCACTGTGACCCCCTACTATATCGTACTGTCAGTGAATGAATACGACCTGCTCAGCACTGTGACCCCCTACTATACCGTACTGTCAGTGAATGAATACGACCTGCTCAGCACTGTGACCCCCCTACTATACCGTACTGTCAGTGAATGAATACGACCTGCTCAGCACTGTGACCCCCCTACTATATCGTACTGTCAGTGAATTAATACGACCTGCTCAGCACTGTGACCCCCCTACTATACCGTACTGTCAGTGAATGAATACGACCTGCTCAGCACTGTGACCCCCCTACTATACCGTACTGTCAGTGAATGAATACGACCTGCTCAGCACTGTGACCCCCCTACTATACCGTACTGTCAGTGAATGAATACGACCTGCTCAGCACTGTGACCCCCATACGACCTGCTCAGCACTGTGACCCCCTACTATACCGTACTGTCAGTGAATGAATACGACCTGCTCAGCACTGTGACCCCCTACTATACCGTACTGTCAGTGAATGAATACGACCTGCTCAGCACTGTGACCCCCCTACTACACCGTACTGTCAGTGAATGAATACGACCTGCTCAGCACTGTGACCCCCCTACTATACCGTACTGTCAGTGAATGAATACGACCTGCTCAGCACTGTGACCCCCTACTATACCGTACTGTCAGTGAATGAATACGACCTGCTCAGCACTGTGACCCCCCCATACTATACCGTACTGTCAGTGAATGAATACGACCTGCTCAGCACTGTGACCCCCTACTATACCGTACTGTCCGTGAATGAATACGACCTGCTCAGCACTGTGACCCCCCTACTATACCGTACTGTCAGTGAATGAATACGACCTGCTCAGCACTGTGACCCCCCTACTATACCGTACTGTCAGTGAATGAATACGACCTGCTCAGCACTGTGACCCCCTACTATACCGTACTGTCAGTGAATGAATACGACCTGCTCAGCACTGTGACCCCCCTACTATACCGTACTGTCAGTGAATGAATACGACCTGCTCAGCACTGTGACCCCCTACTATACCGTACTGTCAGTGAATGAATACGACCTGCTCAGCACTGTGACCCCCTACTATACCGTACTGTCAGTGAATGAATACGACCTGCTCAGCACTGTGACCCCCCTACTATACCGTACTGTCAGTGAATGAATACGACCTGCTCAGCACTGTGACCCCCCTACTATACCGTACTGTCAGTGAATGAATACGACCTGCTCAGCACTGTGACCCCCCTACTATACCGTACTGTCAGTGAATGAATACGACCTGCTCAGCACTGTGACCCCCCTACTATACCGTACTGTCAGTGAATGAATACGACCTGCTCAGCACTGTGACCCCCCCTACTATACCGTACTGTCAGTGAATGAATACGACCTGCTCAGCACTGTGACCCCCCTACTATACCGTACTGTCAGTGAATGAATACGACCTGCTCAGCACTGTGACCCCCCCTACTATACCGTACTGTCAGTGAATGAATACGACCTGCTCAGCACTGTGACCCCCCTACTATACCGTACTGTCAGTGAATGAATACGACCTGCTCAGCACTGTGACCCCCCTACTATACCGTACTGTCAGTGAATGAATACGACCTGCTCAGCACTGTGACCCCATACTATACCGTACTGTCAGTGAATGAATACGACCTGCTCAGCACTGTGACCCCCATACTATACCGTACTGTCAGTGAATGAATACGACCTGCTCAGCACTGTGACCCCCCTACTATACCGTACTGTCAGTGAATGAATACGACCTGCTCAGCACTGTGACCCCCCTACTATACCGTACTGTCAGTGAATGAATACGACCTGCTCAGCACTGTGACCCCCCTACTATACCGTACTGTCAGTGAATGAATACGACCTGCTCAGCACTGTGACCCCCCTACTATACCGTACTGTCAGTGAATGAATACGACCTGCTCAGCACTGTGACCCCCTACTATACCGTACTGTCAGTGAATGAATACGACCTGCTCAGCACTGTGACCCCCCCTACTACACCGTACTGTCAGTGAATGAATACGACCTGCTCAGCACTGTGACCCCCCTACTATACCGTACTGTCAGTGAATGAATACGACCTGCTCAGCACTGTGACCCCCCTACTATACCGTACTGTCAGTGAATGAATACGACCTGCTCAGCACTGTGACCCCCTACTATACCGTACTGTCAGTGAATGAATACGACCTGCTCAGCACTGTGACCCCCCTACTATACCGTACTGTCAGTGAATGAATACGACCTGCTCAGCACTGTGACCCCCCTACTATATCGTACTGTCAGTGAATGAATACGACCTGCTCAGCACTGTGACCCCCCTACTATACCGTACTGTCAGTGAATGAATACGACCTGCTCAGCACTGTGACCCCCCTACTATACCGTACTGTCAGTGAATGAATACGACCTGCTCAGCACTGTGACCCCCCTACTATACCCTACTGTCAGTGAATGAATACGACCTGCTCAGCACTGTGACCCCCTACTATACCGTACTGTCAGTGAATGAATACGACCTGCTCAGCACTGTGACCCCCCTACTATACCGTACTGTCAGTGAATGAATACGACCTGCTCAGCACTGTGACCCCCTACTATACCGTACTGTCAGTGAATGAATACGACCTGCTCAGCACTGTGACCCCCCTACTATACCGTACTGTCAGTGAATGAATACGACCTGCTCAGCACTGTGACCCCCCTACTATACCGTACTGTCAGTGAATGAATACGACCTGCTCAGCACTGTGACCCCCCTACTATACCGTACTGTCAGTGAATGAATACGACCTGCTCAGCACTGTGACCCCCCTACTATACCGTACTGTAAGTGAATGAATACGACCTGCTCAGCACTGTGACCCCCCTACTATACCGTACTGTCAGTGAATGAATACGACCTGCTCAGCACTGTGACCCCCCTACTATACCGTACTGTCAGTGAATGAATACGACCTGCTCAGCACTGTGACCCCCTACTGTCAGTGAATGAATACGACCTGCTCAGAACTGTGACCCCCTACTATACCGTACTGTCAGTGAATGAATACGACCTGCTCAGCACTGTGACCCCCTACTATACCGTACTGTCAGTGAATGAATACGACCTGCTCAGCACTGTGACCCCCCTACTATACCGTACTGTCAGTGAATGAATACGACCTGCTCAGCACTGTGACCCCCTACTATACCGTACTGTCAGTGAATGAATACGACCTGCTCAGCACTGTGACCCCCCTACTATACCGTACTGTCAGTGAATGAATACGACCTGCTCAGCACTGTGACCCCCCTACTATACCGTACTGTCAGTGAATGAATACGACCTGCTCAGCACTGTGACCCCCTACTATACCGTACTGTCAGTGAATGAATACGACCTGCTCAGCACTGTGACCCCCCTACTATACCGTACTGTCAGTGAATGAATACGACCTGCTCAGCACTGTGACCCCCTACTATACCGTACTGTCAGTGAATGAATACGACCTGCTCAGCACTGTGACCCCCTACTATACCGTACTGTCAGTGAATGAATACGACCTGCTCAGCACTGTGACCCCCCTACTATACCGTACTGTCAGTGAATGAATACGACCTGCTCAGCACTGTGACCCCCCTACTATACCGTACTGTCAGTGAATGAATACGACCTGCTCAGCACTGTGACCCCCCTACTATACCGTACTGTCAGTGAATGAATACGACCTGCTCAGCACTGTGACCCCCTACTATACCGTACTGTCAGTGAATGAATACGACCTGCTCAGCACTGTGACCCCCTACTATACCGTACTGTCAGTGAATGAATACGACCTGCTCAGCACTGTGACCCCCCCTACTATACCGTACTGTCAGTGAATGAATACGACCTGCTCAGCACTGTGAACCCCCCTACTATACCGTACTGTCAGTGAATGAATACGACCTGCTCAGCACTGTGACCCCCCTACTATACCGTACTGTCAGGTGAATGAATACGACCTGCTCAGCACTGTGACCCCCCTACTATACCGTACTGTCAGTGAATGAATACGACCTGCTCAGCACTGTGACCCCCTACTATACCGTACTGTCAGTGAATGAATACGACCTGCTCAGCACTGTGACCCCCTACTATACCGTACTGTCAGTGAATGAATACGACCTGCTCAGCACTGTGACCCCCCTACTATACCGTACTGTCAGTGAATGAATACGACCTGCTCAGCACTGTGACCCCCCTACTATACCGTACTGTCAGTGAATGAATACGACCTGCTCAGCACTGTGACCCCCCCTACTATACCGTACTGTCAGTGAATGAATACGACCTGCTCAGCACTGTGACCCCCCTACTATACCGTACTGTCAGTGAATGAATACGACCTGCTCAGCACTGTGACCCCCCTACTATACCGTACTGTCAGTGAATGAATACGACCTGCTCAGCACTGTGACCCCCTACTGTCAGTGAATGAATACGACCTGCTCAGCACTGTGACCCCCTACTATACCGTACTGTCAGTGAATGAATACGACCTGCTCAGCACTGTGACCCCCTACTGTCAGTGAATGAATACGACCTGCTCAGCACTGTGACCCCCTACTATACCGTACTGTCAGTGAATGAATACGACCTGCTCAGCACTGTGACCCCCTACTATACCGTACTGTCAGTGAATGAATACGACCTGCTCAGCACTGTGACCCCCCTACTATACCGTACTGTCAGTGAATGAATACGACCTGCTCAGCACTGTGACCCCCCTACTATACCGTACTGTCAGTGAATGAATACGACCTGCTCAGCACTGTGACCCCCTACTATACCGTACTGTCAGTGAATGAATACGACCTGCTCAGCACTGTGACCCCCCTACTATACCGTACTGTCAGTGAATGAATACGACCTGCTCAGCACTGTGACCCCCTACTATACCGTACTGTCAGTGAATGAATACGACCTGCTCAGCACTGTGACCCCCTACTATACCGTACTGTCAGTGAATGAATACGACCTGCTCAGCACTTTGACCCCCCTACTATACCGTACTGTCAGTGAATGAATACGACCTGCTCAGCACTGTGACCCCCCTACTATACCGTACTGTCAGTGAATGAATACGACCTGCTCAGCACTGTGACCCCCTACTATACCGTACTGTCAGTGAATGAATACGACCTGCTCAGCACTGTGACCCCCCTACTATACCGTACTGTCAGTGAATGAATACGACCTGCTCAGCACTGTGACCCCCCTACTATACCGTACTGTCAGTGAATGAATACGATCTGCTCAGCACTGTGACCCCCCTACTATACCGTACTGTCAGTGAATGAATACGACCTGCTCAGCACTGTGACCCCCCTACTATACCGTACTGTCAGTGAATGAATACGACCTGCTCAGCACTGTGACCCCCCTACTATACCGTACTGTCAGTGAATGAATACGACCTGCTCAGCACTGTGACCCCCCCTACTATACCGTACTGTCAGTGAATGAATACGACCTGCTCAGCACTGTGACCCCCCCTACTATACCGTACTGTCAGTGAATGAATACGACCTGCTCAGCACTGTGACCCCATACTATACCGTACTGTCAGTGAATGAATACGACCTGCTCAGCACTGTGACCCCCTACTATACCGTACTGTCAGTGAATGAATACGACCTGCTCAGCACTGTGACCCCCCTACTATACCGTACTGTCAGTGAATGAATACGACCTGCTCAGCACTGTGACCCCCCTACTATACCGTACTGTCAGTGAATGAATACGACCTGCTCAGCACTGTGACCCCCCTACTGTATCGTACTGTCAGTGAATGAAAAAAGCAGTAGCTACGGTGCCTCACCTGGTTATTCCTGGCAGGTGTGCTGTGTCCAGCCGCGGCTGGGAAGTGTTCTGCTGCCTTCGCTTTGTCCTTCCCTCCTTTCTCCTGCTGCTGATGCTTGGGCTCGGAGTCTGCTCCTGATTCAGTCGTCATGGCGAATCACACTGGAACAGAGAGAAAGAGGAGGAGGAGGAGAAGAGAGAGAGAGAGAAAGACAGAGAGATAGGGGGAGGGAGGATTTAGATGAGTCAACTATGAGTCGTCCCATGTCATTTCTGCAAGCCGTGACACCCACCATCTCAGATTGTTCTGAAATTGTTTCTGTGGTTAGAAACAGGTAAGATTGGCATTCCTGAAACATTATTTTGTTGAAATAAAATGTTCTCTGAGAAAGTAAGCTAATTGATTGTACCCAAATTGGCTATTTAAAATTGTATAGGATTCAGATAATATTCAATAAATATGGTACTCAACATCCAATTTGGACTAAACTTTTTCCCACCAATGAGTAAGACATGAGGAATCCCCTGCAAAAAATGAAAAGCCACACACGGACCCCCCCCCCCCCCCTGCCAATCCCACCCCAACAACCAGAATAAAGTATCAGTTCTCTATGTTTGACAAGTGGTATGATGCTGCGGCTTGGAGTATTGCTTCACCATACTATGTAATGTATTGCCTGTGAATCTTTGATTTTTTTCTGTTCAGAGAAATTAGTAATTGATGTCACTTGCATTATTTATCATAAAGTTATGTGAAAGTACCATGTTTTGACCACTAGATGATGCCGTTCCTGCTTTTATCCATTTTGCTGGGCTCTTGTGTTTTATTAAATAAATCACAACATTTTATTCGCAACTTTGGGGTAGAAAACCAATAGATTTGGCTCATGACTAAAATAAATGGTGTGGTTATCCTCACCAATTCAAAATCAGTCCCACTGCTGCTACCTCACAGTCTAACCCATCTACTAGGTGCACGAATAGAGTAACAGACCAGCACTAACATGAGCAAGTAACAAACCGTTCAACTGGGAAACCATCACCACAGTATTGGAAGGAAACATCTAATTGCCTATCTGTCAAACAGAAAGCCCTCTCAACCACTCTCTGATCACCATGGGCTCCCCCTACAAACCGTCGTGGTTATCTGGGCTATGGGGGGGGGGGGGGGGGGGGCTATGAGGTGCAAGAGGGCAAACGACCAAACATCTATGGACGGCCAGACCAAGCCGACAGGCCTCTGTAGACTGTGTGGAGTACCTAGAGGTTGGTAGTGTGGATGGTCTGGACTGTCATGACATAGCTGGTCATGGCCTTTCCCTCCCAGATAACTATTTATAACACAGTCCTTCCTCCTGGGATATCTAGGGGTTCAGGCTAGGGGGCTCTTACCCATAGGCATGGTAATGGAGAGCCTCTGGGATTCCACAGCCAATACCTCAGGGAGGTACATGCACGCTGCAGATGCTCTGAATACATAGCGTACGGTGGTAAATGGGACATTTACATTTAAGTCATTTAGCAGACGCTCTTATCCAGAGCGACTTACAGTTATTTAGTAACTGTATAGTAAAAAAAATAAACACTGAACAGGGAACAGCTGTGAGGTCATTGTTATGACTCTGTTATGTAGCCCGTTACAAGAGAAGGTTAAAGTCGTACAGAAGGGATCACTGTTCTGTTCACCGTCTTCAATTCTTGTCCTAACTAAGGATTTGTTGCTTTACTGTAGCTTGTGTGTACGATAGCATCTTCTCCTTCTCTCTTGGCTGTGTTTCCGTGGAGACTGAGCTGGGAATAGGATTACTAAAATCGGTTGCCAAACCAGGCTCTGCCAACCCACAACAAAACAATACACTACCCACTCACTCGGAGAACAGAGAAGGTTATTTAATGTTGATTTGGTTACAAATCCAGCCTTGTTTTCATAGAACAGAAATAAACCCATAAGCAGCTTGTCTCCAGTGGTTTTAGGCTGTATACCAAATGGCACCATATTCCCTATATAGTGCACTACTTTGACCAGGGCCCATAGTAGTGCACTATGTAGGGAATAGGGTGCCATTTGGGAGACACCCTTACTGTTTCTATCCTGGGTTTGGACTGGAGTGACTCCAGAACGTGTGTTTACAGGGCTAGAGTTGGACTGGAGTGACTCCAGAACGTGTGTTTACAGGGCTAGAGTTGGACTGGAGTAACTCCAGAACGTGTGTTTACAGGGCTAGAGTTGGACTGGAGTGACTCCAGAACGTGTGTTTACAGGGCTAGAGTTGGACTGGAGTGACTCCAGAACATGTTTACAGGGCTAGAGTTGGACTGGAGTGACTCGAGAACATGTGTCTACAGGACTAGAGTTGGACTGGAGTGACTCCAGAACATGTGTTTACAGGGCTAGAGTTGGACTGGAGTGACTCCAGAACATGTGTTTACAGGGCTAGAGTTGGACTGGAGTGACTCGAGAACATGTGTTTACAGGGCTAGAGTTGGACTGGAGTGACTCCAGAACATGTGTTTACAGGGCTAGAGTTGGACTGGAGTGACTCGAGAACATGTGTTTACAGGGCTAGAGTTGGACTGGAGTGACTCCAGAACATGTGTTTACAGGACTAGAGTTGGACTGGAGTGACTCGAGAACATGTTTACAGGGCTAGAGTTGGACTGGAGTGACTCGAGAACATGTGTTTACAGGGCTAGAGTTGGACTGGAGTGACTCCAGAACATGTGTTTACAGGACTAGAGTTGGACTGGAGTGACTCGAGAACATGTTTACAGGGCTAGAGTTGGACTGGAGTGACTCGAGAACATGTTTACAGGGCTAGAGTTGGACTGGAGTGACTGAAGGTACTTAGCTATCAAACGTCTTTAGATCTCAGGACGTATTAAGATCACCAGATCCTTCAATTGATCCTAAATTAGGGCTGGGTGATATGGGCAAAATATCACATATCACAATATTTTTCACATTGAGATTTTTTAAATGTTTTTGTAAAATAAAAGTTCTACATTTGCTTTATCAGTTCTGCATGACCCCAGGGTAGCAACACATACATTCTAAGTGGTTTTAAATGAGGCTTTCTCCATTCTGATTGTTGTATACTGTTCAATCAAACTTCAACCAGGGACCTTACATAAAAAGGACGCTACATTTCAGATTTTCATTTCTAATTAATTAGTAAAAAAAAATTAAATTTTTTTTTTACATTATGTGGTATTGTTTGTAGGCCAGTGACCAAAAAAATCTAAATTTAATCCATTTTAAATTCAGACTGTAACAAGAAAATGTGGAAAAGGTCAAGGGGTGTGAATCCTTTCTGAAGGCACTGTGTATAATAATTAGGAGAACCCAACACATCACATATTGTAGCCTACATGGCTTTCTGTACTGTACAAACAGTGTTCTAGGATGATTTTAATGTTCATTTGTAATTGCCTTGTAATGCACACCGTTGGACAGGGGCCTGCTGCACACAGTGAGGATGACATGCCATCTGTGCTCCTGTGTGTGTGCTCTGTTACCCAGAACTACAGATCCACAGCTGGGCCCATGTCTCTCCTCTCCGCCCCTCCTGGAGGTTGGACACGGACAGCACCCAACACTATGACTGGCTGGAGGCTGGACATGGACAGCACCCAACACTATTACTGGCTGGAGGCTTTACAGCACCCAACACTATGACTGGCTGGAGGCTTTACAGCACCCAACACTATGACTGGCTGGAGGCAGGACATGGACAGCACCCAACACTATTACTGGCTGGAGGCTGGACATGGACAGCACCCAACACTGTTACTGGCTGGAGGCTGGACATGGACAGCACCCAACACTATTACTGGCTGGAGGCTGGACACGGACAGCACCCAACACTGACTGGCTGGAGGCTGGACATGGACAGCACCCAACACTATGACTGGCTGGAGGCAGGACAGAACCCAACACTATTACTGGCTGGAGGTTGGACACGGACAGCACCCAACACTATGACTGGCTGGAGGCTGGACATGGACAGCACCCAACACTATGACTGGCTGGAGGCTGGACACAGACAGCACCCAACACTATTACTGGCTGGAGGCTGGACATGGACAGCACCCAACACTATGACTGGCTGGAGGCAGGACAGAACCCAACACTATGACTGGCTGGAGGCTGGACACAGACAGCACCCAACACTATGACTGGCTGGAGGCTGGACACAGACAGCACCCAACACTATTACTGGCTGGAGGCTGGACACAGACAGCACCCAACACTATTACTGGCTGGAGGTTGGACACGGACAGCACCCAACACTATGACTGGCTGGAGGCTGGACATGGACAGCACCCAACACTATTACTGGCTGGAGGCTTTACAGCACCCAACACTATGACTGGCTGGAGGCTTTACAGCACCCAACACTATGACTGGCTGGAGGCAGGACAGCACCCAACACTATGACTGGCTGGAGGCTGGACAGCACCCAACACTATGACTGGCTGGAGGCAGGACAGCACCCAACACTATGACTGGCTGGAGGCAGGACAGAACCCAACACTATGACTGGCTGGAGGCAGGACAGAACCCAACACTATGACTGGCTGGAGGCAGGACAGAACCCAACACTATGACCGACTGGATGCAGGACAGAACCCAAAACTATGACCGACTGGATGCAGGACAGCACCCAACACTATGACTGGCTGGAGGCAGGACAGCACCCAACACTATGACTGGCTGGAGGCAGGACAGCACCCAACACTATGACTGGCTGGAGGCAGGACAGCACCCAACACTATGACTGGCTGGACAGCACCCAACACTATGACTGGCTGGAGGCTGGACAGCACCCAACACTATGACTGGCTGGAGGCAGGACAGAACCCAACACTATGACTGGCTGGAGGCAGGACAGAACCCAACACTATGACTGGCTGGAGGCAGGACAGCACCCAACACTATGACTGGCTGGAGGCAGGACAGAACCCAACACTATGACTGGCTGGAGGCAGGACAGCACCCAACACTATGACTGGCTGGAGGCAGGACAGCACCCAACACTATGACTGGCTGGAGGCAGGACAGCACCCAACACTATGACTGGCTGGAGATACTGGCTGGGTACTACTACCAGATAGTAGGATACTGGCTGGGGCGTGGTACTACTACTAACTACTACTACTACTACTACTAACAACAACTAACTACTACTACTACTACTACTACTACTAACTACTAACAACTAGCTACTACTACCAACTAACTACTACTAACACTAACTACTAACTACGGAAGGCCAGACCACTACCAGATAGTATTATACTGAAGAGAAGCTATTTAGCAACATTCTGTCAACAACTGTGTCTCTTTACATTCTTGACATTATTGTCACTCCTCAACCCAACTTAAAATCCACCTTGGTCTGTCACAGTCAGAACAAGATACTTCAGCACCTTATGAGATCGCTACAATTGTTCTGTAGGCGTTGTGCTTCACGTCAGTGTTGTCCACTCATCCTGACACCAAAAAGGCTTTGGAAATAGCAGAAATTATGCCTCAACGGAGTCAGCACGATTCTTAAAAAATAAAAAATAAAACGTTTTACATGTTAAAAGCAAGGACACAGAACAGAGCATTTCTATCCATCTATCTCACACAATACATGTGGATAAAGAAGAGAGCCATGCATCCCCTGGGAGAAGGAAACAAGGCATTTCATTAGTCAGGAATGGCCTATAGGATATGACTGAGCCTTCTGTTTCATTCAATATAATGCTGGCTGTGGGATATGATATCCCTAAGGAAGAGCTATAATGCTGGCTGTGGGGAATGATATCCCTAAGGAAGAGCTATAATGCTGGCTGTGGGGAATGATATCCCTAAGGAAGAGCTATAATGCTGGCTGTGGGGAATGATATCCCTAAGGAAGAGCTATAATGCTGGTTGTGGGGAATGATATCCCTAAGGAAGAGCTATAATGCTGGCTGTGGGGAATGATATCCCTAAGGAAGAGCTATAATGCTGGTTGTGGGGAATGATATCCCTAAGGAAGAGCTATAATGCTGGCTGTGGGGAATGATATCCCTAAGGAAGAGCTATAATGCTGGCTGTGGGGAATGATATCCCCAAGGAAGAGCTATAATGCTGGCTGTGGGGAATGATATCCCCAAGGAAGAGCTATAATGCTGGCTGTGGGGAATGATATCCCAGCAATATTAAAACATGATGAGAAGACAACTTCCGACCACAACCTATCTGACTTCCCACCTCTGAAACTTCCAAGACATCTTGTTGACTTCTTCTCCACAAATAGATTAAGAATTCTATGAACAAACGACACAGTCAACTTGTTGGCTTCTTTCTCAAAACAGATGGCAATTTACCGGACATATACAACTCCTTGGGTACTGTGTCAAAGATTGTGAAAACACAACCAACTGACAAGGTGCTGTTAATGTCTGCTTGGTGAGGCTGAGATGTGGATTATTCGATTTAATAGAGTACAGATGGATTAAACCTCTTGATGGGATTAACTATAACGCTATTCTCTAAATCAGATGTAATAATAATATAATAATAATAATATGCCATTTAGCAGTCGCTTTTATCCAATGCGACTTACAGTCATGTGTGCATACATTTTAACGTATGGGTGGTCCCGGGGATCGAACCCACTACCCTGGCGTTACAAGCGCCGTGCTCTACCAGCTGAGCTACAGAGGACCACTCTACTCTACTGTACCAGAGAGATATTATGCTACTTCAGACCTTGGTAAGATATTAGACCTACTGTATATTGTACTTCCAGAGAGATACAGTAGGCTACAACATGCTACTGCAGACCATAGCAGGGTTTGTTGTGGTCCTCTGTAGCTCAATTATAATAATAATAATAATAATATGGCATTTACCAGACGCTTTTATCCAAAGCGACTTACAGTCATGCGTGCATACATTTTTGTGTATGGGTGGTCCCGGGGATCGAACCCACTACCCTGGCGTTACAAGCGCTGTGCTCTACCAGCTGAACTACAGAGGACCACAATTGGTAGAGCACGGCGCTTGTAACGCCAGGGTAGTGGGTTCGATCCCCGGGACCACCCATACGTAAAAATGTATGCACACGACTGTAAGTCGCTTTGGATAAAAGCGTCTGCTAAATGGCATATTATATATTATTTGTTCACTTCACGCGTTGCATCTGTGTCTGACTACCTACCTAGCCCGTACCAGCGACATGTTACTGTACTCCCTTCCACCTTAGGGTCTTGTTCACTTCACTGTAACAGGATGTATCTACTGTGATATAGATGGGGTTCTCCAAATCCAGACATAGTAATGTATGACTTAACTACTAGACCAACAACATATTATGCTACTTAGGGTCTTGTACACTTCACTGTAACAGGATATAACGTCTGATATTATAACAAAAATCAGCCTGTACTGCGGCCGGTTTAATCCTGCTACAATAATCATCATATGAGTAATAGCATTAGCATTCCGTTGCTCTTATACCTGCAGACAGTAATAACGTTGGGAGAGAGTTGCCTACTCTTTCATCCGAAAGCTACAGTAAAGGTGTGAATGCAGGATGAGCGACCTGGTGCACCTTCTTTCAGAGAACAATATTGAATGGAAAACATGCTGACAACGCCTTTGTAGCACCTTTCGCAATGCATTGGCAAAAACTCAATTTTAGCATTGCTTAGCTATGCAGCTTGTAATGAAAAAAAAAGTGTCAAGTCAGACAGCGACCATACCGTGTAGAGAATATGGCGCTATGATACTAACTAAAGGTGCTACATTGGAAACCACGCCCACCGCATTGCAGATCAATAACAGTGAAATAGATTGGAAATGAACACATGACGTTGCAGAATGGTTTGCTTATCGAACATTCTGCAATAAACATACTTTTGGATGGAGAGCGATTCAATCAGAAATCAGGCAGTAGCAGACTCGACGTCATAGGTAGTTGACATCCATGACGAATTACTTTGCCTCAAAACAATATTTTTCTTGCCAGCGTACGTAAACATGTTTGTCGGTAAAATGATATGAAGTATCAGGCTAGGTTACACTGTTTGATGAGTGCAGGCTTTTCGTAACGTCAACATAAGGCACAGAAGCACAGCAATGTTTGGTAAATAAAATGATAATAGTCCGGCAGACGGACTAACATCATTTAGAGAAGCTATATCGTTAACATGCTGCGCACATCGTTACAACGGTACAATATAAACAGACAGACGCGAAATAAACACATTGGATGTCATTTTGGCAATGCCGCATGACTGGTTATACAAAACAGAAAACGAAGCCAGCTGTCCGCCGCTGGTTATGTGGTCGGGGAGAACTCAGGAAACAATCGCCTTGACACGTAAAAAATATTCACATACCAGACAACACTTCTTCCAATCGGTTTAAACGACAACAGAATAGAAAATGTATCCGGTAAAATGTATGGGTAACGCTCTCTCTGTCAGGCCGATATTTGTAGCCTAGCTACCGTAGAGCCTTCCTTCCTGATACTCCCCTATAGCACTCACGGCGTCGCTCTAACCAGCCTATCAGACTCGACTGTCAGAAAACTCAGCTCAGCTAGGGATTCTGGTTGTGATAGTTATTGCTATCAGGGATACTTGGGGACGTCCCTAACCTTAACCTCTACTCTAACCCTAACCCTTTCCCTTCACCGTTTTACATTTAAACTTCAAATGGGGTGACGTCAGTGTTTGACGTCCCAAGGAACCCGAATAGTAAGGACTTGGTGATATTTTGAAGTAGTGGTCCTTAGTCACTGATCAGTTTGCATTTCTCTACTATGGATTGGGGACCTTTTTGGACCTGAGGACAATCAGACCCGAACCCGCAAGGACCAGACGACAACCAGACCTAGACCAGGCACAATTGGACCCGAGTGACAAAATATGATATGTTTATCAGCCAAGTTGCTCTTCTGGTTAACGAAACAGTATTTAAAAATGTTGGCTAGGCCTTTTATAAAAGTCAATAAATTCACCTTATTAGTGGAACATAAATATGCTATAGGCTATTCAGAGCCGTGGTCAGGTCGATTCAGGTACACTCTGACCAATCAGCTGCAGTTACGTAGACCCGAGACCCAATGACAATCGAACAGACCTGACCCCGAGGAAAAAGTTAGAATTTTGACCTCAGGCCCGCTCGGGTCCCGGGGTCGGGTCTCGGGCATTCGGGTGGACCCGTGAAAACCTCTAATTGGTAGTCTCAGTGACATAAACCCTGGATTGCTGATGCTATGTATTGGCCAATGAGAGGCTTCGAAGCAATCAGTCGGCCATTATTGGCACTCCTCAGTAGGAGCAGTCTTCCATAGGAATAAATGGAATTCTACAATATTTCAATTAAATGTTCCAAGGAAAAAATGTAATGTATTTAAGTATTTTTGGTGTTGTAGTGGGGACAGTAACATGTAACATATACATATATATATATATATATATATATATATACATATACACACACACACACACACACACATACACACACAGTATCTCACAAAAGTGAGTACACCCCTCACATTTTTGTAAATATTTGAGTATATCTTTTCATGTGACATCACTGAAGAAATGACACTTTGCTACAATGTAAAGTAGTGAGTGTACAGCTTGTATAACAGTGTACATTTGCTGTACCCTGAAAATAACTCAACACACAGCCATTAATGTCTAAACCGCTGGCAACAAAAGTGAGTACACCCCTAAGTGAAAATGTCCAAATTGGGCCCAAAGTGTCAATATTTTGTGTGGCCACCATCATTTTCCAGCACTGCCTTAACCCTCTTGGGCATAGAGTTCACCAGAGCTTCACAGGTTGCCACTGGAGTCCTCTTCCACTCCTCCATGACGACATCACGGAGCTGGTGGATGTTAGAGACCTTGCACTCCTCCACCTTCCGTTTGAGGATGCCCCACATATGCTCAATAGGGTTTAGGTCTGGAGACATGCTTGGCCAGTCCATCACCTTTACCCTCAGCTTCTTTAGCAAGGCAGTGGTCGTCTTGGAGGTGTGTTTGGGGTCGTTATCATGTTGGAATACTGCCCTGCGTTCCAGTCTCCGAAGGGAGGGGATCATGCTGTGCTTCAGTATGTCACAGTACATGTTGGCATTCATGGTTCCCTCAATGAACTGTAGCTCCCCAGTGCCGGCAGCACTCATGCAGCCCCAGACCATGACACTCCCACCACCATGCTTGACTGTAGGCAAGACACTCTTGTCATTGTACTCCTCACCTGGTTGCCGCCACACACGCTTGACACCATCTGAACCAAATAAGTTTATCTTGGTCTCATCAGACCCACAGGACATGGTTCCAGTAATCCATGTCCTTAGTCTGCTTGTCTTCAGCAAACTGTTTGCGGGCTTTCATGTGCATCATCTTTAGAAGAGGCTTCCTTCTGGGACGACAGCCATGCAGACCAATTTGATGCAGTGTGCAGCGTATGGTCTGAGCACTTACAGGCTGACCACCCACCCCTTCAACAATGCTGGCAGCACTGATACGTCTATTTCCCAAAGACAACCTCTGGATATGACGTTGAGCACGTGCACTCAACTTCTTTGGTCGACCATGGCGAGGCCTGTTCTGAGTGGAACCTGTCCTGTTAAACCGCTGTATGGTCTTGGCCACCGTGCTGCAGCTCAGTTTCAGGGTCTTGGCAATCTTCTTATAGCCCAGGCCATCTTTATGTAGAGCAACAATTCTTTTTTTCAGATCCTCAGAGAGTTCTTTGCCATGAGGTGCCATGTTGAACTTCCAGTGACCAGTATGAGGGAGTGTGAGAGCGATGACACCAAATTTAACACACCTGCTCCCCATTCACACCTGAGAACTTGTAACACTAACGAGTCACATGACACCGGGGAGGGAAAATGGCTAATTGGGCCCAATTTGGACATTTCCACTTAGGGGTGTACTCAATTTTGTTGCCAGCGGTTTAGACATTAATGGCTGTGTGTTGTGTTATTTTGAGGGGACAGCAAATTTACACTGTTATACAAGCTGTACACTCACTACTTTACATTGTAGCAAAGTGTCATTTCTTCAGTGTTGTCACATGAAAAGATATACTCAAATATTTACAAAAATGTGAGGGGTGTACTCACTTTTGTGAGATACTGTGTACTGCATCGCAGTGCTAACTGTGCCACTAGAGATCCTGGTTCGAATCCAGGTTCTGTCGCCGCCGGCCGCGACCGGGAGACTCAGGGGCGGCGCACAATTGGCCCAGCGTTATCCAGGGTAGGGGAGGGAATGGCCGGCAGGGATGTAGCTCAGTTGATAGAGCATGGCGTTTGCAACGGCAGGGTTGTGGGTTCGATTCCCACGGGGGGCCAGTATAAAAAAATATGTATTCACTAACTGTAAGTCGCTCTGGATAAGAGCGTCTGCTAAATGACTAAAATGTAAATGTATATATATACAGTCCCAGTCAAAAGTTTGGACACACCTACTCAATCAAGGGTTTTTCTATATTTTTACTATTTTCTACATTGTAGAATAATAGTGAAGACATCAAAACTATAAAATAACACATATGGAATCATGTAGTGACCAGAAAAGTGTTAAACAAATCCAAATATATATTATATTTAAGATTCTTCAAATAACCACCCTTTGCCTTGATGACAGCTTTGCACACTCTTGGCATTCTCTCAACCAGCTTCACCTGGAATGCTTTTCCAACAGTCTTGAAGGAGTTCCCACATATGCTTAGCACTTGTTGGCTGCTTTTCCTTCACTCTGCGTTCCGACTCATCCCAAACCATCTCAATTGGGTTGAGGTTGGGGGATTGTGGAGGCCAGGTCATCTGATGCAGCACTCCATCACTCTCCTTCTTGGTAAAATAGCCCTTACACAGCCTGGAGGTGTGTTGGGTCATTGTCCTGTTGAAAACAAAATGATAGTCCCACTAAGCCCAAACCAGATGGGATGGCGTATCGCTGCAGAATGCTGTGGTAGCCATGCTGGTTAAGTGTGCCTTGAATTCTAAATAAATCACAAACAGTGTCACCAGCAAAGCACACCCACACCATAATACCTCCTCCTCCATGCTTTACGGTGGGAACTACACATGTGGAGATCATCCGTTCACCCACAACGCGTCTCACAAAGACACAGAATGATTACTTTTATACTATTCCAGGTATTCACTTGAAGAAACTTTCAAAGTTCTTGTAATGTTCCATATTAACTGACCTTCATGTCTTAAAGTAATGATGGACTGTCGTTTCTCTTTGCTTATTTGAGCTGTTCTTGCCATAATATGGACTTGGTCTTTTACCAAATAGGGCTATCTTCTGTATACCCCCCACCTACCTTGTCACAACACAACTGATTGGCTCAAACGCATTCAGAAGGAAATAAATTCCACAAATTAACTTTTAAGAAGGCACACCTGTTAATTGAAATGCATTCCAGGTTACTACCTCATGAAGCTGGTTGAGAGAATGCCAAGATTGTGCAAAGCTGTCATCAAGGCAAAGGCTGGCTTGCCTCTGAAGTTAAGCAGGGTTGGTCCTGGTCGGTCCCTGGATGACCAGATGCAGCTGGAGGAACAGTAGGAGGCACTATTTCCCCTGGTCTAAAAACATTATATCCCAATGCCTCAGCACAGTGATTTGGGACATTGCCATGTGTAGGGTGACATCTTTCGGATGGGACATTAAACGGGTGTCCTGACTCTCTGTGGTCACTAAAGATCCCACGGCACTTATCGTACTACACCGACTCGCTCTCCTGTACTACACAGACTCCCTCTCCTGTACTACACAGACTCCCTCTCCTGTACTACACAGACTCGCTCTCCTGTACTACACCGACTCGCTCTCCTGTACTACACCGACTCGCTCTCCTGTACAACACCGACTCGCTCTCCTGTACTACACAGACTCCCTCTCCTGTACTACACCGACTCGCTCTCCTGTACTACACAGACTCCCTCTCCTGTACTACACAGACTCCCTCTCCTGTACTACACAGACTCCCTCTCCTGTACTACACAGACTCGCTCTCCTGTACTACACAGACTCCCTCTCCTGTACTACACAGACTCCCTCTCCTGTACTACACAGACTCCCTCTCCTGTACTACACAGACTCCCTCTCCTGTACTACACAGACTCGCTCTCCTGTACTACACTCCCTCTCCTGTACTACACAGACTCCCTCTCCTGTACTACACCGACTCCCTCTCCTGTACTACACCGACTCCCTCTCCTGTACTACACCGACTCCCTCTCCTGTACTACACCGACTCCCTCTCCTGTACTACACCGACTCGCTCTCCTGTACTACACCGACTCGCTCTCCTGTACTACACCGACTCGCTCTCCTGTACTACACCGACTCGCTCTCCTGTACTACACCGACTCGCTCTCCTGTACTACACCGACTCTCTCTCCTGTACTACACCGACTCGCTCTCCTGTACTACACCGACTCGCTCTCCTGTACTACACCGACTCCCTCTCCTGTACTACACCGACTCCATCTCCTGACCTACACCAACTCTCTCTCCTGTACTACACCGACTCCCTCTCCTGTACTACACCGACTCCCTCTCCTGTACTACACCGACTCGCTCTCCTGTACTACACTCTCTCTCCTGACCTACACCGACTCACTCTCCTGTACTACACCGACTCTCTCTCCTGTACTACACCAACTCGCTCTCCTGTACTACACCGACTCCCTCTCCTGTACTACACCGACTCGCTCTCCTGTACTACACAGACTCGCTCTCCTGTACTACACCGACTCCCTCTCCTGTACTACACCGACTCCCTCTCCTGTACTACACCGACTCTCTCTCCTGTACTACACCGACTCCCTCTCCTGTACTACACCGACTCCCTCTCCTGTACTACACAGACTCTCTCTCCTGTACTACACCGACTCCCTCTCCTGTACTACACAGACTCCCTCTCCTGTACTACACAGACTCCCTCTCCTGTACTACACAGACTCCCTCTCCTGTACTACACAGACTCCCTCTCCTGTACTACACCGACTCCCTCTCCTGTACTACACAGACTCCCTCTCCTGTACTACACAGACTCCCTCTCCTGTACTACACAGACTCTCTCTCCTGTACTACACAGACTCCCTCTCCTGTACTACACAGACTCCCTCTCCTGTACTACACAGACTCCCTCTCCTGTACTACACAGACTCCCTCTCCTGTACTACACCGACTCGCTCTCCTGTACTACACCGACTCTCTCTCCTGTACTACACAGACTCCCTCTCCTGTACTACACAGACTCCCTCTCCTGTACTACACCGACTCTCTCTCCTGTACTACACAGACTCCCTCTCCTGTACTACACAGACTCCCTCTCCTGTACTACACAGACTCTCTCTCCTGTACCGACTCCCTCTCCTGTACTACACAGACTCTCTCTCCTGTACTACACCGACTCGCTCTCCTGTACTAACTCGCTCTACTGTACTATAGTAACTCTACTGTACTACAGCTCAGATGATATAGTAGAAATAAGAGAACACTATCATGTCTCCCACAGCATTTATTTAGCCAAGTAAGTCTGTGAGAACAATATATGTTTTACAGTAACAGCCTGGTTGGTCAAGAGCCTATCAACAGCTTAAGATGCAAGTTGTCAGTATATTAGCCTCACATCCGCTATCGGCACTCTATGAGGAAACATCACACAGACATCCTGTACAGCATGAGATCTCTGGACTGGACTCTGCTCTGTGCTCCCTGGGTTTTTTTTCTTCTTCTTCAAACAAATGCACTTAGCGGGTGTTACAAAGATATATCTGGGTACCTTAATTGAATTGGACATTATTCATTTAGCCTGAAAGGGTTCTTTGTTCCCTCAGTATCATCCAATTTCTTCTCACTAACGTACTTTTTCAACATGCTAATAGAGTTGACCAGAGAATGTTTCGGACAGCCTGTCTTCTCTATGGTAAACCGCGTGACCTTGCACGTGTATGCCACCAACACGTTCCTTTCGTTACCCTGCTGACTGTTTAATGTTCTGATATCAATACAGTTCGACTCCTTTTTTTGGGGCCTCAGTTCCACTGATTCAGGCTATGACGACTAGCCCACTGCACCCCAATCATCCCTTTACCCAGTACCCACCTGAGTAGCCCGTCTTCTTCCTAGTGAACTGCCTGGCCTTGCACATGTATGCTGCAAGCACTTATCTTCCAGTAGAAGCATAGTGCCTCATAAATGCAGTGAGTTATCCTAACCTTTGAAAAAGCAGTGGGATAAGTAATGATTGTGGCACTAGATCCACGTGCTGCTCATAACTGTAGCAGAGGGATAAGTAATGATTGTGGCACTAGATCCACGTGTTGCTCATAACTGTAGCAGTGGGATAAGTAATGATTGTGGCACTAGATCCACGTGCTGCTCATAACTGTAGCAGTGGGATAAGTAATGATTGTGGCACTAGATCCACGTGTTGCTCATAACTGTAGCAGAGGGATAAGTAATGATTGTGGCACTAGATCCACGTGTTGCTCATAACTGTAGCAGTGGGATAAGTAATGATTGTGGCACTAGATCAACATATTGCTCATAACTGTAGCAGTGGGATAAGTAATGATTGTGGCACTAGATCCACGTGCTGCTCATAACTGTAGCAGTGGGATAAGTAATGATTGTGGCACTAGATCCACGTGCTGCTCATAACTGTAGCAGAGGGATAAGTAATGATTGTGGCACTAGATCCATGTGCTGCTCATAACTGTAGCAGTGGGATAAGTAATGATTGTGGCACTAGATCCACGTGTTGCTCATAACTGTAGCAGTGGGATAAGTAATGATTGTGGCACTAGATCCACATGTTGCTCATAACTGTAGCAGTGGGATAAGTAATGATTGTGGCACTAGATCCACGTGCTGCTCATAACTGTAGCAGTGGGATAAGTAATGATTGTGGCACTAGATCCACGTGCTGCTCATAACTGTAGCAGAGGGATAAGTAATGATTGTGGCACTAGATCCACGTGCTGCTCATAACTGTAGCAGAGGGATAAGTAATGATTGTGGCACTAGATCCACGTGCTGCTCATAACTGTAGCAGTGGGATAAGTAATGATTGTGGCACTAGATCCACGTGTTGCTCATAACTGTAGCAGAGGGATAAGTAATGATTGTGGCACTAGATCCACGTGCTGCTCATAACTGTAGCAGAGGCATTTTTAGACCCTGACCGTGGGAGGGGTCTACTATACCCTCCTCTGATCTGGTCAGCTCTCAACAACATGCATAGTGCCTAGAACAGAACTCCCCTTCCTATATCCCGCTGTCCTCAGCTCACATTCTGAATTACTCATGCTTTCATGTTAAAGGATCAGGAACCACTAAAGCATACATAACACCAGAATAGATCAGGTTGAAGCACACCCACAGTCTTAGATCAAAGCAAATACAGTACATCAGAGATCTTCCAGTGGGAATATTGGTAGTTATGGATTGAAGGCTATTAAGAATTGTACAATCGAATCATTTAAAATGTCTAGCCTGGACCCAGATATGTTTGTTCTGCCTTGCCAACTCTTATGGTCCTATTGTTTGTGTGACCATAGGAGTTGGCAGGGTTGGGCAACACAAACAGATCTAGGAGTTGGCAGGGTTGGACAACACAAACACATCTAGGACCAGGCAGGGTTGGACAACACAAACAGATCTAGGAGTTGGCAGGGTTGGACAACACAAACAGATCTAGGAGTTGGCAGGGTTGGACAACACAAACACATCTAGGACCAGGCAGGGTTGGACAACACAAACAGATCTAGGAGTTGGCAGGGTTGGACAACACAAACAGATCTAGGAGTTGGCAGGGTTGGACAACACAAACACATCTAGGACCAGGCTACACAATCCAACCACTTCAGAGCAATGTTCTCAAACTGATTTAAAAAGAGAGAGAGAGAGACGTCACCAAAGGTCCTTCAAAGAGTGCATCCGAAATGGCACCCTATTCCCTATATAGTGCACTACTTTTGACCAGAGCCCCATGGGAGTAGGTAGGGAGTCATTTCAGACAAAGAGCCTTCAAAGAGAACCCAACCCTGAGCTCTTCACTCCACTATTAATACCCATAGATAACCACGGCGCTATCTCCAGCACCATAGCTTTATAAGGCAAAAAGAAGGTCCATGCCATACTCAAGAGTTGTGAGATAGATAACAGTTATCACCGTTCTGCCAGACGAGATTGAGCCGGTACCCGTTATCTCACCCCTCTTCACCGACGCCAGGGATGTTTTTGCTAACCTATGCAAAGCTAATGCTCACGTGTTGCCCAGACCACACTGTGTGTGTGTGTGTGTGTGTGTGTGTGTGTGTGTGTGTGTGTGTGTGTGTGTGTGTGTGTCTATGTGTGTGGGATCAGACCACAGTGAGACTGGGAGGGAGGAAAGGAAGGACAGGAGCAGCCCTGTGGGAAAAAGTGCACACCTGGCAGAAGGAAGGACCGGGGCAGGAGGAAGGACCGGGGCAGAAGGAAGGACCGGGGCAGGAGGGGAGGGGAGGGGAGGGGAGGGGAGGGGAAGAGAGGGGTAAAGTCTCTCTGCTGATGGCACAAGTCTCTGATGATGACACCTACCTGCTCTGCTCTGCTCTGCTCAGCTCTACTCAGCTCTGTCATGTGATTGCAGGTGGAATAATGATTCACCACTGTCTCCCTCCCTCTTTCTCTACTAGCAAGTGTATCAGGGTATGCTGAGTGTGTGTGTGTGTGTGTGTGTGTGTGTGGTGGAGTTTCTTCAACCTTTGTGCTGCTTATCGCTACATCATGATAAAGACAGACCAGCTATCACATCCGACTGACCTTTCACCCCAATCTTTGTCTCTCACACTTTCACACACAGTCCTGCCAAATAGCTTTCGAGTGTAAGACAGGAGAGTGACTTTGCCTCCTGAGCAAACGCGCCAGCTTCTTCGATGCCGTGTCAGTATTACAGTATCATTGATTCAAATGCCTCCGATCCCTCAGCTAAATAGGCTGCGTTTACACAGGTAGCCCAATTCTGATATTTATTTGCACAATTATTGGCAAAAGAGCTAATCTGATTGATCAGAAAAAGATCAGAACTAGGCTGCCTGTGTAACCAGAAGTATACAGGCACAGTAAAGTACACCTTATCATTACCGTGTAACATCTCTCAGTGTAGACCCTACTACAGTAGACCTCATTACCGTGTAACATCTCTCAGTGTAGACCCTACTACAGTAGACCTCATCATTACCGTGTAACATCTCTCAGTGTAGACCCTACTACAGTAGACCTCATTACCGTGTAACATCTCTCAGTGTAGACCCTACTACAGTAGACCTCATTACCGTGTAACATCTCTCAGTGTAGACCCTACTACAGTAGACCTCATTACCGTGTAACATCTCTCAGTGTAGACCCTACTCCAGTAGACCTCATCATTACCGTGTAACATCTCTCAGTGTAGACCCTACTCCAGTAGACCTCATCATTACCGTGTAACATCTCTCAGTGTAGACCCTACTACAGTAGACCTCATTACCGTGTAACATCTCTCAGTGTAGACCCTACTCCAGTAGACCTCATCATTACCGTGTAACATCTCTCAGTGTAGACCCTACTACAGTAGACCTCATCATTACCGTGTAACATCTCTCAGTGTAGACCCTACTACAGTAGACCTCATCATTACCGTGTAACATCTCTCAGTGTAGACCCTACTACAGTAGACCTCATCATTACCGTGTAACATCTCTCAGTGTAGACCCTACTACAGTAGACCTCATTACCGTGTAACATCTCTCAGTGTAGACCCTACTACAGTAGACCTCATCATTACCGTGTAACATCTCTCAGTGTAGACCCTACTACAGTAGACCTCATCATTACCGTGTAACATCTCTCAGTGTAGACCCTACTACAGTAGACCTCATCATTACCGTGTAACATCTCTCAGTGTAGACCCTACTACAGTAGACCTCATCATTACCGTGTAACATCTCTCAGTGTAGACCCTACTCCAGTAGGTCTCAATAGTAAGTTAACTACTACTGCCAAACAATAAACGTGACGTTCCGTGGACTTCACCCCGTTCCTATCTCCTATGCAGTGGAGGCTGCTGAGGGGAGGACGGCTCATAATAACGTCTGGAACGGAGTCGATGGAATGGCAATCAAACAGACGAAAACCATGATGCCATTCCATTGACTCCATTCAGGGCCATTATCATTATCAGCCTCCACTGCTCCTAAGGTCTAACCGGTCAAAAGACAGAAGCTTTTTTTTTTTTTTTTTTTGCTTCTATATATTTCTAGTTCATAAACCCATTTCCAACCACTGACCATTACTCATAGTGAAAAAGCAAGAGACAAACAATACCGTACATACTGCCCCCTTTGAATCAAAACTACATCCATAATTGAAAAACCGCCATCGTGTTAAGACACATACATGTACCACAACCAATAAAATTAGTCAACGCTAGTTCATTGTCAGCAAGATATAGTCAGCCCCATTGACATAGACCCATAACTGTTATATCTATGGTCAGCACTTCTTCAGTCCTCTGAGACTCTTCAGAAACAAGCAGAAAACATAACATGAGAACAGACTCGAATACACTTCCCCTTTCCAACCTAAATCTGTCTGATGCATATAAAGATGTCTGCTCTCGATCAGATGAGTGTGTGTGTGTGTGTGTGTGTCTGTACAGGAAAACAAGTTGTGCTTGATCAGCAGTTTAAACAAGTAGGAGAATCCAGAAAGGCCTAATGTTTAAAGGCATTAGTTAGAAGTGCTGATATGAACATGTCACAATCACACGACAGACAGTCAGGGACATTCAAAGGCTTGGGTTATCAGATGCCATACTGGAGTATTTATTCTGTCTTACAAAGAAAAGCGTGTGTCTGGTATGACTGGTTCCTGTACCGTTTGTCACTAAATCATCAGTGTAATCTCGACGTTTAACACAGCGTTTCAATTCAACTGGTCTATTTCTGTGGTACTCACCATGTCAGTTGTCAGTAGCAGACAGACAGGTCCCAGACAGACAGACAGGTCCCAGGCAGACAGACAGGTCCCAGACGGACAGGCCCCAGCATGTGGAAGGAACAGCAGGTGGATGGTAAAACGAGAGACAAAACCATTCTGTTAATATCTCCCCACTCTGTATATCACCGTGTATTGTACCGCTGTTCACTACCCCTGTACTGAATATGTGTGCTATTTAGAAAATGTATTGAATTTGCTATAAAAAAAAAACTCTACAAAAACACCTAGATCATTCATTGTAAAAAAATGAGTGCACGGACAGTCAGTTTGAGGAGAGTTTAGGCAAATAGAAAGCAGAAAGAATAGTATTTTTTTTAGAGAAATGTGTCCTGTCATTGCCTTGAGTGTCCTGTGACAGAGGGTGACCACAGGGTCACATTTTCTCACCTACCAAATAACTGCAGTCTAGAGTTGTATTTTGGGATAAACATATATTCAAAACTTTCACTGGTGGTGAAATATGCAGTCTCATATTTGTTTCTTAAAATGATAGTAGGTTTTCAGAAATGTCGTTTTGGTGCTGAATCATATAACTTTCTCTAGTCTAGATGAAAGGGCACAACACATTTTGACAAGTCAATTTATGGTCTGTAACATCTGGTTCAAATCAGTCGGATCAGCGCATGTTTCAAACCTGTCGCTCCTTCTAACAAAATGCACTTTACCAGACTTGATTATGTCCAATTAAAACAAACTCACATCATCACGAAACCAAAAGCACGTTACCTGACTCGTGTTCTTCTCAGAAAACCTCGCACAACCCTGTTACAAACAAAACCGTCCCAAAGGAGAAGGATTTCCGACAGCGCGACGCTGCTCGGGAGAAGCTTGGCAGAAACTAGTTGTCGCCGCTGCCTTGGTTCGGAAGGGTTCGGTGGAATTTGACAGGCCACTACTCCCACAGAGTTCTCTAAACCCAGAGGCGCAATATCGCGAGACTTCCGGGAACGCTTGAGAAACAGACCAGGCCGGGGTTTGGGCTTCGAGAAGTCAATGAGAGAACAACATTCCTTAGTTGTTAATTTTCTACAAATCTAAAAGGCACAACATAGATTCGAGCCAATTTCTTAAGTAGTTGAACATGCTATTACTCAAACCTCATGAAAGTGACAAACTGACAAGTTTTCATTTTTTTGTCAAAAACAACTTTATGTCGAAGGAGTGCCTTTGAGTTGACGGCCTGCACATGCGTAGTTCGTTGCGAGACGACCGTTAGACACAATGACGTGTTTCAAGACATGAGTTTAGCTTCTCAATGTTGCCATGACATCGCCTACAAGCAGGGCCGGTCCTGGCCATGCTGCTGCCCTAGGTAAAACAAAAAAATTGCAGACCCCTACTAGAATAGATTAGTCCCAGTAAGCAAAATGACGTTGAAAAGACGTCTAAAATACTTTTTTATTTGTATTTTTTTTTCCAGACGTTGAAGTTAGGTTCAATTTAGGTTCTGAATGAAAGGTGAAAATAAGTATTTTCCAGATGTTGAAAATACGTATTTTCAGGACATTGAAATCAGGTTAATTTTTGGTTCTGAATGAAAGTTGAAAATACGTAATTTATAGACATCTATAGTTTGGGCCAAATCAAGGCTGGTCCAGACCGGATAAAATCTTAACTAAACATAGACGTCTGCACCAAAAAAAGCTGTCCAAAAGGTGTCAGCGTCGGTCCGTGCTTTACTGAAGTATAGCCTACAGTGTCACCTGAAATTACATTTTAGGAATGACCATCTATGTGGTAGGCCTACCGTTTGTAAAACACCAAAAAAGACGGCCAAAAGACGTTGGCGTTGGTCCGTGCTTACTGGGGTGTAGCCTACCATGTCAGCCCATAGTGGGATTGTATGAATGCCCATCCATGTGGTAGTTCCAACATTTGTAAAACAGGCCGTTGCATTGGCTTTATTAGTCCGGATTACTGTGACTAATAAATTTGGCTATTTAAGCGCTGAATATCAGCTACCCAACTTTATCATGAGTAGTTATCCTGAGACTATTTGCAATGTGTTTACACAGAGGGAAATGCAGAAGTGTATTATTTTTTTTCGCTATGATCAGCTCGTCAAAACTTACCGATACCAACTTGAAACCACTGATCATGACAATTTTTGCCCACTGGATGAAACTCCTGGACAGCAGTTGTGAGTAGCCTGATTGTCCATTCCATATTGTCCATTTTACTTTGAACTGACCTGTTTTTAGGATATGTTGTTTGTTAACAATTCAGCAAAAAAATTATAATAATTGATTGAACGCCATTTAGGTTAGACTATTCTATCGGAGAAACCTGCATTATGTAAAAAGTGTCCATCTCATTACGTTGTCATATATGTTATCTCCAGCCTGTAGGCTACAGAAAAGGCCACATACTCATTCTACCATAACCTGTACAGTGCCTTGCAAAAATTATTCATCCCACTTCGCGTTTTTCCTATTTTGTTGCATTACAACCTGTAATTTAAATGGATTTTTAATTGGATTTCATGTAATGGACACACACAAAATAGTCCAAATTGGTGAAGTGAAATGAAAAAAATAAATAACTTTAAAGTGGTGCGTGCATATGTATCAGCAGGGGAAGCCCCTAAATAAGATCTGGTGCAACCAATTACCTTCAGAAGTCACATAATTAGTTAAATAAAGTCCACCTGTGAGCAATCTAAGTGTCACAGGATCTCAGTATATACAGTGAGGGAAAAAAGTATTTCATCCCCTGCTGATTTTGTACGTTTGCCCACTGACAAAGAAATGATCAGTCTATCATTTTAATGGTAGGTTTATTTGAACAGTGAGAGACAGAATAACAACAAAAAAATCCAGAAAAACGCATGTCAAAAATGTTATAAATGTATTTGCATTTTAATGAGGGAAATAAGTATTTGACCCCTCTGCAAAATGTCAGAAACTTTGAACATCCCACGGAGCACCATTAAATCTATTATTAAAAAATGGAAAGAATATGGCACCACAACAAACTTGCCAACAGAGGGCCGCCCACCAAAACTCACGCACCAGGCAAGGAGGGCATTAATCAGAGAGGTACTCTGGTCAGATGAGACTAAAATTGAGCTTTTTGGCCATCAAGGAAAAGGCTATGTCTGGTGCAAACCCAACACCTCTCATCACCCCGAGAACACCAGTGAAGCATGGTGGTGGCAGCATCATGCTGTGGGGATGTTTTTCATCGGCAGGGACTGGGAAACTGGTCAGAATTGAAGGAATGATGGATGGCGCTAAATACAGGGAAATTCTTGAGGGAAATTGAGAATCTGTGGTATGACTTAAAGATTGCTGTACACCAGCAGAACCCATCCAACTTGAAGGAGCTGGAGCAGTTTTGCCTTGAAGAATGGGCAAAAATCCCAGTGGCTAGATGTGCCAAGCTTATAGAGACATACCCCAAGAGACTTACAGCTGTAATTGCTGCAAAAGGTGGCTCTACAAAGTATTGGGTGAATAGTTATGCACGCTCAAGTTTTCAGTTTTTTTGTCCTATTTGTTGTTTGTTTCACAAAAACAATTATTTTGCATCTTCAAAGTTGTATGCATGTTATGTAAATCAAATGATACAAACCCCCCCAAAAATCAATATTAATTCCAGGTTGTAAGGCAACAAAATAGGAAAAATGCCAAGGAGGGGTGAATACTTTCGCAAGCCACTGTATCTGCTACATTATTTTTTTAAATGGGTGGAATGTTGCGATGCGTCTCTCCAACAGCACTCTGGGAATGGACAAGATAAATATTTTTCATCCCTGCCCTTGACAAAGTGGGCACTGTTTATCACAGGGCGGCATCAGCGCTCACCTAAAAAGCCCTTATGCCACCGGTTGAGAGAGAAACTGTAATTGTTTTGTTATGTGAGGTTTTATTTGTTGTCGGAGGTGCGTCTCTTGGTCAGTTTAGCTCAGAAAACCCCACCCTCGTTAATCTGCTGCCATTGGTGGCCGCCTAATCTTGCATAATGAGCTGGCCGGCCCCCGCCTACAAGTGTGATCGGGGATTTCTATTGGAAAATAAGTTTTAGCCTTATCTTCATACTGTCTTTGCTACTACTACAGAACACTCCGACTGCTCTATTGCCGCCTCTCTTGGTTTCAATTGGTTCCCATTCATTTCAAACACACCTGTTGGTAAAAGTAATTGGTAAAAGCCAGGGGCGCAACTTTGGTTTTAGAAGTGGGGGGGGGACATATATAAATATATTTTTTATCCAGTCGGATAAACACTCCAAACAGCCTACCCGACCGCTCGGAGGCGTCCGCATGGTCCTAAAGCACATAATTCCCTCATTTTGTATCACATTCCAATGATAAAACATGTCCCCCCCCCCGTCCCCGTCCCCCCGTCCCCAGTGAAAGTTGCGCCCCTGGTAAAAGCACACCCACAGAAAGGAGAGCTTCATAAAATACCTTGAGGTTGGCAGAAGAAGCAATAACACAGTTTCACCACTAGATGGCACGTTAGACTGATGTAGAGACGTGTGGCTTAGAATACAATTTTCATTGACTAGATTTTCATTGAATAACGTGAATAATGTCAATATTGCTATTTTGGTACAGCATATACAACGAAGATCAGCTAAATGTATTAGGCCATCTACATTAGATCCCACTTTATTTATTCATAATTAAACATACATCCAACAGTCAAAACCTAATTTTCACCTCAACCCCGTCACGAAATCTGAACAATATTCTACCCGAGATTCCCTTTCTGGCACGTAGCAATACCTAGAAACTATTTACCTAGAAACACTATCTAAACTAAAGCTTTATTTTGTGTCACAGTTTCATTAAATCTACACGGCCGTGTCTCGTAGGTAGCTGCAACAGGGCCCTCCTGTAGCTCAGTTGGTAGAGCGTGGCACTTGCAACGCCAGGGTTGTGGGTTCGATTCCCAAGGGGGGCCAGTATGAAAAACGTATGCCCTCACTAACTGTTAAGCCGCTTTGGATAAGAGCGTCTGCTAAAATGACTAAGATTTCAGAGCAACGTAATTCCACTAGAGCTACAGTGATTTATTTTTATTATTTTTTTACAAATAATATCTACGTTTTTCTAGACAAAGTATTGCTGTTGCTACAATGAAAAAATGGAATAGTTTGATCTAGATGTTGATTTGTTTGTGTGATTCTACTCTTGTTGGTGATCTGAAAGTGTCAACGGTGATCTGAAAGTGTCAACGGTGTCATTGTCTTTCTGACCTAAAAAATGGTCTTATATATATATATATATACCTGCGTCCACATTCTATGCCATCGGCTGTGTAGACCCTGCTACAGTAAAAGCCTTGATCCCAAACAAATGGGAAAGACAGGGTTCTGTCTAAAAGGATAACACGACAAGACATGTCATATCTGTCTAGAGTTCTGCCGAAGAACTGGGGGGCCACTCTGATCCCGCCCTCTCCCCGATCTCCTGAGTTCCTTCAGGCCGCACCTTGACTCTAGATCGGTTTGAGCACTGTCTTTTCCTACTGATATCCATCATAAATGACATGCCAATCACACAACTATTTAGGGTTCATCTGTTGAAGAGCTGGGGATTACTGTAACTCCCTCTCTCGCTCTCCTTCTCTCATGAGTTCCTTTAGGCTGCACCTTGACTCTGTAGGTCGGACATCTGTCTAAAATGATAACATGACAAGACATCTGTCTAGAGTTCGGTTAAAGAAGAGCTTGGGGGTGACTGTTACTCCCCCTCCTTCTCCTTCTTCTTCTCCCTGAACTGCTGCTACTGCTACTTCCCTTTCCTCTTCCTGGTTCGAGTCGGGCACACAGGAAGTCGCTTCATCCACTGCCTCGAAGGACTCTCCACTTTGATGTATCCCGTGGACAGCTGAACTGCCAGGCCCTGTCGCCTCGACGACAGACAGCTACGGTGAGGCTGCATCGTCATGCCGACCTGGGCGGGTCCCCCCCTGGTCCCCCCCCCCCCCCCCCTGGGCTGGAGAGGGAGTTGAGTGAGGCGAGACTCCATCTCCATCATCACCCTGGAGACGTGAGAGTGGGAGGGGGGGGAATAGTTGGGAGCCCTGTGGGGTGAGGGTCTGTCCCTGTAGCGCCTCCCTGGTGTTCAGTAAGGGTAATTTCTAGACCCTCTGTACACTCCTGGGGAGTCAACGAGGTTGAGCTCCTCCTGAAGGCATCCTTCCCTGTAGGGTCCAGACTTAGATTATAGGCTTCCTGAGGATTCAATGAGCCCCTTCTTGAAGCATCCTTCTCTGTAGGGTCCAGACTTAGATTATAGGGTCCCTGAGGATTCGATGAAGCCCTTCTTGAAGCATCCTTGTCTGTAGGGTCCAGACGTAGATTATAGGCTTCCTGAGGATTCAATGAAGTCCTTGAAGCATCTTTCTCTTTAGTGCCCAGACCTTGACTGTAGCCTGCTACCTGCTCTTCCTCGATCCCATTTTCACTAAAATCCTTGACTTTTATGATCTCTTCCTCCAAGCAACCCTCTGTCTCCTCTCTCTCGGCCTGCCCCCCCTCCTCCACCTCACAGTTGTTCAGTTTGATGACGGGGAGCTTGAAAGCGTTGACAGATGAAGAGACGATGGAGCCTGTACCCTCCCACTGACTGGGGTAAGAGGCCTTCTCTGAGTCCCACTGACTGGGGTACGAGGCCTTCTCTGAGTCCCACTGACTGGGGTACGAGGCCTGCTCTGAGTCCCACTGACTGGGGTACGAGGCCTGCTCTGAGTCCCACTGTCTGGGGTAGGGCACCTGCTCCGAACACCTGAATAGATAAGATTAGAAACCTTTAATGTAATTTATTTTGCAACATATACAATGTACGCTTGTTCAACCGTCATTATCATGCGAGGTCACATTCTATTTTTCTACACGTATCTAGAGACTGTGATCTTGCATGATCTGGATGGTCAAAACGAGGCTATACAAACTGTACATATAGACAAAAATGTACAGTACCTGCGCTTCTGGTCCCTGTAGATACTGTAGACAGTGTCTGTGAACGTCTGGTTGTCTCTCGACCAGCTACACTGCCTCCCTGCCATCGATGGTCGTCTGGACTGCTGCTCAGCGCTGACGGTCTCCCCCTGGTGGCCGGACCCGGTATTGGAAAGCCAGGAGCTGCAACCTAGCTCTAGTATCCCGCCGGGGTTGTAAGACCCTGAGTATACATCATCACTGCCTCTGGACTGCACGTAGTTGACCAGTCCGTTACTCGGCGAGTAGTCCTTGGTCCGTGTGCTGTGTAGGTCGATGACCGTGGAGTAGATATCTCTGAGGTCGATGACTTTGGTCTTCTGGTCTCTGTTCTCGTGAAGCACGGCGTTTGCACAGATGAAGATAAATATGCCTATCCCCATTACTAAGGGGCCAAACACCTTCAGGTTGTCTGAGTACAGATAGTTGTCCAGGAAGTCAGAGAGAAACCCACCTGAAGGATTGGAAGAAGAGGCAGAGGGCGGAGACTAATGACTTTATTTATTTAACCAGGTAAGTCTTTACCTAATGACCTGACCAAGATAAGACCGAGACACCTAAGCAAAGCAGACAAAATGAACAACATGATTCATGTTTTGTCTTGTACCATTTTCTGTGAGTAAAAATATCTTATTAAAGAAATAACCCACCTGAGGGACGAGGAGGAGGAGGAGGAGGAGGAGGAGGGGTAGATACCGATACAAGTACACTTCCAGGTACACTACCATAAACAGGTACAAGTACAGGTAAACTTCCATTGACAACAACACTAGTCTGGTTGGTCAACTCAACACTCGTCTGGTTGGTCAACTCCCCAACAGTCTGGTTGGTCAACTCCCCAACAGTCTGGTTGGTCAACTCCCCAACAGTCTGGTTGGTCAACTCAACACTCGTCTGGTTGGTCAACTCCCCAACAGTCTGGTTGGTCAACTCAACACTCGTCTGGGTGGTCAACTCCCCAACAGTCTGGTTGGTCAACTCCCCAACAGTCTGGTTGGTCAACTCCCCAACAGTCTGGTTGGTCAACTCCCCAACAGTCTGGTTGGTCAACTCCCCAACAGTCTGGTTGGCTGTATTGTTGTTCTTATTATGGCTCCAGGTGGCAGACACCAAGGGGCTCTTGGAGTAGCTCATCCTGCCGTTGCCTGTGCGCTCCTCCCCTGGTGATACCCTGGTTGTGTACCCCTGGCTGTGGCCTTCATGTGGCCAGTAACCCAGTACAGCCATGGCTATCCCGACCATCAACACCACCACTCCCACTGCAGCCACCAGCCCAGATGGGGAACATAGGTTGAGTTTCCCCTTCACCTGGAAACAGACAGGACATCATTATAATAGAGTTCAGGAATGAATTTTCTAGGATAAAAATAGATACATTTAAACACAGAAACTATGTTTCAAGTGAGAACTGAGAAATGCGACTGAAGTTTACATACACTAAGTTGACTGTGCCATTAAACAGCTTGGAAAATTCCAGAAAATGATGTCATGGCTTTAGAAGCTTCTGATAAGCTAATTGACATCATTTGAGTCAATTGGAGGTGTACCTGTGGATGTATTTCAAGCCCTACCTTCAAACTCAGTGCCTCTTTGCTTGACATCATGTGAAAATCAAAAGAAATCAGCCAAGACCTCAGAAAATATGTTTTAGACCTCCACAAGTCTGGTTCATCCTTGGGAGCAATTTCCAAACGCCTGAAGGTACCACGTTCATCTGTACAAACAATAGTATGCAAGTATAAACACCACAGGACCACGCAGCCGTCATACCGCTCAGGAAGGAGACGCGTTCTGTCTCCTAGAGATGAACGTACATTGGTGCGAAAAGTTCAAATCAATCCCAGAACAACAGCAAAAGACCTTGTGAAGATGCTGGAGGAAACAGGTACAAAAGTATCTATATCCACAGTAAAACAAGTCCTATATCGACATAAACTGAAAGGCCGCTCAGCAAGGAAGAAGCCACTGCTCCAAAACCGCCATAAAAAAGCCAGACTACGGTTTGCAACTGCACATGGGGACAAAGATCGTACTTTTTGGAGAAATGTCCTCTGGTCTGATGAAACAAAAATAGAACTGTTTGGCCATAATTACCATCTTTATGTTTGGAGGAAAAAGGGGGTGCTTGCAAGCCGAAGAACACCATCCCAACCGTGAAGCACGGGGGTGGCAGCATCATGCTGTGGGGGTGCTTTGCTGCAGGAGGGAGTGGTGCACTTCACAAAATAGATGGCATCATGAGGAAGGAAAATGATGTGGATATATTGAAGCAACATCTTAAGACATCAGTCAGGAAGTTAAAGCTTGGTCGCAAATGGGTCTTCCAAATGGACAATGACCCCAAGCATACTTCCAAAGTTGTGGCAAAATGGCTTAAGGACAACAAAGTCAAGGTATTGGAGTGGCCATCACAAAGCCCTGACCTCAATCCTATAGAACATTTGTGGGCAGAACTGAAAAAGCGTATGCGAGCAAGGAGGCCTACAAACCTGACTCAGTTACACCAGCTCTGTCAGGAGAAATGGGCCAAAATTCACCCAACTTATTGTGGGAAGCTTGTGGAAGGCTACCCGAAACGTTTGACCCAGGTTAAACAATTTAAAGGCATTGCTACCAAATACTAATTGAGTGTATGTAAACTTCTGACCCTCTGGGAATGTGATGAAAGAAATAAAAGCTGAAATAAATCATTCTCTCTACTATTATTCTGACATTTCACATTCTTAAAATAAAGTGGTGATCCTAACTGACCTAAGACAGGGAATGTTTACTAGGATTAAATGTCAGGAATTGTGAAAAACTGAGTTTAAATGTATTTGGCTAAGGTGTATGTAAACTTCTGACTTCAACTGTATGTTGGTCTACTGTACTTCAAACAACTGTACAATTCTCCTACTGCTATGGACAAATTCTTAATACACAGAGCATTATGGGTAATGTCGTTTAGTACGCCATGCTACCCACCACCACCACCATATAGTCAAAGATGGTTTATTATAAAGATGCCTAGTAACTGCTTCTCCAATTGAAATTCCCGATCACACTTGTAGGCAATGTCATGGTGACGTGAGCTAGCTAAGCTCATGCGCAGAAACACGTCATCGGGTCTAACGGTCGCGTTGCGCCGAACTATGCATTGGCTTAAATCTAGGTTGTGCCTTTAGAAATCGAGAAAATTAAAAACTAAAGAATCATTTTTATCTTCTCTAGTTTATTCCAACATGCTACCCACCACTACCACATCATTATAAACTAGATACAATACACAAAGCATTATGGGTACTGTAGTCCAACATGCTACCCACCACCACCACATCGTTCTAAACTAGATACAATACACAAAGCAATATGGGTATTGTAGTCCATCATGCTACCTACCACCACCACATCGTTCTAAACTAAATACAATACACAAAGCATTATGGGTACAGTAGTACAGAGCATGATGGTTTTTATAGTCCAACATGCTACCCACTACCACCACATCGTTCTAAACTAAATACAATACACAAAGCATTATGGGTATTGTAGTCCAACATGCTACCCACCACCACCACATCGTTCTAAACTAGAAACAATACACAAAGCATTATGGGTATTGTAGTCCATCATGCTACCCACCACCACCACATCGTTCTAAACTAGATACAATACACAAAGCATTATGGGTATTGTAGTCCATCATGCTACCCACCACCACCACATCGTTCTTCTTTCTCTTGGCTTGTTTCCTCCTCTTGTTCTCAGCTTGGTTCTGGGAGTCCTGGCGCCCCCGGTTGATACGCAGGAGGCCCCCTGTTGCAATCATGGCGACGATTTGATTAGACGACGGGCTTGTCAATCAACCTGGGGGAAGAGGAATGAGGAGAGGGGAAAACATGATGGATACATCATACCTACAACCATACCTTTCTAGTCTTAACTGAGGGATGTCTTGATATAAATAATAAATACTTGATATGATATTAAATAAATACAGATTTATTTTATTTTATGCATTACAAAATATCAAAGAAATCAGATTAATCTGTCACTGTTGGGTAGATAAATGACTGCTGAATCCTGTATTGTTTCATAGACAGAGATACATGACAATATCAGATGGGAACAGGCAGAAACATTTATCTATAACCAGTCTGTATTCAGTCTGTTTTCAGTCTGTATTCAGTCTGTTTTCAGTCTGTTTTCAGTCTGTATTCAGTCTGTATTCAGTAGGATGTCAAATCAAACCTGGGAAACCCTCATGTGTTCAGACAACCACCCAGCAGGCATCTCCCTGTCTAACTCAATCACACCTTCTCTCTTTCTCCCACTCTCCCTCTCTCTGTCATTATTCATCTAATCTCTCTCCCTTCCACTCTCTCTCCCTTCCACTCTCTCTCCTTTCCACTCTCTCTCCCTTCCACTCTCTCTCCCTTCCACTCTCTCTCTCTTCCACTCTCTCTCCTTTCCACTCTCTCTCCCTTCCACTCTCTCTCCTTCCACTCTCTCTCCTTCCACACTCTCTCCTTTCCACACTCTCTCCTTTCCACTCTCTCTCCCTTCCACTCTTTCTCCTTTCCACTCTCTCCTTTTCACACTCTCTCTTCCACTCTCTCTCCCCTCCACTCTCTCTCCCTTCCACTCTCTCTCCCTTCCACTCTCTCTCCCTTCCACTCTTTCTCCTTTCCACTCTCTCCTTTTCACACTCTCTCTTCCACTCTCTCTCCCCTCCACTCTCTCTCCCTTCCACTCTCTCTCCCTTCCACTCTCTCTCACTTCCACGCTCTCTCCTTTCCACGCTCTCTCCCTTTCACTCTCTCTCCCTTCCACTCTCTCTCCCTTCCACTCACTCTCCCTTCCACTATCTCTCTCCTTCCACTCTCTCTCTTCCACTATCTCTCTCCTTTCCACTCTCTCTCCCTTCCACTCTCTCGCCCTTCCACTCTCTCCTTTCCACTCTCTCTCCTTTCCACTCTCTCCTTTTCACACTCTCTCTTCCACTCTCTCTCCCTTCCACTCTCTCTCCCTTTCACTCTCTCTCCCTTCCACTCTCTCTCCCTTCCACTCACTCTCCCTTCCACTATCTCTCTCCTTCCACTCTCTCTCCCTTCCACTCTCTCTCCTTTCCACTCTCTCTCCTTTCCAATCTCTCTCCCTTCCACTCTCTCTCCCTTCCACTCTCTCTCCCTTCCACTCTCTCTCCCTTCCACTCTCTCTCCTTTCACTCTCTCTCCTTCCACTCTCTCTCCCTTCCACTCACTCTCCCTTCCACTATCTCTCTCCTTCCACTCTCTCTCTCTTCCACTATCTCTCTCCTTCCACTCTCTCGCCCTTCCACTCTCTCTCCTTCCACTCTCTCTCCCTTCCACTCTCTCTCCCTTCCACTCTCTCGCCCTTCCACTCTCTCTCCTTCCACTCTCTCTCCCTTCCCCTCTCACACTATTTTAAATCGTAAACTCAAGACAGTGAATCATACTATCCATCTAAAGTATCCCGTTATTCCATACCAATATTCTCACTTCTTTCAAATCCAGTTGTTACTAACAAACACTAACTAGTGATTGCAGACATCTGCTGTTGATGAGTTCCAATCACAGGGACATGAATATTAATGTGAAGAGAAGATTGTCTTTGGTCCCAAATCAAATCAAATTTTATTTGTCACATGCGCCAAATACAACAGGTGTAGACCTTACCGTGAAATGCTTACTTACAAGCCCTTAACCAACAATGCAGTTTTAAGAAAATAGAGTTAAGAAAATATTTACTAAATAAAATAAAGTAAAAATAAAATAAAAAGTAACACAATAAAATAACAATAATGAGGCTATATACAGGGGGTACCGATACCGAGTCAATGTGCGGGGGTACGGGTTAGTTGAGGTAATTTGTACATGTAGGTAGGGGTAAAGTGACTATGCATAGATAATAAACAGCGAGTAGCAGCAGTGTAAAAACAAATAGTCCGGGTTGCCATTTGATTAATTGTTCAGCAGTCTTATGGCTTGGGGGTAGAAGCTGTTAAGGAGCCTTTTGGACCTAGACTTGGCGCTCCAGTACCGCTTGCCGTGCGGTAGCAGAGAGAACAGTCTATGACTTGGGTGACTGGAGTCTTTGACAATTTCGCACCCTATTCCCTATGTAGTGCACTACTTTTGACCATGGCCCATAGGGCTCTAGTTAAACATAGTGCGCTACATAGGGAAATGGTTGCCATTTGGAACGCAGACAAGATTGTCTTATTTATGCAGGTCGACTCATGCCTGGTCCACCCCTGACTCCCTCAGCAGGTGTTCAATCACACTAATCACTCCTCATTATCATTGTTCTAAGGCTCACATTCATGAATAACTTTTTTTTTACTCACATTTTTATTCACAGTGGCAATTAGGGATTTCATGTGATTTTTGATTGCCTTGTCTGACAGTCATAAAAATGATTAAAAGAGGGCAGCAAGCGTGCTATCAAGATTATGAAAACAAGGCTGAAGATGAAAAAAGAATGATATGGTATTTGTCTTCATTAGTATTTGTGCAGTGTGTTTATTTAAGCTGTGTTGGAAGTACAGTTCAGGCCTATGTAAAGTGTAAAGCACCAACACTCTCCTTTCCCCTCTCTTCTCTGTCCTACACTTCCTCTAGTTTGGAATCCGGCTGGAAATTGAAGCTTCTATGGATTCCGAAGTAGGAACAATATAGCATATGCAGAAAGCCTGTGTATATTGAGGCAGCATATCCATGAAGCAATCAAATGCCTCTTGGGGGGGGGGGGACAGACAAGTCAACCTGCAGTGGAGTGAGAATCAGTGGGCGGCAGATCACTTTGGTCAGAGAGAGGGAGAGATAGAGAGATAGCGGGATAGAGAGAGAGAGGGAGAGATAGAGAGATAGCAGGATAGAGAGAGAGAGGGAGAGATAGAGAGATAGCAGGATAGAGAGAGAGAGGGAGAGATAGAGAGATCAAATCAAATTGTATTGGTCACGTGCGCCGATACAACAGGTGTAGACTTTACAGTAAAATGCTTTACTTATGAGCCCATTACCAACAGTGCAGAGTTAAAAAGGAAGACAAATATTTCCTAAATAAAAAAGGAAATAGTAACACAATAAAAACAATAAAATGGTACCAGGTAATAACATGGCTATATACAAGGAGTACCAGTACTGAGTCAATGTGCAGGGGTACCAGGTAATAACACGGCTATATACAGGAAGTACCAGTACTGAGTCAATGTGCAGGGGTACCAGGTAATAACACGGCTATATACAGGAAGTACCAGTACTGAGTCAATGTGCAGGGGTACCAGGTAATAACACGGCTATACAAAAGGAGTACCAGTACTGAGTCAATGTGCAGGGGTACCAGGTAATACCATGGCTATATACAAGGAGTACCAGTACTGAGTCAATGTGCAGGGGTACCAGGTAATAACACGGCTATATACAAGGAGTACCAGTACTGAGTCAATGTGCAGGGGTACCAGGTAATACCATGGCTATATACAGGAAGTACCAGTACTGAGTCAATGTGCAGGGGTACCAGGTAATACCATGGCTATATACAGGAAGTACCAGTACTGAGTCAATGTGCAGGGGTACCAGGTAATAACATGGCTATATACAGGAAGTACCAGTACTGTCAATGTGCAGGGGTACCTGGTAATAACACGGCTATATACAGGAAGTACCAGTACTGTCAATGTGCAGGGGTACCAGGTAATAACATGGCTATATACAGGAAGTACCAGTACTGAGTCAATGTGCAGGGGTACCTGGTAATAACACGGCTATATACAGGAAGTACCAGTACTGTCAATGTGCAGGGGTACCAGGTAATAACATGGCTATATACAGGAAGTACCAGTACTGTCAATGTGCAGGGGTACCAGGTAATAACATGGCTATATACAGGAAGTACCAGTACTGTCAATGTGCAGGGGTACCAGGTAATAACATGGCTATATACAGGAAGTACCAGTACTGAGTCAATGTGCAGGGGTACCTAGTAATAACACGGCTATATACAGGAAGTACCAGTACTGTCAATGTGCAGGGGTACCAGGTAATAACATGGCTATATACAGGAAGTACCAGTACTGAGTCAATGTGCAGGGGTACCTGGTAATAACACGGCTATATACAGGAAGTACCAGTACTGTCAATGTGCAGGGGTACCAGGTAATAACATGGCTATATACAGGAAGTACCAGTACTGTCAATGTGCAGGGGTACCAGGTAATAACATGGCTATATACAGGAAGTACCAGTACTGAGTCAATGTGCAGGGGTACGAGGTAGTTGAGGTAATTGAGGTATACAGTATGTACATGTGGATAGGGGTAAAAGTGACTAGGCGATCAGGATATATAATAAACAGATTAGCAGCAGCGTATGTGAAGTGTGAAAGTCAGTGGAAGGGAGTCAGTGGAAGGGAGTCAGTGGAAAATAATTAAGATAAATAAATAATAAAGGGTGTCAATGTAAATAGTCTGGGTGGCCATTTGATGAACTGTTCAGCAGTCTTATGGCTTGGGGATATAAGCTGTTCAGGTGCCTTTTGGTCCCCGAGAGTGAGAGACAGAGAGAGAGAGAGAGAGAGAGAGAGAGAGAGAGAGAGAGAGAGAGAGAGAGAGAGAGAGAGAGAGAGAGAGAGAGAGAGAGAGAGAGAGAGAGAGAGAGAGAGAGGGCGCTTTCCAAATACGCTATGAACATCTGCAGCTGCCAAAGCTGTGCAGTGTCTCATGGTGCGTTTATGCAAATACACTTTTCAGGTCATCACAACGCCTGGTTTTTAACATCTCACGAACCGCATCAAAAAGCTTAATCTGCTCATACATGTGTATCTGGAACGCACCCACAATCCGGACAGCCGCTGTCCAGGATGCTGATTCGATAGTCCTCAGAAAGGCCATAACGGCCCATCGTTTATAAAAGATAAGAGTTAATATGCGTTTTTTTGTAGTTGACACATCGCAGTTGCCCCTGTCCAGGGTTCGTTAAAGGAAAGATCGTCATATCGTTTAATCTTTCATCGTTATAGCTCTACAGAGACATAACGACGCTCCGTTTCTGAAAGATGAGAGTTAAAATATACCTACTTTTTCTGTGGACAGAAGCATGAATAATCGGTTGTTGCTTTCCCCAAGGGACTGTTTTTCTTCAGCTTGCGTGAGTCGGTGTGACAGTTGACCTGGAGTGGGGTGAGAAGGTCCAGACCTGTTTTCAACAGACATCCGCCTGCCATACTAACCAATACACATATATTCCAGTCCTCACTTGAGTTTCACACATGCAGACTTTGATGACAAACATTCACAGTTCTCCCTCAGTTCAAACTGTGCGCGCTGACATGACTCACTGAAGTGGATATTTAGGAAGCAGAAATGTAGGCTACAAATGTATTTGTGGCATCAAACTTCAAATTAATTATCGTTTCTCTTAGCATACTACCACTGTCAAAAATCGTCTTGCTCACTGCTATTGCGCTGCCAACGCATAGACTGAAACAGCCAAAGGTATTCAATGTGCAGGTTGACTTTTATTGTGATGAGTCTTGTCCTGGAGGCAGAACTGAGCGGTAGATGGACCAGCTGCAAAGACATATTGGATATAATGTAAAAATGTATGAAAACTAAAATGAGCTTTTTGGGCTTAATTTAAGGTTAGGGTTAGGTATTAGGGTTAGGTATTAGGGTTAGGTGTTAGGGTTAGGTGTTAGGGTTAGTATTAGGGTTAAGTATTAGTGTCAGGGTTAGGTGTTAGGGTTAGGGTTAGGGTTAGGGTTAGGGTTAGGGTTAGGGTTAGGTGTTAGGGTTAGGTGTTAGGTGTTAGGTGTTAGGTATTAGGGTTAGGTATTAGTGTTAGGGTTTGGTGTTAGGGTTAGGTATTAGGGTTAGGCATTGGGGTTAGGTATTAGAGTTAGGTGTTAGGTTTAGGTGTTAGGGTTAGGTGTTAGGGATAGGTGTTAGGGTTAGGTATTAGGGTTAGGTATTGGGGTTAGGTATTAGGGTTAGCAGTGTGGTTGAGGTTAGGGTTAGGTATTAGGGTTAGGTATTAGGTTTAGGTGTTAGGGTTAGGTATTAGGGTTAGGTATTAGGGTTAACAGTGTGGTTGAGGTTAAGGTTAGGTATTAGGGTTAGGTATTAGGTTTTGGTGTTAGGGTTAGGTATTTGGGTTAGGTATTAGGGTTAGGTATTAGGGTTAGGTATTAGGGTTAGCAGTGTGGTTGAGGTTAGGGTTAGGTATTAGGGTTAGATATTAGGTTTAGGTGTTAGGGTTAGGTATTAGGGTTAGGTAATAGTCTTATGTATTAGGGTTAGGTGTTAGGGTTAGGTATTAGGGTTAGGTGTTAGGGTTAGGTGTTAGGGTTAGGTGTTAGGTATTAGGGTTAGGTATTAGTGTTAGGGTTAGGTGTTAGGGTTAGGTGTTAGGGTTAGGTATTAGGGTTAGGTTTTAGGGTTAGGTATTAGTGTTAGGTGTTAGGGTTAGGTGTTAGGGTTAGGTGTTAGGGTAAGGTATTAGGGTTAGGTATTAGGGTTAGGTATTAGGGTTAGGTATTAGGGTTAGGTATTAGTGTTAGGTGTTAGGGTTAGGTGTTAGGGTTAGGTGTTAGGGTTAGGTATTAGTGTTAGGTGTTAGGTGTTAGGGTTAGGTGTTAGGGTTAGCAGTGTGGTTGAGGTTAGGGTTAGGTATTAGGTTTAGGTGTTAGGGTTAGGTATTAGGGTTAGGTAATAGGGTTAGCAGTGTGGTTGAGGTTAGGGTTAGGTATTAGGGTTAGGTATTAGGGTTAGGTATTAGGTTTAGGTGTTAGGGCTAGGTATTAGGGTTAGGTATTAGGATTAGGTATTAGGGTTAGGTATTAGGGTTAGCAGTGTGGTTGAGGTTAGGGTTAGGTATTAGTGTTAGGTATTAGGGTTAGGTGTTAGGGTTAGGTATTAGTGTTAGGTATTAGTGTTAGGGTTAGGTGTTAGGTATTAGTGTTAGGGTTAGGTGTTAGGGTTAGGTATTAGGGTTAGGTGTTAGGGCTAGGTGTTAGGGTTAGGTGTTAGGGTTAGGTGTTAGGGTTAGGTATTAGGGTTAGGTATTAGGGTTAGGTATTAGGGTTAGGTATTAGGGTTAGCAGTGTGGTTGAGGTTAGGATTAGGTATTAGGGTTAGGTATTAGGTTTAGGTGTTAGGGTTAGGTATTAGGGTTAGGTGTTAGGGTTAGGTGTTAGGGTTAGGTATTAGGGTTAGGTATTAGGGTTAGGTGTTAGGGTTAGGTGTTAGGGTTAGGTGTTAGGGTTAGGTATTAGGGTTAGGTGTTAGTGTTAGGTATTAGGGTTAGGTATTAGGGTTAGCAGTGTGGTTGAGGTTAGGATTAGGTATTAGGGTTAGGTATTAGGTTTAGGTGTTAGGGTTAGGTATTAGGGTTAGGTGTTAGGGTTAGGTGTTAGGGTTAGGTATTAGGGTTAGGTATTAGGGTTAGGTGTTAGGGTTAGGTGTTAGGGTTAGGTGTTAGGGTTAGGTGTTAGTGTTAGGTATTAGGGTTAGGTATTAGGGTTAGCAGTGTGGTTGAGGTTAGGATTAGGTATTAGGGTTAGGTATTAGGTTTAGGTGTTAGGGTTAGGTATTAGGGTTAGGTGTTAGGGTTAGGTGTTAGGGTTAGGTATTAGGGTTAGGTATTAGGGTTAGGTGTTAGGGTTAGGTGTTAGGGTTAGGTATTAGGGTTAGGTATTAGGGTTAGGTGTTAGTGTTAGGTATTTTTAATTTTAATTTTATTTTATTTCACCTAACAATATGGGGATGAGGTAGTTGGGTGGGCTAATTACAGATGGGCTGTGTACAGGTGCAGTGATCGGTAAGATGCTCTGACAACTGATGCTTAAAGTTAGTGAGGGAGATAAGAGTCTCCAGCTTCAGAGATTTTTGCAGTTCATTCCAGTCATTGGCAGCAGAGAACTGGAAGGAATGGCGGCCAAAGGATGTGTATGCTTTGGGGATGACCAGTGAGATATACCTGCTGGAGCACATACTACGGGTGGGTGTTGCTATGGTAACCAATGAGCTAAGATAAGGCGGGGATTTGCCTAGCAGTGATTTATAGATGACCTGGAGCCAGTGGGATTGGCGACGAATATGTAGTGAGGGCCAGCCAACGAGAGCGTACAGGTCACAATGGTGGGTAGTATATGGGGCTTTGGTGACAAAACGGATGGCACTGTGATAGCCTCCAACACTCTACTCAGCAAATTGGATGTAGTCTATTTTGTAAATGACATCGCCGAAGTCAAAGATCGGTAGGATAGTCAGTTTTCCGAGGGCATGTTTGGAAGCATGAGTGAAGGAGGCTTTGATGCGAAATAGGAAGCCGATTCTAGATTTAACTTTGGATTGGAGATGCTTAATGTGAGTCTGGAAGGAGAGTTTACGGTCTAACCAGACACCTAGGTATTTGTAGTTGTCCACATATTCTAAGTCAGACCCACCGAGAGTAGTGATTCTAGTCGGGCGGGCGGGTGTCAGCAGCGTTCGATTGAAGAGCATGCATTTAGTTTTACTAGTGTTTAAGAGAAGTTGGAGGCTACGGAAGGAGTGTTGTATGGCATTGAAGCTCGTTTGGAGGTTTGTTAACACAGTGTCCAATGAAGGGCCAGATGTATACAAAATGGTGTCGTCTGCGTAGAGGTGGATCTGAGACTCACCAGCAGCAAGAGCGACATCATTGATATACACAGAGAATAGAGTCGGCCCGAGAGTTGAACCCTGTGGCACCCCCATAGAGACTGCCAGAGGTCCAGACAACAGGCCCTCCAATTTGACACATTGAACCCTATCTGAGAAGTAGTTGGTGAACCAGGCGAGGCAGTCATTTGAGAAACCAAGGCTATTTAGTCTGTCAATAAGTGATTGACAGAGTCGAAAGCCTTGGCCAGGTCGATGAAGACGGCTGCACAGTACTGTCTTATATCGATCGCGGTTATAATATCGTTTAGGACCTTTAGCGTGGCTGAGGTGCACCCATGACCAGCTCGGAAACCAGATTGCATAGCGGAGAAGGTACAGTGGAATTCGAAATGTACGGTGATCTGTTTGTTAACTTGGCTTTCAAATACTTTCGAAAGGCAGGGCAGGATGGATATAGGTCTGTAACAGTTTGGATCTAGAGTGTCACCCCCTTTGAAGAGGGGGATGACCGCGGTAGCTTTCCAATCTCTGGAGATCTCAGATGATACGAAAGAGAGGTTGAACAGGCTTAGTATTAGGGTTAGGTATTAGGGTTAGGAATTAGGGTTAGCAGTGTGGTTGAGGTTAGGGTTAGGTATTAGAGTTAGCAGTGTGGTTGAGGTTAGGGTTAGGTATTAGGGTTAGCAGTGTGGTTGAGGTTAGGGTTAGGTATTAGGGTTAGCAGTGTGGTTGAGGTTAGGGTTAGGTATTAGGGTTAGCAGTGTGGTTGAGGTTAGGGTTAGGGTTAGGTATTAGGGTTAGCAGTGTGGTTAAGGTTAGAGTTAAGGTTTGGGTTAGGTATTAGGGTTAGCAGTGTGGTTAAGGTTAGAGTTAAGGTTATTTTTTAAAATCAGATTTTATGACTTTGTGGCTGTGCCAGCTAGTGACCACTCTTCAGAGCTACCTCCAGAACAAGATTCATGACGAAAGAGAACAGACCTCAAGCCAAACACATCAGGTAAACAGACTCATTCCCCGCACTGTCTTCTCATTTTATTCTATCTAGGCCACTGTCAATTGCCAATGTAATCATTGTAATAACACATGGCTGATTATTGAAATAACTCCATGCCAATCTGCTTTTCTAATGAAGTGGTGTAGGAATCAAATAAAATGTGCATATTCAAAACGGTTCGAAAACCATCTGCGTCTGCGTGTGTACGTTTTAAGTGTGGTGAATTGCACCACAGTCTAAACATCAAGCTACTATACATCTCCGTGCAGTAACATCAAACATGCAGTACATCAAACAACATAAATCCTATCAACTGACGTCTTACCAGAAAATTGTTTACGGTCGCGCATCCCCCAAAGCGCGCATCGTGTCTGTCTGAGTGTTATCCTCCGGTCTCCCCGTGCCCTCCCCTTTCCCCGAGGCGCGTCTCTGTGGAGCTGCAATGTTGAGTGGTGCTCAGCTGTATAGGGTTGACAATATACCACAAGGGGCGGAGAAAACAGCTGAATTTACATCTGACTCGATTATTGAGCAATTTGGAAATCAATTTCACTTGTCGAAATCAATTTTACATTACAGATAGTGGGCTTCACTGGGCTACAATCTTGATGGGCTCTGGATCTGTTAAACTTAGATCTGTTTCTTTATACAGTTGAAGTCGGAAGTTTACATACACCTTAGCCAAAATACATTTAAACTCAGTTTTTCACAATTCCTGGTCAGTTAGGATCACCACTTTATTTTAAGAATGTGAAATGTCAGAAAAATAGTAGAGAGATTGATTTATTTCAGCTTTTATTTATTTCATCACATTTACAGTGGGTCAGAAGTTTACATACACTCAATTAGTATTTGGTAGCATTGCCTTTACATTTTTTTACTTGTGTCAAACGTTTCGGGTAACCTTCCACAAGCTTCCCACAATAAGTTGGGAGAATTTTGGTCCATTCCTCCTGACAGAGCTGATGTACCTGAGTCAGGTTTGTAGGCCTCCTTGCTCGCACACATTTTTTCAGTTCTGCCCACAAATATTCTATAGGATTGAGGTCAGGGCTTTGTGATGGCCACTCCAATACCTTGACTTTGTTGTCCTTAAGCCATTTTGCCACAACTTTGGAAGTATGCTTGGGGTCATTGTCCATTTGGAAGACCCATTTGCGACCAAGCTTTAACTTCCTGACTGATGTCTTGAGATGTTGCTACAATATATCCACATAATTTTCCTTCCTCAGGATGCCATCAATTTTGTGAAGTGCATCAGTCCCTCCTGCAGCAAAGCACCCCCACAGCATGATGCTGCCACCCCCGTGCTTCACGGTTGGGATGGTGTTCTCCGGCTTCCCCTTTTTACTCCAAACATAACGATGGTCATTATGGCCAAACAGTTCTTTTTTTGTTTCATCAGACCAGAGGACATTTCTCCAAAAAGTACAATCTTTGTCCCCATGTACAGTTGCAAACCGTAGTCTGGCTTTTTTATGGCGGTTTTGGAGCAGTGGCTTCTTCCTTGCTGAGCGGCCTTTCAGGTTATGTCGATATAGGACTTGTTTTACTGTGGATATAGATTATTAAAAAAACTAACATTTTCTGAGGTCTTGGCTGATTTCATTTGATTTTCCCATGATGTCAAGCAAAGAGGCACTGAGTTTGAAGGTAGGCCTTGAAATACATCCACAGGTACACCTCCAATTGACTCAAATGGTGTCAATTAGCCTATCAGGAGCTTCTAAAGCCATGACATCATTTTCTGGAATTTTCCAAGCTGTTTAAAGGCACAGTCAACTTCTGACCCACTGGAATTGTGATACAGTGAATTATAAGTGAAATAATCTGTCTGGAAAAAATTGTTGGAAAAATTACTTGTGTCATGCACAAAGTAGATGTCCTAACCGACTTGCCAATACTATAGTTTGTTAACAAGACATTTGTGGAGTGATTGAAAAACAAGTTTTAATGACTCCAACCTAACCGACTTCAACTGTAGGGGTACCCTGCTGTGGAACATCCATCATCTCTCCTTTACCTTCTGCTTCTTCCTTTACAAAAACATTGTTGTTCATCCTTCCTGTTGGCTGGATATTTCTACAAAGATTTCGTTTTACAGTAACACTTTATTTTACCTTCCTCTTGGTCTTTGTCTGAGCAGGTAGAATATCAAGGTGAGGAAAGACTTCCCCTACTAAGTTTTACACGGCTACTGTAGCATCATGGCAACTGCTCGGCATCCGACCGCAAGGCGCTACAGAGGGTAGTGCGTACGGCCCAGTACATCACTGGGACCAAGCTTCCTGCCATCCAGGACCTATATACTAAGCGGTGTCAGAGGAAGGCCCCAAAAATGGTCAAAGACTCCGTCATAGACTGTTCTCTCTGCTACCGCACGGCAAGCGGTACTGGAGCCCCAAGTCTAGGTCCAAAAGGCTCCTTAACAGCTTCTACCCCCAAGCCATAAGACTGCTGAACAATTAATCAAATGACAACCCAGACTATTTGTTTTTACACTGCTGCTACTCGCTGTTTATTATCTATGCATAGTCACTTTACCCCTACCTACATGTACAAATGACCTGAACTAACCCGTACCCCCGCACATTGACTCGGTATCGGTACCCCCTGTATATAGCCTCGTTATTGTTATTTTATTGTGTTACTTTTCATTTTATTTTTACTTTATTTTATTTAGTAAATATTTTCTTAACTAAATTTTTTATTAACAACTGACATCAATAAGGGATCATAGCTTTCACCTGGATTCACCTGGTCAGTCTATGTCATGGAAAGAGCAGGTGTTCTTAATGTTTTGTACACTCAGTGTATCTCCAACAGTTAGCCAGCCAGACAGGTTTTACAAGGATACACCTGCAATGGAGTATACTGCCTGAGCTGCATCATAGAACTATGGTATCAATGTGAGGAGGAGAGAATACTTTGATCTGCTATCCTTAGTAATATAGGTCACCTCCACAGGGAGACACATCTAATGGTGAGGAAAATAACTGTTAAATCTCTCTCTCTCTCTCTCTCTCTCTACTACAAACCAGAAACTAATGGGCCCTCAAACACACATTCTAAGAGACCCTTTCTCAAGAGTTGATCTTTGACATTTTGCAAAAACACAATTGTTCACAAACGTCTTTCTCGCCATAAAAAGAAACGAAGGAATATAATAATAAAAAGCCATTTAGCAGACACTTTTATCCAAAGCGACTTACAGTCATGCGTGCATACATTTTTTTGTGTATGGGTGGTCCCGGGGATCAAACCCACTACCATGGCGTTACAAGCGCCGTGCTCTACCAGCTGAGCTACAGAGGACTACAAGGAAGAAAAGGTTTGATTAAATATTGAACCTGTCAATTACTATTCTGTTGCTGTCATAAGGTGCTGAAGGTGGGTGTGGTGTATGAATCAGGCGCAGGACGCAGAGGCTCAGTCCAAAGGCTTTAGTGCACTATACACACAAAAAACAAAAGCCCAAAGGCGAAATAACGGCGCACACAGGCGACAAAATAAACGGCGCGCAAACATGTGCAAAGTAACCACTCCAAAACACTGGAGGGAAATAGTAGCTCCAACACGTAACAGAAGCGCAATCACACACAAACACAGACACACCCAACGAGAACTAAATAGAACACTAACGAGGACTAACTAGACACAGGTGTACAACATCAAGACCAAACCAAACGAACATGAAACATAGATCGGTGGCAGCTAGTACTCCGGGGACGACGACCGCTGAAGCCTGCCCGAACCAGGAGGAGGAGCAGCCTCGGCCGAAACCGTGACAGTTGCCTGTATGTGCACTCGGCAGCCGTTCAGACAGCATAGCCATGGCAACCGTTTCATAATGCAACGTGAAGCACCTTCACACAGGTATCTTTTTATCCAGGGGCACACACACACACACACACAGAAACACACACACACACACACACACACACACACACACACACACACACACACAGAAACACACACACACACACACACACACACACAGAAACACACACACACACACACACAGAAACACACACACACACACACAGAAACACACACACACACACACACACACAGAAACACACACACACACACACACACACAGAAACACACACACACACACACACACACAGAAACACACACACAGAAACACACACACACACACACACAGAAACACACACACACACACACAGAAACACACACACACACACACACACACAGAAACACACACACACACACACACACACACACACACACACACACACACACAGAAACACACACACACACACACACACACACAGAAACACACACACACACACACACAGAAACACACACACACACACACAGAAACACACACACACACACACACACACAGAAACACACACACACACACACACACACAGAAACACACACACACACACACACACACACAGAAACACACACACACACACACACAGAAACACACACACACACACACAGAAACACACACACACACACACACACACAGAAACACACACACACACACACACACACACACACACACACAAACACACACACACACACACACACAGAAACACACACACACACAGAAACACACACACACACACACACAGAAACACACACACACACGCACACACTTCTGTGTGATTGAGCTGGTCATAGTAAAATTCAATCACTGGCACGTTTTTCAAATGTAAGTGGTAAGTACCAAACTCTAAACTGATAACGCTTGTAATGCCCTCTATCTTATGTTCAGAACCATTGATTGTGCATTCACCTCTGAGTCATTCATGCAAAAATAACGTTTCTGTGAAATACCATGAGCACGTTTAGTTTAGTCATCAGATAATGATAGGCTCACCGTTTAGTCATTTTAATTAACATTTAATCCAATAGGAAAAATACAAGATACTCATTTCTAAACTGTTCTTTTTGAAGTGCTGTATAAAGACAATAATAGATAGTTAATATTATATTTATATATACACTGCTCAAAAAAATAAAGGGAACACTTAAACAACACAATGTAACTCCAAGTCAATCACACTTCTGTGAAATCAAACTGTCCACTTAGGAAGCAACACTGATTGACAATACATTTCACATGCTGTTGTGCAAATGGAATAGACAACAGGTGGAAATTATAGGCAATTAGCAAGACACCCCCAATAAAGAACTGGTTTTGCAGGTGGTGACCACAGACCACTTCTCAGTTCCTATGCTTCCTGGCTGATGTTTTGGTCACTTTTGAATGCTGCTGGTGCTTTCACTCTAGTGGTAGCATGAGACGGAGTCTACAACCCACACAAGTGGCTCAGGTAGTGCAGCTCATCCAGGATGGCACATCAATGCGAGCTGTGGCAAGAAGGTTTGCTGTGTCTGTCAGCGTAGTGTCCAGAGCATGGAGGCGCTACCAGGAGACAGGCCAGTACATCAGGAGACGTGGAGGAGGCCGTAGGAGGGCAACAACCCAGCAGCAGGACTGCTACCTCCGCCTTTGTGCAAGGAGGAGCAGGAGGAGCACTGCCAGAGCCCTGCAAAATGACCTCCAGCAGGCCACAAATGTGCATGTGTCTGCTCAAACGGTCAGAAACAGACTCCATGAGGGTGGTATGAGGGCCCGACGTCCACAGGTGGGGGTTGCGCTTACAGCCCAACACCGTGCGGGACGTTTGGCATTTGCCAGACACCAAGATTGGCAAATACGCCACTGGCGCCCTGTGCTCTTCACAGATGAAAGCAGGTTCACACTGAGCACATGTGACAGACGTGACGTGTACTCCTGAGTGGCGCAGTGGTCTAAGGCACTGCTTTGCAGTGCTAACTGTGCCACTAGAGATCCTGGTTCGAATCCAGGCTCTGTCGCAGCCGGCCGTGACCGGGAGACTCATGGGCGGCGCACAATTGGCCCAGCGTCGTCCAGGGTAGGGGAGGGAATGGCCGGCAGGGATGTAGCTCAGTTGATAGAGCATGGCGTTTGCAACGCCAGGGTTGTGGGTTTGATTCCCACGGGGGGCCAGTATAAAAAAAATATATATATATATATGTATTCACTAACTGTAAGTCGCTCTGGATAAGAGCGTCTGCTAAATGACTAAAATGTAAATGTAACGTAAAATGTGACAGTCAGGAGACGCCGTGGAGAACGCTCTGCTGCCTGCAACATCCTCCAACATGACCGGTTTGGCGGTGGGTCAGTCATGGTGTGGGGTGGCATTTCTTTGGGGGGCCGCACAGCCCTCCATGTGCTAGCCAGAGGTAGCCTGACTGCCATTAGGTACCGAGATGAGATCCTCAGACCCCTTGTGAGACCATATGCTGGTGCGGTTGGCCCTGGGTTCCTCCTAATGCAAGACAATGCTAGACCTAATGTGGCTGGAGTGTGTCAGCAGTTCCTGCAAGAGGAAGGCATTGATGCTATGGACTGGCCCGCCCATTCCCCAGACCTGAATCCAATTGAGCACATCTGGGACATCATGTCTCGCTCCATCCACCAACGCCACGTTGCACCACAGACTGTCCAGGAGTTGGCGGATGCTTTAGTCTAGGTCTGGGAGGAGATCCCTCAGGAGACCATCCGCCACCTCATCAGGAGCATGCCCAGGCGTTGTAGGGAGGTCATACAGGCACGTGGAGGACACACACACTACTGAGCTTCATTTTGACTTGTTTTAAGGACAGTCCATCAAAGTTGGATCAGCCTGTAGTGTGGTTTTCCACTTTAATTTTGAGGGTGACTCCAAATCCAGACCTCCATGGGTTGATACATTTGATTTCCATTGATACATTTTGTGTGATTTTGTTGTCAGCACATTCAACTATGTAAAGAAAAAAGTATTTAATAAGATTATTTCATTCATTCAGATCTAGGATGTGTTATTTTAGTGTTCCCTTTATTTTTTTGAGCAGTGTATTATATTCTCCATACAGTATTTGACTAGAATTTAACATGCACCATTTTTTATGGCAAACCATTTAAAAAATATATATATAATTTGTATCCAATGGCAAGTTGTGAGCATTTTGAGAAATATGTCACTCTTACAGTTTCCTTATCCGTATACAGTACATTTGTAGGACAAATAATCAGATATAGGGTAACATAACCCGGGTATTTCAGCAATGCATTGTACACTACACTATCATTCCAAATGGTAGCACACAGAGTGACTCTTTCCACTTTGTCCTATTGAAGCACACTCTAGATGATGGAGAATGAGGATATCCATAGACGACTTGGTTTTACCTTCCAACATAAATGGATGTCCAATTGATACATTTACGAGTTTAAAAAAATATAGAAATTGACAGTGTTCAGCAGTTATCAAAGTACGTGGAGAATTTTCTAAACTCTTAGTGCAAAACTGGTCACACTTCTAATGCAGCCAGTCTTACGTTCAAAACCTTTCATTGTGCATTCGTTTTTTGTTTGAAGACATCTTTCACCACGCAACCATTGATCCAAAATATACGTTTACTGTGAAAAATAAATGAGTACATTGGTTTAATCGCCAAAAAACACAACGTAACGATATCGTCTCAATTGAGTTATTTTAACAACCAGTTAACCCAATACCAAAAAATGGCCCTTTTAAATGTAGTATGCAACAGTATTGTAAATTACAGCACATTGTACTGTTTTCACTTTAGGCAATACACTTCCACTACCCCATTACAATTGACCGGACATCACATTTCCATCATTTCAAATAAAGGAAACATATAATGTTTAGCAGCACTAGTTAGCATCAAGCCTGTCTGGAGCATCTGGCCGTAGGTTCTCATCCACATTACAGTAAATGTCCTCATTGTTCATGCACCTGGGGGAAAAACCTTTCGGCATGGCGAATCCAAGCCTGACACAGGTCTGGATTGAAATCATTGCATGCCTCATCCATGGCCTGAAGGAGGGCGGTACGCTCAAGGGGATGGCGATCATACATCTTCCATCTGTATTGTATTTTACAGTATTGTATTGTACTTACGTATTGTAGCGGTCCTGTACGTGGCTCAGTTCATAAGAGGGGAAGCATTTCTTTCTTATAATAATATAATAGTTAGCAGACGCTTTTATCCAAAGCGACTTACAGTCATGCGCGCATACATTTTTTTTGTGTATGGGTGGTCCCGGGGATCGAACCCACTACCCTTGGCGTTACAAGCGCCGTGCTCTACCAGCTGAGCTACAGAGGACCACGTGTTTTGGACTTTCTGAATGACTTGCGTACTGGTATTGTATTGCATCGCTATAGTATTACTGCAGAGCTAGAAACACGAGCATTTCACTGCACATTTCTGTAACATCTGCTGGTCTGTGTACGCAACAATAAACTTTTGATTTGATTTGTTACGTACAGTACATCTCTGATCTTGTCAATATTTCTACTTTACAGACATACATTATGTAGTAGTTCTCATAATCTGTAGTAGACAAACCAGTTTACATGTCAAATCTATAGGTTTACCAAACCTTTAAGTGATCATCAATTAAGAGCGTTCGGATTAAGTAATAATAAAATGTAACAAAATAGAAGAGAATCATATCAAAAAGTAATGTGAGCATTGCATTGTGAAAGGCAATTACTTTATAAGAACATGTGTTGCAATGTGAAGCATGTATTTCTAGATAAAACACAGATTAAGTTTGGTGAAAATGTACCTGTATTATTTTGTGTTGAACTTAGTCAATTGAAAATGTGCTTAGAGTTTTGAAACAACTGCCTTTCTGATGATACTTTTTTGAGTTTTGTACTAAGAGTTGTGAAAATGTACCACATACTTTTGAAAACTGGACCAAAGTGATTGAAAAAAAACTGAAGGCTGGGGATAGGGAGGTACTGTATAGACATGTAAACCACGCATTATGAACATACAGCAGACTGTCTTTTGAAGACCTCCAACTGGTCATAGTATTGGAGGATATTTAAAGACTGTATTTTGAAGACCTTCAACTGGTCATAGTATTGGAAGATATTTAAAGACTGTCTTTAGCAGACCTTCAACTGGTCATAGTATTGGAAGATATTTAAAGACTGTCTTTTGAAGACCTTCAACTGGTCATAGTATTGGAAGATATTTAAAGACTGTCTTTAGCAGACCTTCAACTGGTCATAGTATTGGAAGATATTTAAAGAATGTCTTTAGAAGACCTTCAACTGGTCATAGTATTGGAAGATATTTAAAGACTGTCTTTTGAAGACCTTCAACTGGTCATAGTATTGGAAGATATTTAAAGACTGTCTTTAGCAGACCTTCAACTGGTCATAGTATTGGAATATATTTAAAGACTGTCTTTAGAAGACCTTCAACTGGTCATAGTATTGGAAGATATTTAAAGACTGTCTTTTGAAGACCTTCAACTGGTCATAGTATTGGAAGATATTTAAAGACTGTCTTTAGCAGACCTTCAACTGGTCATAGTATTGGAAGATATTTAAAGAATGTCTTTAGAAGACCTTCAACTGGTCATAGTATTGGAAGATATTTAAAGACTGTCTTTTGAAGACCTTCAACTGGTCATAGTATTGGAAGATATTTAAAGACTGTCTTTAGCAGACCTTCAACTGGTCATAGTATTGGAATATATTTAAAGACTGTCTTTTGAAGACCTTCAACTGGTCATAGTATTGGAGGATATTTAAAGACTATATACAATGATACAGGTAGTGCAAAGTCTAAGTGTGAGGTTATTTAAAGGTTATGGATATAAACGGGTTAGCTGACAATGTCACGAAAACGATGTGCACGCTTCCATGAAGCATAAGTCAGTATGTTATTGTGGTCCTCTGTAGCTCAATTGGTAGAGACACACAGTACACACACACACACACACACACACACACACGTATGTTGTTGTGATTCTGGATGGCCAGATTGCTAGCAAGAATGACAAGAAACTACCATGTGGGGAATCGTAAATGGCTCGTTTCAGCTCGTTTCATCTTGTTCTTGATACCTTGTCTTGTTTTGAGGTGTTTTGAATGATTTCAATTCAATGCTAACATGGCTTAAAATTCGCTAGCTAACCAATAACTATAAAGATTATATTTGAGAGACAACAAGTGCTCATTGTGCAAATGTATTTATGTTTTCAATAAACATTGGAGACTAAATATAGTTTCCATGTTGTCAACAGTCTAAGCCAACCCCGTCTGTTCTGCCCCATAGTTGCGCAAGCATCGGTTTTGTTGCTAAACAACCAACCCGTCTACAGGTCTCTGTTGTCTTTGCAGATCATGTTAGAACTATGTTTTTAGGTTTACACTTGATAAGCAATGTCTTCATGAAGCTGCCAACATGTCAGTAAATCAAATATTGTACACATACAGTATATGGGGCGGCAGGTAGCTTAGTGGGTAAGAGCGTTGTGCCAGTAACTGAAAGGTCGCTGGTTCTAATCCCCGAGCCGACTAGGTGAAAAATCTGTCGATGTGCCCTTAAGCAAGGCACTTAACCCTAATTGCTCCTGTAAGTCGCTCTGGATAAGAGCGTCTGCTAAATGACTAAAATGTAAATGTAAATATATCAAAAGTCTATCACCTTCAAATTAAATTGTAATGTTCTATTAAATCCTCCAGTTTCTGTTGCGTCAACCTTTTATAATCTGCACTATCTGGGATCGTCTTTGAGGTCAGATGGCTTTTCATATGCTAATAGTTTATTCAACGTTTTCCGCTGAATTAATCCTGTGAGCGGCTCAGCCTCACTGGTGTTATCAGGCAAATTACACACACACACACATACACACACACACACACACACACACACACACACACACACACACACACACACACACACACACACACACACACACACACACACACACACACACACACACACACACACACAGATGCTCTGCCTGTCTGTCTGTCTGCCTGTCTGCCTGCCTGTATTAAATACTGATATTGTATTGAAAGGGAGTTAATGAGGACTGTATTAAATACTGATATTGTATTGAAAGGGAGTGAATTAGGATTGTATTAAATACTGATATTGTATTGAAAGGGAATGAATTAGGACAGTATTGAATACTGATATTGTATTTAAAGGGAGTGAATTAGGCTACACTTCAGACCAGTAATACCCGGGCAACAATTCAGACCAGTAATACCCGGGCAACAATTCAGACCAGTAATACCTGGGCAACAATTCAGACCAGTAACACCTGGGCAACAATTCAGACCAGTAATACCTGGGCTACACTTCAGACCAGTAATACCTGGGCTACACTTCAGACCAGTAATACCTGGGCAACAATTCAGACCAGTAACACCTGGGCAACAATTCAGACCAGTAATACCTGGGCTACACTTCAGACCAGTAATACCTGGGCTACACTTCAGACCAGTAATACCTGGGCAACAATTCAGACCAGTAATACCTGGGCAACAATTCAGACCAGTAATACCTGGGCAACAATTCAGACCAGTAATACCTGGGCTACAATTCAGACCAGTAATACCCGGGTGTCAGAAGGTGTGCTGTGAAGGTGTGGTGCAGGAATCAAGCGCAGGACGCAGGAACTTAGTCCAATAGACTTTAGTGAACCAAAACTCAAAACGAGTCAAAAGAGCTTGGATACGAGCGATTACGCACACAGGCGTAAAATCAAACAAAATAACAATAACGCACAAACACGTGCGAGAACCTCTCCAACACAGAAGAGAGAACGAAGCACAGACATACACGACAGCAAGTTCAATCACACACAACACATGACAAACACAACGAGAACTTATAGGACAATAATGAACGCTAAACGATAACAGGTGTACAACATCAAGACAAAACCAAACGAACATCGAAACATACAACGGTGGCAGCTAGTACTCCGGAGACGACGACCGCCGAAGCCTGCCCGAGCAAGGAAGAGAGGCAGCCTCGGCCGAAACCGTGACACCGGGCAACAATTCAGACCAGTAATACCTGGGCAACAATTCAGACCAGTAATACCTGGGCAACAATTCAGACCAGTAATACCTGGGCAACAATTCAGACCAGTAATACCTGGGCAACAATTCAGACCAGTAATACCTGGGCAACAATTCAGACCAGTAATACTTGGATATACCCAGCAAACACATAACGGGGTCACAGGTACTATGTTAATGTGATATAACCTTGTGATAAGTAATCCTAATAAAATGTCAAATGTAACGTTATGACAGCGTAACTTTGTTAGGTAGGTAACGATAAGGGTTTTGAAATGGGTATTAATATAAAGATATGTGACACAGCAAAATATAATGTAGGTTTAGCTGATCACTTTCATCCTCTATGGGCGTCTATAGGGGTCAGGATAGGGTCAAACTAGTTATTGATCCTAACAGGCTCTTAGCTGTTAGCTTAAACATTACCCTCACTTTGGGAAATTATAAAATATTCATCAATACGAAAACCGAAAACACGTGCCCAAGTGTCTAAAGATCCTGCTGTGTTGCATCTCCCCTGACCAGGCCTTGTGAAGCATTCTCATGTGTGGAAGTGTCCAACGATCAAACAATCCAACGATCTAACGATCTAACGATCTAACAATCCAACGATATAACGATCCAACGATCCAACGATCCAATGATATAACGATATAACGATCCAACGAACCAACGATCCAACGACCCAACGACCTAATGATCCAACGATCTAACGATCTAACAATCTAACGATCCAACGATCCAACGATCCAACGATATAACGATCCAACGATCTAACGATCCAACGATCCAACGATCCAACGACCCAACGACCTAATGATCCAACGATCTAATGATCTAACAATCTAACGATCCAACGATCCAACGATCCAACGATATAACAAAATAACGATCCAACGATATAACGATATAACGATCCAACGAACCAACGATCCAACGACCCAACGACCTAATGATCCAACGATCTAACGATCTAACAATCTAACGATCCAACGATCCAACGATATAACGATCCAACGATCCAACGATATAACGATCCAACGATATAACGATCCAACGATCCATGGATATTACAAACTCTGTTGTATTACTGTATTGTGTATTACCTTCCCTAATCTCTCTGTTCTGTCTTGGTGTCTTGACAATATGTAACTCTTATTTGAATTTAATGAAATATTATCTTATGTTGTTCTAGTCTATAATGTCAGGTATTTAATATAATATTATCTTATGTTTTTCTAGTCTATAATGTCAGGTATTTAATATAATATTATCTTATGTTTTTCTAGTCTATAATGTCAGGTATTTAATGTAATATAATCTTATGTTGTTCTATAACTGTTCTGTACTCTGTCAGGTATTTGATGTTTTGTGTGGACCCCAGGAAGAGTAGCTGCTCCATGTGATCTCAATAAATCACTGTAGGAGCATATCAGAGTGGCGGACATCCGATTCTTCTACATATCCCCCATATACTCATCTACATATCCCCTATATACCCATCTACATATCCCCTATATACCCATCTACATATCCCCTATATAACCATCTACATATCCCCTATATACCCATCTACATATCCCCTATATACACATCTACATATCCCCTATATAACCATCTACATATCCCCTATATACCCATCTACATATCCCCTATATACCCATCTACATATCCCCTATATAACCATCTACATATCCCCCATATACCCATCTACATATCCCCTATATACCCATTGCCATTTCCGGATTGTCTCTCCATATCCCCTGTTCTTTGTGTCTAAGTCCCTGAGACGGCCCTACTATCACCTGTGGAGACTGACTGACTACACCGGAGCCTGTCCAGACTGGCTAACCAAACCGTACTGCTGGCTCAGCCCTTCTGTACAACACACACACATGCACAGCCATGCTGTTGTTCATAACCTCTAAGGGACCATATACTATGATAATGTATCCACTGCCTTTCAGCATGCGGAAATCTAATCCCTCATCTGTAAATAAAATATAGGGTTTACTGTGTATCTACTGGCTGTTTAAAGGCGCAATCTGCAGTTGCCACATCCATTTTTGGACTTAACGATACGTACCAATTTATTCTTGAAGAATATAACTTATAAATGCCTGATGAGCTAAGTTCAATTGTTGTAACCCGTCAGAACCCAAAATATAAGCTTGTTTTACTCCAATGTATTAACAAAAAAGTATATTAAATGTAATCAAACACTGTATAGCCTCAAAACATGGTGTAAACTGTACATTTGGCCAGTCCATAGCTCTGTCTGTGAATGTGAGCGGTTACATTTCTCCAGCCCCATCCCTCAGCTTTTTGCTTTGTTATTGTTTCAACTGCGGCTTGCCCTTCTGCTGCGTAAAACAATAAATGTTTTACATGTGGAGTTGTTTTAAATGTGGAGTTGTTTTAAATGTGGAGTTGTTTTAAATGTGGAGTTGTTTTACATGTGAAACGGCAAATAATATTTTCACATGTGAAAGTTCTGGAACACTGTCACTAGTTATCTACTGTAGTTCTGGAACACTGTCACTAGTTATCTACTGTAGTTCTGGAACACTGTCACTAGTTATCTACTGTTGTTCTGGAACACTGTCACTAGTTATCTACTGTAGTTCAGGAACACTGTCACTAGTTATCTACTGTAGTTCAGGAACACTGTCACTAGTTATCTACTGTTGTTCTGGAACACTGTCACTAGTTATCTACTGTAGTTCTGGAACACTGTCACTAGTTATCTACTGTAGTTCAGGAACACTGTCACTAGTTATCTACTGTAGTTCTGGAACACTGTCACTAGTTATCTACTGTAGTTCAGGAGGAACACTGTCACTAGTTATCTACTGTAGTTCAGGAACACTGTCACTAGTTATCTACTGTAGTTCTGGAACACTGTCACTAGTTATCTACTGTTGTTCTGGAACACTGTCACTAGTTATCTACTGTAGTTCTGGAACACTGTCACTAGTTATCTACTGTAGTTCAGGAACACTGTCACTAGTTATCTACTGTTGTTCTGGAACACTGTCACTAGTTATCTACTGTAGTTCTGGAACACTGTCACTAGTTATCTACTGTAGTTCAGGAACACTGTCACTAGTTATCTACTGTTGTTCTGGAACACTGTCACTAGTTATCTACTGTAGTTCTGGAACACTGTCACTAGTTATCTACTGTAGTTCAGGAACACTGTCACTAGTTATCTACTGTAGTTCTGGAACACTGTCACTAGTTATCTACTGTAGTTCAGGAACACTGTCACTAGTTATCTACTGTAGTTCTGGAACACTGTCACTAGTTATCTACTGTAGTTCAGGAGGAACACTGTCACTAGTTATCTACTGTAGTTCAGGAACACTGTCACTAGTTATCTACTGTAGTTCTGGAACACTGTCACTAGTTATCTACTGTTGTTCAGGAACACTGTCACTAGTTATCTACTGTAGTTCTGGAACACTGTCACTAGTTATCTACTGTAGTTCTGGAACACTGTCACTAGTTATCTACTGTTGTTCTGGAACACTGTCACTAGTTATCTACTGTAGTTCTGGAACACTGTCACTAGTTATCTACTGTAGTTCAGGAACACTGTCACTAGTTATCTACTGTTGTTCTGGAACACTGTCACTAGTTATCTACTGTAGTTCTGGAACACTGTCACTAGTTATCTACTGTAGTTCAGGAACACTGTCACTAGTTATCTACTGTAGTTCTGGAACACTGTCACTAGTTATCTACTGTAGTTCAGGAGGAACACTGTCACTAGTTATCTACTGTAGTTCAGGAACACTGTCACTAGTTATCTACTGTAGTTCTGGAACACTGTCACTAGTTATCTACTGTAGTTCTGGAACACTGTCACTAGTCATCTACTGTAGTTCTGGAACACTGTCACTAGTTATCTACTGTAGTTCTGGAACACTGTCACTAGTTATCTACTGTAGTTCAGGAACACTGTCACTAGTTATCTACTGTAGTTCTGGAACACTGTCACTAGTTATCTACTGTAGTTCTGGAACACTGTCACTAGTTATCTACTGTAGCTCTGGAACACTGTCACTAGTTATCTACTGTAGTTCTGGAACACTGTCACTAGTTATCTACTGTAGTTCTGGAACACTGTCACTAGTTATCTACTGTAGTTCTGGAACACTGTCACTAGTTACAGTGGGGAGAACAAGTATTTGATACACTGCCGATTTTGCAGGTTTTCCTACTTACAAAGAATGTAGAGGTCTGTAATCTTTATCATAGGTGCACTTCAACTGTGAGAGACGGAATCTAAAACAAAAATCCAGAAAATCACATTGTATGATTTTTAAGTAATTAATTTGCATTTTATTGCATGACATAAGTATTTGATACATCAGAAAAGCATAAATTAATATTTGGTACAGAAACCTTTGTTTGCAATTACAGAGTACATACGTTTCCTGTAGGTCTTGACCAGGTTTGCACACACTGCAGCAGGGATTTTGGCCCACTCCTCCATACAGACCTTCTCCAGATCCTTCAGGTTTCGGGGCTGTCGCTGGGCAATACAGACTTTCAGCTCCCTCCAAAGATTTTCTATACGGTTCAGGTCTGGAGACTGGCTAGGCCACTCCAGGACCTTGAGATGCTTCTTACGGAGCCACTCCTTAGTTGCCCTGGCTGTGTGTTTCGGGTCGTTGTCATGCTGGAAGACCCAGCCACGACCCATCTTCAATGCTCTTACTGAGGGAAGGAGGTTGTTGGCCAAGATCTCGCGATACATGGCCCCATCCATCCTCCCCTCAATACGGTGCAGTCGTCCTGTCCCCTTAGCAGAAAAGCATCCCCAAAGAATGGTGTTTCCACCTCCATGCTTCATGGTTGGGATGGTGTTCTTGGGGTTGTACTCATCCTTCTTCTTCCTCCAAACACAGCAAGTGGAGTTTAGACCAAAAAGCTCTATTTTTGTCTCATCAGACCACATGACCTTCTCCCATTCCTCCTCTGGATCATCCAGATGGTCATTGGCAAACTTCAGACAGGCCTGGACATGCGCTGGCTTGAGCAGGGGGACCTTGCGTGCGCTGCAGAATTTTAATCCATGACGGCGTAGTGTGTTACTAATGGTTTTCTTTGAGACTGTGGTCCCAGCTCTCTTCAGGTCATTGACCAGGTCCTGCCGTGTAGTTCTGGGCTGATCCCTCACCTTCCTCATGATCATTGATGCCCCACGAGGTGAGATCTTGCATGGAGCCCCAGACCGAGGGTGATTGACCGTCATCTTGAACTTCTTCCATTTTCTAATAATTGTGCCAACAGTTGTTGCCTTCTCACCAAGCTGCTTGCCTATTGTCCTGTAGCCCATCCCAGCCTTGTGCAGGTCTACAATTTTATCCCTGATGTCCTTACACAGCTCTCTGGTCTTGGCCATTGTGGAGAGGTTGGAGTCTGTTTGATTGAGTGTGTGGACAGGTGTCTTTTATACAGGTAACGAGTTCAAACAGGTGCAGTTAATACAGGTAATGAGTGGAGAACAGGAGGGCTTCTTAAAGAAAAACTAACAGGTCTGTGAGAGCCAAAATTCTTACTGGTTGGTAGGTGATCAAATACTTATGTCATGCAATAAAATGCAAATTAATTACTCAAAAAATCATACAATGTGATTTTCTGGATTTTTGTTTTAGATTCCGTCTCTCACAGTTGAAGTGTACCTATGATAAAAATGACAGACCTCTACATGCTTTGTAAGTAGGAAAACCTGTGTCAGTATGGTACCGATGTGGATGTGATGAGGAGTCAGGCGCAGGACACAGAGGTTTAGTCCAACAAACTTTACTATTAGTAAAGTGTACAATAATCCATACACGACCTCGAAAATACAGAGGCGAGAAACAGTACGCAACATGCGTAAAACAAATACCATGAAGAGCGCAAAACACGCAGCTCAAAAGACACGCGGACAACAACACACAATATAACTAACGCAAAACAGGGAACTTATAGGACACGTAATTAGGACACAAACAGACACAGGTGTACCAGACAGACCAAAGCAATAAACACACGAAACATACAACGGTGGCAGCTAGTATTCCGGGGACGGCGAACGCCGAAGCCTGCCCGAACCAGGAGGAGGAGCAGCCTCGGCCGAAACCGTGACAGTACCCCCCCCTTGACGCGCGGCTCCAGCCGTGCGCCGACCCCGGTCTCGGGGACGGCCAGGAGGACGCAGACCCGGGCGCGTGGGATGCCCACGGTGGAACTCTGTCAGGAGGGATGGGTCGAGGATGTCCCTCCTAGGCACCCAGCACCGTTCCTCCGGACCGTACCCCTCCCACTCCACGAGATACTGGAGACCACTCCTCCGGCGCCTCGAGTCCAATATAGTCCGGACCCTGTACGCCGGTGCCCCCTCGATGTCCAAAGGGGGTGGAGGGGTCTCTCCTATCTCCTCCTCTTGGAGTGGACCAGCTACCACCGGCCTGAGAAGAGACACATGGAACGAGGGGTTAATATTTTTGTACTCAATAGGCAGTTGTAATCTGTAACACACCTCGTTCAATCTTCTCAGGACTTTGAAGGGCCCCACAAACCGCCGACCCAGCTTCCGGCAGGGCAGGCGGAGGGGCAGGTTTCGAGTCGAGAGCCAGACTCGATCTCCCGGTGCGTACACCGGCCCCTCACTGCGGTGGCGATCGGCGCTCGCCTTCTGTTGACGGATGGCACGCTGCAGATGGACATGGGCAGCGTCCCACGTCTCTTCCGAGCGCCGAATCCACTCGTCCACCGCAGGGGCCTCGGTCTGGCTCTCGTGCCACGGTGCCAGGACCGGCTGATACCCTAAAATACACTGGAAAGGTGTTAATCCGGTGGAGGAGTGGCGGAGAGAGTTCTGGGCCATCTCTGCCCAGGGGATATACCTCGACCACTCCTCCGGCCGGTCCCGGCAATAGGACCTCAAAAACCTACCCACATCCTGGTTCACACGTTCAACCTGCCCATTGCTCTCTGGGTGGTACCCCGAGGTAAGGCTAACCGAGACCCCCAGGCGTTCCATGAAAGCCCCCCAGACTCTGGAGGTGAACTGGGGACCTCGGTCGGACACAATATCCTCGGGGACCCCATAGTGCCGGAACACGTGGGTAAAGAGGGCCTCGGCGGTCTGTAGGGCAGTAGGGAGACCCGGCAGTGGGAGGAGACGACAGGCCTTAGAAAACCGATCCACAACGACCAAAATGGTGGTATTACCCTGGGAAGGGGGTAGATCGGTCACAAAATCTACCGAGAGGTGGGACCATGGTCGTTGTGGAACGGGCAGAGGATGTAACTTACCCCTGGGCAAATGTCTAGGTGCCTTACACTGGGCACACACCGAGCAGGAGGAGACATAAACCCTCACATCCCTGGCTAACGTTGGCCACCAGTATTTCACGCTAAGGCAGTGCACCGTCCGACCAATACCAGGATGTCCAGAGGAGGGTGATGTATGAGCCCAAGAAATAAGCCGATCACGAACCTCGAGCGGAACGTACGTCCGCCCCACAGGACACTCGGGGGGAGTAGGGTCGGTACGCAGCGCCCGCTCGATTTCCGCATCGACCTCCCATACTACCGGAGCCACCAGACAAGACTCCGGCAGTATGGAAGTAGGCTCAATGGACATCTCCTCCGTGTCATACTGCCGGGACAGTGCGTCTGCCTTACCGTTCTGGGACCCAGGGATGTATGTGATCTTAAAAACAAACCGGGTCAGGAACATGTTCCACCTAGCCTGACGAGGGTTCAATCTCCTAGCTGCCCGGATGTACTCCAGGTTACGGTGATCAGTCAGAATGAGAAAAGGGTGTTGAGCCCCCTCAAGCCAATGCCTCCACACCTTTAGGGCCTGGACTACAGCTAACAGCTCCCTGTCCCCAACGTCATAATTGCGCTCCGCCGAGCTGAGCTTCTTGGAGTAGAACGCACAGGGGCGGAGCTTAGGTGGCGTGCCGGACCGTTGTGACAGGACTGCCCCAATACCGGTCTCGGACGCGTCCACCTCTACTTGGAAAGGCAAAGAGGGATCCGGATGCGCCAGCACCGGGGCCGAGGCGAACAGGTTCTTCAGTTTGACAAATGCCCTGTCCGCCTCAGCTGACCACTGCAAGCGCACCGGACCCCCCTTTAGCAGGGACGTAATGGGAGCTGCAACCTGTCCAAAGCCCCGGATAAACCTCCGGTAGTAATTAGCAAAACCCAAGAACCGCTGCACCTCTTTTACGGTGGTTGGAGTTTGCCAATTACGCACAGCCGATACCCGATCTACCTCTATCTCCACGCCAGACGCGGACAACCGATAACCCAAAAAAGAGACGGACTCCTGGAAGAACAGGCATTTCTCTGCCTTGACATACAAGTCATGCTCCAACAGTCGTCTCAATACTCGGCGCACCTGGGCTACATGCTCGGCTCGTGTAGAAGAATACACTAGAATGTCGTCAATGTACACCACTACACCCTGCCCATGCATGTCCCGGAAAATCTCATCAACAAAGGATTGGAAGACTGAAGGAGCATTCATTAACCCGTACGGCATGACGAGATACTCGTAATGACCCGAGGTGGTGCTAAATGCTGTTTTCCATTCATCCCCCTCCCTAATGCGCACCAAATTGTACGCGCTCCTGAGATCCAACTTTGTGAAGAACCGCGCTCCGCGTAATGACTCCGTCATCGTCGCAATCAGTGGAAGTGGGTAACTGTATTTTACTGTGATCTGATTGAGACTACGGTAATCAATACACGGGCGCAATCCCCCGTCCTTCTTCTTCACAAAGAAGAAACTCGAGGAGACCGGAGAAGTAGAGGGCCGTATGTATCCCTGTGCCAAGGACTCGGCTATGTAAGTCTCCATAGCCGCAGTTTCCTCTTGAGACAGGGGATACACATGACTCCTGGGAAAAGCTGCTCCGGTCTGGAGATTTATCGCACAGTCCCCCTGTCTATGAGGAGGTAGCCGTGCTGCCCTCGATTTGCTAAACGCTAGTGCTAAATCCTCATACTCGGGGGGAATGCGCAGTGCGGGCACTTGGTTCGGACTCTCTACCGAGGTCGCCCCTATGGAAACACCTAGACATCTCCCTACACACTGGGCAGACCACTCCATAAGAGCCCTCTGTTGCCACGCTATGGTAGGATCGTGGGTGCTTAACCAGGGAAGCCCCAACACCACTGGGTACGCAGGAGAGTCAATCAGATAGAACTGAATGATTTCCTCATGACCCCCCTGCGTAGTCATCGTCAGCGGTGCTGTGACATCCCTGATCAGACCCGACCCCAACGGCCGGCTGTCTAATGCATGGACAGGGAATGGAACTTCTACCGGCCGAAGGGGAATTCCTAACCTAGCACAAAATGCCCGATCAATAAAGTTCCCAGCTGCGCCTGAATCTACTAGCGCCTTATGCTGGGAATGAGGTGCCACCTGTGGAAAACGCACAGGAATACTCATGTGACCAACAGAGAGCTCTGGGTAAGTGGGGCGCCTACTCACCTGAAATGACTCCCCAGTGCGTGACCTGTTGTCCCCTCTCTCAGAAGACCCTCCCCAGCACCTGGCCGCGGTGTGTCCTCCACGGCCACAGTTGGTGCAGGGGGTGGCCCTCCTCGGGTTCTCCCTCCTCCTCTCTCTAGCGCCAGCACCCCCGAGCTCCATAGGAATTGGCTCGGAGGTGCTGGAGGATGGAATGGACGACCCCCACTCGGGACGTCCGCGGGTGGCCAGCAGGGTGTCAAGCCGGATGGAGATGTCCACCAGCTGGTCGAAGCATAGGTTGGTGTCCCTGCAGGCCAGCTCACGACGAACGTCCTCTCGCAGGCTACACCGGTACTGGTCGATGAGGGCCCTCTCATTCCATCCCGCATCCGCAGCTAACGTCCGGAACTCCAGTGCGAACTCCTGTGCGCTCCTCTTCTCCTGTCGGAGGTAGAACAGACGCTCCCCCGCCGCCTTCCCTTCAGGTGGGTGATCGAAGACTGCCCGGAAGCGGCGGGAGAACTCAGCGTAGGTGATGGTAGCTGCGTCTATTCTCCTCCATTCGGCGTTGGCCCATTCCAACGCCTTACCGGATAGACAGGAGATGAGGGCGGAGACGCTCTCGTATCCCGAGGGCGCTGGGTGTATAGTAGCCAGGTATAGTTCTATCTGCAGGAGGAACCCCTGACACCCGGCTGCAGAACCGTCATATGCCCTCGGGAGCGAGAGCCGAATACCACTGGGTTCCGGCGCTGAGAGAGGAGGATTGACCGGTGGCGATGGGATGGTGTATGTGGACGTGGGCACCTCTCCACTAGCCAACCGGTGCAGAGTGTTGGACACCTCGCCTAGAACGGCCTCCAGTTGCCGGATCATGGAGTCCTGCTGACTGAGCCGTTCTTCTAGTGACCAGGCTGTCGTCGCTGATCCTGCTGACTCCATAAGTGGTGTGTTGTTCTGTCAGTATGGTACCGATGTGGATGTGATGAGGAGTCAGGCGCAGGACACAGAGGTTTAGTCCAACAAACTTTACTATTAGTAAAGTGTACAATAATCCATACACGACCTCGAAAATACAGAGGCGAGAAACAGTACGCAACATGCGTAAAACAAATACCATGAAGAGCGCAAAACACGCAGCTCAAAAGACACGCGGACAACAACACACAATATAACTAACGCAAAACAGGGAACTTATAGGACACGTAATTAGGACACAAACAAACACAGGTGTACCAGACAGAACAAAGCAATAAACACACGAAACATACAACGGTGGCAGCTAGTATTCCGGGGACGGCGAACGCCGAAGCCTGCCCGAACCAGGAGGAGGAGCAGCCTCGGCCGAAACCGTGACAACCTGCAAAATCGGCAGCGTATCAAATACTTGTTCTCCCCACTGTATCTACTGTAGTTCTGGAACACTGTCACTAGTTATCTACTGTAGTTCTGGAACACTGTCACTAGTTATCTACTGTAGTTCTGGAACACTGTCACTAGTTATCTACTGTAGTTCTGGAACACTGTCACTAGTTATCTACTGTAGTTCTGGAACACTGTCACTAGTTATCTACTGTAGTTCTGGAACACTGTCACTAGTTATCTACTGTAGTTCAGGAACACTGTCACTAGTTATCTACTGTAGTTCAGGAACACTGTCACTAGTTATCTACTGTAGTTCAGGAGGAACACTGTCACTAGTTATCTACTGTAGTTCTGGAACACTGTCACTAGTTATCTACTGTAGTTCTGGAACACTGTCACTAGTTATCTACTGTAGTTCTGGAACACTGTCACTAGTTATCTACTGTAGTTCTGGAACACTGTCACTAGTTATCTACTGTAGTTCTGGAACACTGTCACTAGTTATCTACTGTAGTTCTGGAACACTGTCACTAGTTATCTACTGTAGTTCAGGAACACTGTCACTAGTTATCTACTGTAGTTCAGGAACACTGTCACTAGTAATCTACTGTAGTTCAGGAGGAACACTGTCACTAGTTATCTACTGTAGTTCTGGAACACTGTCACTAGTCATCTACTGTAGTTCTGGAACACTGTCACTAGTTATCTACTGTAGTTCAGGAACACTGTCACTAGTTATCTACTGTAGTTCAGGAACACTGTCACTAGTTATCTACTGTAGTTCAGGAACACTGTCACTAGTTATCTACTGTAGTTCAGGAACACTGTCACTAGTTATCTACTGTAGTTCAGGAGGAACACTGTCACTAGTTATCTACTGTAGTTCTGGAACACTGTCACTAGTTATCTACTGTAGTTCTGGAACACTGTCACTAGTCATCTACTGTAGTTCAGGAACACTGTCACTAGTTATCTACTGTAGTTCTGGAACACTGTCACTAGTTATCTACTGTAGTTCTGGAACACTGTCACTAGTTATCTACTGTAGTTCTGGAACACTGTCACTAGTTATCTACTGTAGTTCTGGAACACTGTCACTAGTTATCTACTGTAGTTCTGGAACACTGTCACTAGTTATCTACTGTAGTTCTGGAACACTGTAACTAGTTATCTACTGTAGTTCTGGAACACTGTCACTAGTTATCTACTGTAGTTCTGGAACACTGTCACTAGTTATCTACTGTAGTTCTGGAACACTGTCACCAGTTATCTACTGTAGTTCAGGAACACTGTCACTAGTTATCTACTGTAGTTCAGGAACACTGTCACTAGTTATCTACTGTAGTTCTGGAACACTGTCACTAGTTATCTACTGTAGTTCTGGAACACTGTCACTAGTTATCTACTGTAGTTCTGGAACACTGTCACTAGTTATCTACTGTAGTTCTGGAACACTGTCACTAGTTATCTACTGTAGTTCTGGAACACTGTCACTAGTTATCTACTGTAGTTCTGGAACACTGTCACTAGTTATCTACTGTAGTTCTGGAACACTGTCACTAGTTATCTACTGTAGTTCTGGAACACTGTCACTAGTTATCTACTGTAGTTCAGGAACACGGTCACTAGTTATCTACTGTAGTTCTGGAACACTGTCACTAGTTATCTACTGTAGTTCTGGAACACTGTCACTAGTTATCTACTGTAGTTCTGGAACACTGTCACTAGTTATCTACTGTAGTTCAGGAACACTGTCACTAGTTATCTACTGTAGTTCTGGAACACTGTCACTAGTTATCTACTGTAGTTCAGGAACACTGTCACTAGTTATCTACTGTAGTTCTGGAACACTGTCACTAGTTATCTACTGTAGTTCTGGAACACTGTCACTAGTTATCTACTGTAGTTCTGGAACACTGTCACTAGTTATCTACTGTAGTTCTGGAACACTGTCACTAGTTATCTACTGTAGTTCTGGAACACTGTCACTAGTTATCTACTGTAGTTCAGGAACACTGTCACTAGTTATCTACTGTAGTTCTGGAACACTGTCACTAGTTATCTACTGTAGTTCTGGAACACTGTCACTAGTTATCTACTGTAGTTCTGGAACACTGTCACTAGTTATCTACTGTAGTTCAGGAACACTGCCACTAGTTATCTACTGTAGTTCTGGAACACTGTCACTAGTCATCTACTGTAGTTCAGGAGGAACACTGTCACTAGTTATCTACTGTAGTTCTGGAACACTGTCACTAGTTATCTACTGTAGTTCAGGAACACTGTCACTAGTTATCTACTGTAGTTCAGGAGGAACACTGTCACTAGTTATCTACTGTAGTTCTGGAACACTGTCACTAGTTATCTACTGTAGTTCAGGAACACTGTCACTAGTTTTCTACTGTAGTTCAGGAACACTGTCACTAGTTATCTACTGTAGTTCTGGAACACTGTCACTAGTTATCTACTGTAGTTCAGGAACACTGTCACGAGTTATCTACTGTAGTTCTGGAACACTGTCACTAGTCATCTACTGTAGTTCAGGAGGAACACTGTCACTAGTTATCTACTGTAGTTCTGGAACACTGTCACTAGTTATCTACTGTAGTTCAGGAACACTGTCACTAGTTATCTACTGTAGTTCTGGAACACTGTCACTAGTTATCTACTGTAGTTCAGGAACACTGTCACTAGTTATCTACTGTAGTTCAGGAACACTGTCACTAGTTATCTACTGTAGTTCTGGAACACTGTCACTAGTTATCTACTGTAGTTCAGGAACACTGTCACTAGTTATTTACTGTAGTTCTGGAACACTGTCACTAGTCATCTACTGTAGTTCAGGAACACTGTCACTAGTTATCTACTGTAGTTCTGGAACACTGTCACTAGTTATCTACTGTAGTTCAGGAACACTGTCACTAGTTATCTACTGTAGTTCTGGAACACTGTCACTAGTTATCTACTGTAGTTCAGGAACACTGTCACTAGTTATCTACTGTAGTTCAGGAACACTGTCACTAGTTATCTACTGTAGTTCTGGAACACTGTCACTAGTTATCTACTGTAGTTCAGGAACACTGTCACTAGTTATCTACTGTAGTTCTGGAACACTGTCACTAGTTATCTACTGTAGTTCAGGAACACTGTCACTAGTCATCTACTGTAGTTCAGGAACACTGTCACTAGTTATCTACTGTAGTTCTGGAACACTGTCACTAGTCATCTACTGTAGTTCTGGAACACTGTCACTAGTTATCTACTGTAGTTCAGGAACACTGTCACTAGTTATCTACTGTAGTTCAGGAACACTGTCACTAGTTATCTACTGTAGTTCTGGAACACTGTCACTAGTTATCTACTTTAGTTCTGGAACACTGTCACTAGTTATCTACTGTAGTTCAGGAACACTGTCACTAGTTATCTACTGTAGTTCTGGAACACTGTCACTAGTTATCTACTGTAGTTCTGGAACACTGTCACTAGTCATCTACTGTAGTTCAGGAGGAACACTGTCACTAGTTATCTACTGTAGTTCTGGAACACTGTCACTAGTTATCTACTGTAGTTCTGGAACACTGTCACTAGTTATCTACTGTAGTTCTGGAACACTGTCACTAGTTATCTACTGTAGTTCAGGAACACTGTCACTAGTTATCTACTGTAGTTCAGGAACACTGTCACTAGTTATCTACTGTAGTTCTGGAACACTGTCACTAGTTATCTACTGTAGTTCTGGAACACTGTCACTAGTTATCTACTGTAGTTCTGGAACACTGTCACTAGTTATCTACTGTAGTTCTGGAACACTGTCACTAGTTATCTACTGTAGTTCTGGAACACTGTCACTAGTTATCTACTGTAGTTCAGGAACACTGTCACTAGTTATCTACTGTAGTTCTGGAACACTGTCACTAGTCATCTACTGTAGTTCAGGAGGAACACTGTCACTAGTTATCTACTGTAGTTCTGGAACACTGTCACTAGTTATCTACTGTAGTTCTGGAACACTGTCACTAGTTATCTACTGTAGTTCTGGAACACTGTCACTAGTCATCTACTGTAGTTCAGGAGGAACACTGTCACTAGTTATCTACTGTAGTTCTGGAACACTGTCACTAGTTATCTACTGTAGTTCAGGAACACTGTCACTAGTTATCTACTGTAGTTCAGGAACACTGTCACTAGTTATCTACTGTAGTTCTGGAACACTGTCACTAGTTATCTACTTTAGTTCTGGAACACTGTCACTAGTTATCTACTGTAGTTCAGGAACACTGTCACTAGTTATCTACTGTAGTTCTGGAACACTGTCACTAGTTATCTACTGTAGTTCTGGAACACTGTCACTAGTCATCTACTGTAGTTCAGGAGGAACACTGTCACTAGTTATCTACTGTAGTTCTGGAACACTGTCACTAGTTATCTACTGTAGTTCTGGAACACTGTCACTAGTTATCTACTGTAGTTCTGGAACACTGTCACTAGTTATCTACTGTAGTTCAGGAACACTGTCACTAGTTATCTACTGTAGTTCAGGAACACTGTCACTAGTTATCTACTGTAGTTCTGGAACACTGTCACTAGTTATCTACTGTAGTTCTGGAACACTGTCACTAGTTATCTACTGTAGTTCTGGAACACTGTCACTAGTTATCTACTGTAGTTCTGGAACACTGTCACTAGTTATCTACTGTAGTTCTGGAACACTGTCACTAGTTATCTACTGTAGTTCAGGAACACTGTCACTAGTTATCTACTGTAGTTCTGGAACACTGTCACTAGTCATCTACTGTAGTTCAGGAGGAACACTGTCACTAGTTATCTACTGTAGTTCTGGAACACTGTCACTAGTTATCTACTGTAGTTCTGGAACACTGTCACTAGTTATCTACTGTAGTTCTGGAACACTGTCACTAGTTATCTACTGTAGTTCAGGAACACTGTCACTAGTTATCTACTGTAGTTCAGGAACACTGTCACTAGTTATCTACTGTAGTTCTGGAACACTGTCACTAGTTATCTACTGTAGTTCTGGAACACTGTCACTAGTTATCTACTGTAGTTCTGGAACACTGTCACTAGTTATCTACTGTAGTTCTGGAACACTGTCACTAGTTATCTACTGTAGTTCTGGAACACTGTCACTAGTTATCTACTGTAGTTCAGGAACACTGTCACTAGTTATCTACTGTAGTTCTGGAACACTGTCACTAGTTATCTACTGTAGTTCAGGAGGAACACTGTCACTAGTTATCTACTGTAGTTCAGGAACACTGTCACTAGTTATCTACTGTAGTTCTGGAACACTGTCACTAGTTATCTACTGTAGTTCTGGAACACTGTCACTAGTTATCTACTAATATTCTTTTTGAGAATACATCAGCATCACAATGTTTGTGTTAAACATTTCTATGACTAGGCTTGTGTTTTGGGTGGTGCTCAAGTAATTGTGGAGGACCATGCATTTCCATCATGTGTTTGCTTTAGGCTGAAGCATACTATTGACAATTTGCCCTGGGTGAGAGAGAGAGAATAATCAATGAAGCAGGCTGACTCACAGAAGTGCCCCTGTAGAGTTCTCCCATCAGCATTAATCCATAACTCAGACAGACAGACATGTCTGTGTTGAGGAGTTATACAGGATGTATTCTCAGTAGAGCTAGTTTCTGTAGACTGTCAGAGCTCTAGTCATATTTACTGAAGAGGTCAATACTGTATCTGCCAATGCATCTACCCATTAGTTTAAAGCCACAAACTGGAGTCTGTTCTTCAGTGAGTGAGTGAATGAGTGAGTGAGTGAGATAGAGAGAGAGAGAGAGAGAGAATCTGAGCAAGCGACTGATTGAGGAGTGAGTGATACTGTCCAATCCAGAGCCTTATATGTGACCTAAATAGAAAACTCCAATGAAGTCCAACCCACTGAGGCTTCCATCCACATCGAAGTGAAAATGAATCAAGGGCCTATTCCCTTTACATAGAGGGTTCTACATGGAACCCAAAATAGTTCTACCTGGAATCAAAAAGGGTTCTACCTGGAATCAAAAAGGGTTCTACCTGGGGACAGCCGAAGAACCCTTTTGGAACAATTTGATCTAAGAGTGTATGTAGTGCATTACTTTTTTACCAGAACCCCGGCCAAAAGTATTGTCCTATATTTGGGACGCAGACCAATATTTAACTGAAACAGCCTGAGGTCAAGTTGTCATCAAAATGAAATCTAATTTAAAAAGACCTCTGGTCGCTAACGGCTCGACCGCAGGTTGCAGTGGCTGCAGCATGGTTCTGTTGCCATAGCAGCCCCATGGAACCCTCCTGCCAGTCAGCAAGCGTTGGCCAGTGGGGTAAGTCGCTCTGGATAAGAGCGTCTGCTAAATGACATAAATGTAAATGAGAGAGAGGGGGGAGGGAGAGAGAGAGAGAGACAGAGAGAGATATATACAGAGAGCAAGAGAGAGAGAGAGTGTGAGAGAGAAAGACAGAGAGAGAGAGAGAGAGAGAGAGAGAAAGACAGA
>NC_140006.1:46707675-46715175 GCF_964263955.1 Coregonus lavaretus | reverse complement strand
ACCCACAGTAGGTAGATCACACACAATAGAATACGATCGACAGTAGCATGACTGATATATCTACCTCATTTTCAAACGTTGCTGTGGGCACAGCCAAACAACGGAAGTGATGGATCCGACTTCGGCTTTACCTCCGTACTGCAGTGGGCTGGTGGCAAACTTGCCAGAGTAAATGATTCAAAGGAGTCTATTTATCTACAAAGACAAACTATATTCTACATAGCTATAATGATAAACTATAGTCTACATAACTATAACGATAAACTATATTCTACATAGCTATAATGATAAACTGTAGGCTGCATAGCCTAACTATAAAACATTTGTGAGCATCCAAACTAGAGGAAAGTTGATAGTTTAAGCACAGTCCCACACCTGTCAATCAACTGATCAACACATCCTACTACACACTGTCTATTATTGAGGTGGTAACAGGACAATTCAGTGCTTTCATGGTGTTTATTGTCTTAGTGGCAACTGCAAATAATAGGCTAATTCAATGTACATGTAGGCCTAATGAAAAATAATATACACTGAACAAAAATATAAACGCAACATGTAAAGTGTTATTTAGTGCACAAATTTGTTTACATCCCTGTTGGTGAGCATTTCTCCTTTGCCAAGATAATCCATCCACCTGACAGGTGTGGCATATCAAGAAGCTGATTAAACAGCATGATCATTACACAGGCGCACCTTGTGCTGGGGACAATAAAAGGCCACTCTAAAATGTGCAACACAATGCCACAGATGTCTCAAGTTTTGAGGGAGCGTGCAATTGGCATGCTGACTGCAGGAATGTCCACCAGAGCTGTTGCCAGATAATTGAATGTTCATTTCTCTACCATAAGCCGCCTCCAATGATGTTTTAGAGAATTTGTCAGTACGTCCAACCGGCCTCACAACCGCAGACCCATGTGTAACCACGCCAGCCCAGGACCTCCACATCCAGCTTCTTCACCTGCGGGATCGTCTGAGACCAGCCACCGGGACGGCTGATGAAACTGAGGAGTATTTCTGTCTATAATAAAGCCCTTTTGTGCAGAAAAACGAATTCTGATTGGCTGGGCCTGATTCCCCAGTGGGTGGGCCTATGCCCTCCCAGGCCCACCCATGGCTGTGCCCCTGCCCAGTCATGTGAAATACATAGATTAGGCCCTAATGAATTTATTTAAATTGACTGATTTCCTTATATGAACTGTAACTCAGTAAAATCTTTGAAATTGTTGCATGTTGCATTTAGATTTTTGTTCAGTATAGTAACTCGTTTTTAAATGTAGCAATTCAACAACAAACACGTTTAGCCTGTACATCTTTTACAGCATGTCATTGCACTCGTTGCTCAAGTGGTTTGCAAGGGATTTCCATTTTTCTAATAGTTGTCCGTTCCTTTGGGTTTTCTTTTTCAAAAGTGATCACACCAACTCACTTTCTCTCCTCACCTTTCCCTGACAGTTAATTTGGCCTATGCTGTCATTTATTAATTTTTTTATTTAACCTTTATTTAACTAGGCAAGTCAGTTAAGAACAAATTGTTATTTACAATGACAGCCTACACCGGCCAAACCCGGACGACACTGGGCCATTTGTGCGCCGCCCTATGGGACTCCCAATCACGGCCGGTTGTGATACAGCCTGGAAACAAACCAGGAAGTCTGTAGTGACGCCTCAAGCACTGAGATGCAGTGCCTTAGACCGCTGCGCCACTCGGGAGCCTGTTTTACATTCAGCAATTAGCAAGAGCAAGCCTGCTTCTTTCCCCCCGAATAGGCTATTAAGCCTAGCATAAACAAATATACAAATTAACGTCCTGTAGCTTTTGTAGCCTATAGCTTGTTTTGGGATTTCAGGAGAAGAGGAATGGCCTATAGCCTACAACACACTGGAACCGCTGGAAGGACAGAGGCTAGTGACGTGTGGTTGAAGTAAGAAGCTAGATATTAGGCCATTCGTTAGCTAAATATTAAAGCTATAGGTTAAATATTTACCTGTCAAAGTGCAAGAAGTTAGCAGAGCCGTGCGTTCATCCAGGCTGCTCTCTGTGGTCCCCCGGGGTCACGCAAAGATCAATTATTGATTAGGCATAGGCCTACGTTTTTAGGCATAGAAAATTATTCTATCAACAAAATACAAAACTCTAGTGTCGGCTGTAAACTGTCATTTGAATAACCGCTCAAAAGCCTGGCGTTTTGAATGCATACTCATTTCAAAACAACTGCATCTAGCCTGCCTGATTGGGCAACCATTTGGGTCAGTTATGGGTCTTTTCTCGGCAGTTTAGCCTACAGGGTCCAGGCATATTAGCAGGACAGTAATATGGTGTGTTTTGTCATGACGTATCGGCTAACAAAAACATGCTAATGCAGGGCCCCCTATATATACAGTTAGAATGTCGGAAGTTTACATACACTTAGGTTGGAGTCATTAAAACTCGTTTTTCAACCACTCCACACATTTCTTGTTAACAAACTATAGTTTTGGCATCTACTTTGTGCATGACACAAGTAATTTTTCCAACAATTGTTTACAGACAGATTATTTCACTTATAATTCACTGTATCACAATTCCAGTGGGTCAGAAGTTTACATACACTAAGTTGACTGTGTCTTTAAAACAGCTTGGAAAATTCCAGAAAATGATGTCATGGATTTAGAAGCTTCTGATAGGCTAATTGACATCATTTGAGTCAATTGGAGGTGTACCTGTGGATGTATTTCAAGGCTACCTTCAAACTCAGTGCCTCTTTGCTTGACATCATGGGAAAATCAAAAGAAATCAGCCAAGACCTCAGAAAAAATTGTAGACCTCCACAAGTCTGGTTCATCCTTGGGAGCAATTTCCAAACGCCTGAAGGTACCACGTTCATCTGTACAAACAATTGTACGCAAGTATAAACACCATGGGACCACGCAGCCGTCATACCGCTCAGGAAGGAGACGCGTTCTGTCTCCTAGAGATGAACGTCCTTTGGTGCGAAAAGTGCAAATCAATCCCAGAACAACAGCAAAGGACCTTGTGAAGATGCTGGAGGAAACGAGTACAAAAGTATCTATATCCACAGTAAAACGAGTCCTATATCGACATAACCTGAAAGGCCGCTCAGCAAGGAAGAAGCCACTGCTCCAAAACCGCCATAAAAAAGCCAGACTACGGTTTGCAACTCTACATGGGGACAAAGATCTTACTTTTTGGAGAAATGTCCTCTGGTCTGATGAAACAAAAATAGAACTGTTTGGCCATAATGACCATCGTTATGTTTGGAGAAAAAAGGGGGTAAATTGCAAGCCGGAGAACACCATCCCAACCGTGAAGCACGGGGGTGGCAGCATCATGCTGTGGGGGTGCTTTGCTGCAGGAGGGACTGATGCACTTCACAAAATTGATGGCATCCTGAGGAAGGAAAATTATGTGGATATATTGTAGCAACATCTCAAGACATCAGTCAGGAAGTTAAAGCTTGGTCGCAAATGGGTCTTCCAAATGGACAATGACCCCAAGCATACTTCCAAAGTTGTGGCAAAATGGCTTAAGGACAACAAAGTCAAGGTATTGGAGTGGCCATCACAAAGCCCTGACCTCTGCCTATATAAAATTTGTGGGCAGAACTGAAAAAGCGTGTGCGAGCAAGGAGGCCTACAAACCTGACTCAGTTACACCAGCTCTGTCAGGAGAAATGGGCCAAAATTCACCCAACTTATTGTGGGAAGCTTGTGGAAGGCTACCCGAAACGTTTGACCCAGGTTAAACAATTTAAAGGCAATGCTACCAAATACTAACTGAGTGTATGTAAACTTCTGACCCACTGGGAATGTGATGAAATAAATAAAAGCTGAAATAAATCATTCTCTCTACTATTATTCTGACATTTCACATTCTTAAAATAAAGTGGTGATCCTAACTGACCTAAGACAGGGAATTATTACTAGGATTAAATGTCAGGAATTGTGAAAAACTGAGTTTAAATGTATTTGGCTGAGGTGTATGTAAACTTCCGACTTCAACTGTATGAATTACGATCATGCACGAGAGCGGAGGAAGTTATATCCAAAGCTTCCCCGTTTGGCTTCTGTATTTTAAAAGCGTTCAAAAATGAGGTGGATGTCTGTCTGTCTGTCTGTTGTCCACTGAGCCTGAGGTTTGTTTGATAGAGTTACACAAACCACTGCTGTATCTATTTGCATGCCCAGTGTGTGTGTGTGTATGTGTGTATATGTGTGCATTTCCAGTAGGTGTGTGTGGGTGTGTGTGTGTGTGTGAGTGTTTTTGTCTATGTCTGGATATAGGCCCAGGTAACATATGGCCCCAGCAGCTCAAGCCAAGCCCAGCCTCCACACCACACAGTTCACTCTCTATAACAAACCTTCCTCTCCCCTCTGTCCTTGTGTGAAGAGGAATAATCTGATGTGCTGAGTGATGAAATATGAGTCTCCTCCCTCCCTCCCTCCCTCCTTCCCTCCCTCCCTCCCTCCCCTCTTTCTGCCCCTCCTCCCCCCTCTCTCACTATTCCTTTTCACCCTCTCACCCCCCCTTTTCCCTTCTGTCCATGTGTGAAATATGAAAACATCCCCAGTGTACTGCCATCTCAGAGGAGCCCGCCTGCTTCGCTGACCCAGCTGGAGAGGAGACCTGCTGCTGCTGCTGCTGCGGTGGCTTAGTGATGGTGTGACGAGGACTCCTGTCCCCCCGTCCTGCTCTGCGGGAGACGACTAGAGATGACAGGAGCAAACTAGCTAGCTTGTGGATGATGTAAAGGAGTTTTTTTTCCCCCTCCATTTTGGATGGGATCCATTGGTGACACTTTTTTGTTCCATCTCAGCACTAACACAACGCATACCTGGGCTTGATGATTAGTTGATTTGTTGGATCAGATGTGTTTAGTGCAGGGCTGGAACAAACATGTACAACATGACAAGTCATGTGTTCACTTCAGTCATTTGATTAATGATCATCAATGTAATCAATAACGTCTCTGCAGCTCAAAGCTATCTTCAAGCGCTCCGGTTTCTAGACTGGTATTCTGAATCTCCCCACTAGATGTCCACATAACATAATGTCTTACTGAAGCATGTTTTACTGTATGGTAGTCCACTATGGCAAAAGATCCTATCATTTATTTACATTTCATATCCTGGTCAAGCTGGAAAAAAAACAACAGCACCACTAATCGTTTTTATACTGTAGCTACATTTATGTGTTAGTGGAATGTATCCATCATACAATATGACCCAAAAAAACATATGCTCACAAACAACACAATCAATCAATCAAATCAAATCAACAAACCCATAAAAAGATGAGTCACTTAAACTGTCATTCACCATTATTACATATAGACTGCAAATAAATAATGTACAGAAATATTTACAATATGCACAACTAGAAACACAATGGAAATGCACAAAAAGCTTAAGGATCCCTCGAAACAGGAAGGATAGAACGTCAGCGAATGTAGATTGTGCCCATGGAAATAGAATCATGGCCGCCGGTCCACCCATTACAGACCCATTGACTTGAATGGTGATCCCCGTTCTAGTGATCCTATTTCTGTGGTTGTGCCAACTCCCTCCATTTTCTGATGCCATAATCAATAACCATGAATAATAATATTCCATCTATAATTCCTATTTTGCAGGACATACAGTACAGTACCATTTAAGGCATTTTAACTTCTAGTAAAACATGATGGAGAGAGATTTAAAATGAACACGTTACGTACAGTATAGATCACATTCCACAAGAAATGGGAAAGTATTGATGCATGTTGTTGTTGTTGTTGTTGTTGTTGTTGTTGTCATCCGATGAGGATATATAAAGGCATAGAAAAACCACAGGAACACAAGCGAGAGAGAGAGAGAGAGGCACCCTGTCCCAAATTGACCCCTGACCCCTAGACACTTCTCTCCTAACCCCTAGTCACGGTGTTGATCTGGGAGTATTGAGTAGGTTTACGCTACATAGTGAAAGGTGGATCTATTACCATAATGCTAACAACCCATCTCAAATCTACACGTGTCTAGATAGAATTGGAATCTCCTTTATTAGATAAGTATATTTACAGTACATGTACCAGGAATTTATCAGATAGACAGATACTAATGGAAATATATAGAGACTGTATCCTTCCTGATAGCAGATAGACAGATACTAATGGAAATATGTAGAGACTGTATCCTTCCTGATAGCAGATAGACCGATACTGATGGAAATATGTAGAGACTGTATCCTTCCTGATAGCAGATAGACAGATACTGATGGAAATATATAGAGACTGTATCCTTCCTGATAGCAGATAGACCGATACTGATGGAAATATGTAGAGACTGTATCCTTCCTGATAGCAGATAGACTGATACTGATGGAAATATATAGAGACTGTATCCTTCCTGATAGCAGATAGACCGATACTGATGGAAATATATAGAGACTGTATCCTTCCTGATAGCAGATAGACCGATACTGATGGAAATATGTAGAGACTGTATCCTTCCTGATAGCAGATAGACCGATACTGATGGAAATATATAGAGACTGTATCCTTCCTGATAGCAGATAGACCGATACTGATGGAAATATGTAGAGACTGTATCCTTCCTGATAGCAGATAGACCGATACTGATGGAAATATATAGAGACTGTATCCTTCCTGATAGCAGATAGACCGATACTGATGGAAATATATAGAGACTGTATCCTTCCTGATAGCAGATAGACCGATACTGATGGAAATATATAGAGACTGTATCCTTCCTGATAGCAGATAGACCGATACTGATGGAAATATATAGAGACTGTATCCTTCCTGATAGCAGATAGACCGATACTGATGGAAATATATAGAGACTGTATCCTTCCTGATAGCAGATAGACCGATACTGATGGAAATATATAGAGACTGTATCCTTCCTGATAGCAGATAGACCGATACTGATGGAAATATATAGAGACTGTATCCTTCCTGATAGCAGATAGACCGATACTGATGGAAATATATAGAGACTGTACACCTCACTTCTGTTACTTCCTCATCTGGCTGATCAAACTAAGAAAGAGAGAGCTCTGTGTGTGTGTGTCTGCTTGCTGTGTTGCCTTGCTGCGTCTGCTTGCTGTGTTGCTCCAGTTGTTTGACCATAACACCGGTCGGTCTGTGCTGCAGTCTTTTGTAAAGTCCCAAACCCCTTCAGTCCAGTCTAGTTCTGTGTCCAGGCTTAGCCTGCTGTTTATCCAGAATCCTCAGTACTCCAGAGGCACTTCATAGCAGAACTTGTACTGATCCTGTTGAACAGAAACAAACAAGGGGCTGGTATTCGTCACCATCGATCTGATCTAGGCTACATAAACACTGATCTGATCTAGGCTACATAAACACTGATCTGATCTAGGCTACATAAACATTGATCTGATCTAGGCTACATAAACACTGATCTGATCTAGGCTACATAAACACTGATCTGATCTAGGCTACATAAACATTGATCTGATCTAGGCTACATAAACATTGA
>NC_140006.1:46670175-46702675 GCF_964263955.1 Coregonus lavaretus | reverse complement strand
ACAGGTAGATATAGGTTAATAAACAGACAGACAGGTAGATATAGGGTCATAAACAGACAGACAGGTAGATATAGGGTCATAAACAGACAGACAGGTAGATATAGGGTCATAAACAGACAGACAGGTAGATATAGGGTCATAAACAGACAGACAGGTAGATATAGGGTCATAAACAGACAGACAGGTAGATATAGGTTAATAAACAGACAGACAGGTAGATATAGGGTCATAAACAGACAGACAGGTAGATATAGGGTGATAAACAGACAGACAGGTGGATATAGGGTCATAAACAGACAGACAGGTAGATATAGAGTCATAAACAGACAGACAGGTAGATATAGGGTCATAAACAGACAGACAGACAGGTAGATATAGGTTAATAAACAGACAGACAGGTAGATATAGGGTCATAAACAGACAGACAGGTAGATATAGGGTCATAAACAGACAGACAGGTGGATATAGGGTCATAAACAGACAGACAGGTAGATATAGGGTCATAAACAGACAGACAGGTGGATATAGGTTAATAAACAGACAGACAGGTAGATATAGGTTAATAAACAGACAGACAGGTAGATATAGGTTAATAAACAGACAGACAGGTAGATATAGGGTCATAAACAGACAGACAGGTAGATATAGGGTCATAAACAGACAGACAGGTAGATATAGGGTCATAAACAGACAGACAGACAGACAGACAGGTAGATATAGGGTCATAAACAGACAGACAGGTAGATATAGGGTCATAAACAGACAGACAGGTAGATATAGGTTAATAAACAGACAGACAGACAGGTAGATATAGGGTCATAAACAGACAGACAGGTAGATATAGGTTAATAAACAGACAGACAGGTGGATATAGGTTAATAAACAGACAGACAGGTAGATATAGGTTAATAAACAGACAGACAGGTAGATATAGGTTAATAAACAGACAGACAGGTAGATATAGGGTCATAAACAGACAGACAGGTAGATATAGGGTCATAAACAGACAGACAGGGAGATATAGGTTAATAAACAGACAGACAGGTAGATATAGGGTCATAAACAGACAGACAGGTAGATATAGGGTCATAAACAGACAGACAGGTGGATATAGGGTCATAAACAGACAGACAGGTGGATATAGGGTCATAAACAGACAGACAGGTAGATATAGGGTCATAAACAGACAGACAGGTAGATATAGGTTAATAAACAGACAGACAGGTAGATATAGGGTCATAAACTGACAGACAGACAGGTAGATATAGGGTCATAAACAGACAGACAGGTAGATATAGGGTCATAAACAGACAGACAGGTGGATATAGGGTCATAAACAGACAGACAGGTAGATATAGGTTAATAAACAGACAGACAGGTAGATATAGAGTCATAAACAGACAGACAGGTGGATATAGGGTCATAAACAGACAGACAGGTAGATATAGAGTCATAAACAGACAGACAGGTAGATATAGAGTCATAAACAGACAGACAGGTAGATATAGGGTCATAAACAGACAGACAGGTGGATATAGAGTCATAAACAGACAGACAGGTGGATATAGGGTCATAAACAGACAGACAGACAGACAGGTGGATATAGGGTCATAAACAGACAGACAGGTAGATATAGGGTCATAAACAGACAGACAGGTAGATATAGGGTCATAAACAGACAGACAGGTAGATATAGGTTAATAAACAGACAGACAGGTAGATATAGGGTCATAAACAGACAGACAGGTAGATATAGGTTAATAAACAGACAGACAGGTGGATATAGGGTCATAAACAGACAGACGGGTAGATATAGGGTCATAAACAGACAGACAGGTAGATATAGGGTCATAAACAGACAGACAGGTAGATATAGGGTCATAAACAGACAGACAGGTAGATATAGGGTCATAAACAGACAGACAGGTGGATATAGGGTCATAAACAGACAGACAGACAGACAGGTAGATATAGGGTCATAAACAGACAGACAGGTAGATATAGGTTAATAAACAGACAGACAGGTAGATATAGGTTAATAAACAGACAGACAGACAGGTAGATATAGGGTCATAAACAGACAGACAGGTAGATATAGGGTCATAAACAGACAGACGGGTAGATATAGGGTCATAAACAGACAGACAGGTAGATATAGGTTAATAAACAGACAGACAGGTAGATATAGGGTCATAAACAGACAGACAGGTAGATATAGGGTCATAAACAGACAGACAGGTAGATATAGGGTCATAAACAGACAGACAGGTAGATATAGGGTCATAAACAGACAGACAGGTAGATATAGGGTCATAAACAGACAGATAGGTAGATATAGGGTCATAAACAGACAGACAGGTAGATATAGGTTAATAAACAGACAGACAGACAGGTAGATATAGGGTCATAAACAGACAGACAGGTAGATATAGGTTAATAAACAGACAGACAGGTGGATATAGGTTAATAAACAGACAGACAGGTAGATATAGGTTAATAAACAGACAGACAGGTAGATATAGGTTAATAAACAGACAGACAGGTAGATATAGGGTCATAAACAGACAGACAGGTAGATATAGGGTCATAAACAGACAGACAGGGAGATATAGGTTAATAAACAGACAGACAGGTAGATATAGGGTCATAAACAGACAGACAGGTAGATATAGGGTCATAAACAGACAGACAGGTGGATATAGGGTCATAAACAGACAGACAGGTGGATATAGGGTCATAAACAGACAGACAGGTAGATATAGGGTCATAAACAGACAGACAGGTAGATATAGGTTAATAAACAGACAGACAGGTAGATATAGGGTCATAAACTGACAGACAGACAGGTAGATATAGGGTCATAAACAGACAGACAGGTAGATATAGGGTCATAAACAGACAGACAGGTGGATATAGGGTCATAAACAGACAGACAGGTAGATATAGGTTAATAAACAGACAGACAGGTAGATATAGAGTCATAAACAGACAGACAGGTGGATATAGGGTCATAAACAGACAGACAGGTAGATATAGATTCATAAACAGACAGACAGGTAGATATAGAGTCATAAACAGACAGACAGGTAGATATAGGGTCATAAACAGACAGACAGGTGGATATAGAGTCATAAACAGACAGACAGGTGGATATAGGGTCATAAACAGACAGACAGACAGACAGGTGGATATAGGGTCATAAACAGACAGACAGGTAGATATAGGGTCATAAACAGACAGACAGGTAGATATAGGGTCATAAACAGACAGACAGGTAGATATAGGGTCATAAACAGACAGACAGGTAGATATAGGTTAATAAACAGACAGACAGGTGGATATAGGGTCATAAACAGACAGACGGGTAGATATAGGGTCATAAACAGACAGACAGGTAGATATAGGGTCATAAACAGACAGACAGGTAGATATAGGGTCATAAACAGACAGACAGGTAGATATAGGGTCATAAACAGACAGACAGGTGGATATAGGGTCATAAACAGACAGACAGACAGACAGGTAGATATAGGGTCATAAACAGACAGACAGGTAGATATAGGTTAATAAACAGACAGACAGGTAGATATAGGTTAATAAACAGACAGACAGACAGGTAGATATAGGGTCATAAACAGACAGACAGGTAGATATAGGGTCATAAACAGACAGACGGGTAGATATAGGGTCATAAACAGACAGACAGGTAGATATAGGTTAATAAACAGACAGACAGGTAGATATAGGGTCATAAACAGACAGACAGGTAGATATAGGGTCATAAACAGACAGACAGGTAGATATAGGGTCATAAACAGACAGACAGGTAGATATAGGGTCATAAACAGACAGACAGGTAGATATAGGGTCATAAACAGACAGATAGGTAGATATAGGGTCATAAACAGACAGACAGGTAGATATAGGTTAATAAACAGACAGACAGGTAGATATAGGGTCATAAACAGACAGACAGGTAGATATAGGGTCATAAACAGACAGACGGGTAGATATAGGGTCATAAACAGACAGACAGGTAGATATAGGGTCATAAACAGACAGACAGGTAGATATAGGTTAATAAACAGACAGACAGGTAGATATAGGGTCATAAACAGACAGACAGGTGGATATAGGGTCATAAACAGACAGACAGGTAGATATAGGTTAATAAACAGACAGACAGGTAGATATAAGGTCATACACAGACAGACAGGTAGATATAGGGTCATAAACAGACAGACAGGTAGATATAGGTAATAAACAGACAGACAGGTAGATATAGGGTCATAAACAGACAGACAGGTAGATATAGGGTCATAAACAGACAGACAGGTAGATATAGGGTCATAAACAGACAGACAGGTAGATATAGGTTAATAAACAGACAGACAGACAGGTAGATATAGGGTCATAGACAGACAGACAGGTAGATATAGGGTCATAAACAGACAGACAGGTAGATATAGGGTCATAAACAGACAGACAGGTAGATATAGGGTCATAAACAGACAGACAGGTAGATATAGGGTCATAAACAGACAGACAGGTAGATATAGGGTCATAAACAGACAGACAGGTAGATATAGGGTCATAAACAGACAGACAGGTGGATATAGAGTCATAAACAGACAGACAGGTAGATATAGGGTCATAAACAGACAGACAGGTAGATATAGGGTCATAAACAGACAGACAGGTAGATATAGGGTCATAAACAGACAGACAGGTAGATATAGGGTCATAAACAGACAGACAGGTAGATATAGGGTCATAAACAGACAGACAGGTAGATATAGGGTCATAAACAGACAGACAGGTAGATATAGGGTCATAAACAGACAGACAGGTAGATATAGGGTCATAAACAGACAGACAGGTAGATATAGGGTCATAAACAGACAGACAGGTAGATATAGGGTCATAAACAGACAGACAGGTAGATATAGGGTCATAAACAGACAGACAGGTGGATATAGTTAATTGTCCCATTGACCCATGGTGTATGTGTGTGTGAGCATCTGGGTGTGTGTGTAAGCGTGTGTGTGTACATACTCGTGCTGCGTTGTAGATCCTGAAAATTCTACTGATGATGTCCTCCTCCAGGTCAGCTGATACAAACTCTACCTGGATTGGCCCCTGGCGATGCACCCCGTTCTCTGGCCAGTACTGAGGACACAGCTAACATACACACACACACACACACACACACACACACACACACACACACACACACAGGACAGGGAGAGAATAAAATAACTTTTAGGTGGAACAGGAACCAAAACGATTGATAAAGATAAAGATATCCACATAGTGACTGTGAGTAATAACTCTTACAAATGAGAGGGATTCCCCAGACCTTGGAGCAAAGTAAGCTGGGCAACGGCACCAAGGTCTGGGGAGGAGCAACGGCACCAAGGTCTGGGGAGGAGCAACGGCACCAAGGTCTGGGGAGGAGCAACGGCACCAAGGTCTGGGGAGGATGTCGACTTCTCTCCGACATATCAAATATACAGTGAGGGAAAAAATTATTTGATCCCCTGCTGATTTTGTACGTTTGCCCACTGACAAAGATATGATCAGTCTATAATTTTAATGGTAGGTTTATTTGAACAGTGAGAGACAGAATAACAACAACAAAAAATCCAGAAAAACGCATGTCAAAAATGTTATAAATTGATTTGCATTTTAATGAGGGAAATAATTATTTGACCCCCTCTCAATCAGAAAGATTTCTGGCTCCCAGGTGTCTTTTATACAGGTAACGAGCTGAGATTAGGAGCACACTCTTAAAGGGAGTGCTCCTAATCTCAGTTTGTTACCTGTATAAAAGACACCTGTCCACAGAAGCAATCAATCAATCAGATTCCAAACTCTCCACCATGGCCAAGACCAAAGAGCTCTCCAAGGATGTCAGGGACAAGATTGTAGACCTACACAAGGCTGGAATGGGCTACAAGACCATCGCCAAGCAGCTTGGTGAGAAGGTGACAACAGTTGGTGCGATCATTCGCAAATGGAAGAAACACAAAAGAACTGTCAATTTCCCTCGGCCTGGGGCTCCATGCAAGATCTCACCTCGTGGAGTTGCAATGATCATGAGAACGGTGAGGAATCAGTCCAGAACTACACGGGAGGATCTAGTCAATGATCTCAAGGCAGCTGGGACCATAGTCACAAAGAAAACAATTGGTAACACACTACGCCGTGAAGGACTGAAATCCTGCAGCGCCTGCAAGGTCCCCCTGCTCATGAAAGCACATATACAGGCCCGTCTGAAGTTTGCCAATGAACATCTGAATGATTCAGAGGAGAACTGGGTGAAAGTGTTGTGGTCAGATGAGACCAAAATCGAGCTCTTTGGCATCAACTCAACTCGCCGTGTTTGGAGGAGGAGGAATGCTGCCTATGACCCCAAGAACACCATCCCCACCGTCAAACATGAAGGTGGAAACATTATGCTTTGGGGGTGTTTTTCTGCTAAGGGGACAGGACAACTTCACCGCATCAAAGGGACGATGGACGGGGCCATGTACCGTCAAATCTTAGGTGAGAACCTCCTTCCTCAGCCAGGGCATTGAAAATGGGTCGTGGATGGGTATTCCAGCATGACAATGACCCTAAACACACGGCCAAGGCAACAAAGGAGTGGCTCAAGAAGAAGCACATTAAGGTCCTGGAGTGGCCTAGCCAGTCTCCAGACCTTAATCCCATAGAAAATCTGTGGAGGGAGCTGAAGGTTCGAGTTGCCAAACGTCAGCCTCGAAACCTTAATGACTTGGAGAAGATCTGCAAAGAGGAGTGGGACAAAACCCCTCCTGAGATGTGTGCATACCTGGTGGCCAACTACAAGAAACGTCTGACCTCTGTGATTGCCAACAAGGGTTTTGCCACCAAGTACTAAGTCATGTTTTGCAGAGGGGGTCAAATACTTATTTTCTCTCATTAAAATGCAAATCAATTTATAACATTTTTGACATGCGTTTTTCTGGATTTTTTTGTTGTTATTCTGTCTCTCACTGTTCAAATAAACCTACCATTAAAATTATAGACTGATCATGTCTTTGTCAGTGGGCAAACATACAAAATCAGCAGGGGATCAAATACTTTTTTTCCCTCACTGTATATGTATACTGTTCCGCGGAGGGTCCTCTTCAGACAGACAAATCTCCCAACGAATTGCAGGTTTGGGTAGGCGGGGTTTAAAATGCGGGCGGGAATTGTGCTCATGTTTAGCTAGGGAAGCAAACTGATATGGCAGTGACGTAACCTGTAACAGGCTTCCCATATACGAATTGTCCTCTCCACCACAGCATGGAGCATTGGTAAATCGGATGAAAAGCTCTCGCGCACACTAATTAATAAACGTCAAAAGGTAGCTCAACTGAAGCTTAAAGCAGACAATGCTGAGACCATCCTTTAAAACTGTCTGGAATTGAACCGATAAAACCCAACTAAAGCAACCCAAGGTAGTTGAGGTTTTTATTGATTGGTGCTTTGTGCAGTGTTCTATAAAACAGAAACCTTGGTCTGCTAATAGCTTTCACTCTCCCCTTCTACCTTTCCCATTCCATATTTTATTCTCTCCCTGTCACCCTTTCATGTCCCAGGTATCAGTCTTCTCAAAAATCCATATTTTCTTTCTTATCAAACCTCCGGGAAAACCAAAGTTGCTTTTTTGAAAGAGAAAACGTGATCAAAAGATGTTCCGGAGGAGAATGGATGAGTTCAGAATGTGATACAGAATGTGGATTATCAACATTTTGCTTTGACAGTTTAGTTTTCAACTGTTAGAGTACTGAATCCAGGAGACAGGCTCATAAGAGCAGGAAATACCCCCGTTCATTACCCCCTCTATTACTAAAGACAACATCTACCTGTATACTGTACTGTCAGTATATTACTAAGACAACATCTACCTGTATACTGTACTGTCAGTATATTACTAAGACAACATCTACCTGTATACTGTACTGTCAGTATATTACTAAAGACAACATCTACCTGTATACTGTACTGTCAGTATATTACTAAGACAACATCTACCTGTATACTGTACTGTCAGTATATTACTAAGACAACATCTACCTGTATACTGTACTGTCAGTATATTACTAAAGACAACATCTACCTGTATACTGTACTGTCAGTATATTACTAAGACAACATCTACCTGTATACTGTACTGTCAGTATATTACTAAGACAACATCTACCTGTATACTGTACTGTCAGTATATTACTAAAGACAACATCTACCTGTATACTGTACTGTCAGTATATTACTAAGACAACATCTACCTGTATACTGTACTGTCAGTATATTACTAAGACAACATCTACCTGTATACTGTACTGTCAGTATATTACTAAGACAACATCTACCTGTATACTGTACTGTCAGTATATTACTAAGACAACATCTACCTGTATACTGTACTGTCAGTATATTACTAAGACAACATCTACCTGTATACTGTACTGTCAGTATATTACTAAGACAACATCTACCTGTATACTGTACTGTCAGTATATTACTAAGACAACATCTACCTGTATACTGTACTGTCAGTATATTACTAAGACAACATCTACCTGTATACTGTACTGTCAGTATATTACTAAGACAACATCTACCTGTATACTGTACTGTCAGTATATTACTAAGACAACATCTACCTGTATACTGTACTGTCAGTATATTACTAAGACAACATCTACCTGTATACTGTACTGTCAGTATATTACTAAGACAACATCTACCTGTATACTGTACTGTCAGTATATTACTAAGACAACATCTACCTGTATACTGTACTGTCAGTATATTACTAAGACAACATCTACCTGTATACTGTACTGTCAGTATATTACTAAAGACAACATCTACCTGTATACTGTACTGTCAGTATATTACTAAGACAACATCTACCTGTATACTGTACTGTCAGTATATTACTAAGACAACATCTACCTGTATACTGTACTGTCAGTATATTACTAAAGACAACATCTACCTGTATACTGTACTGTCAGTATATTACTAAGACAACATCTACCTGTATACTGTACTGTCAGTATATTACTAAGACAACATCTACCTGTATACTGTACTGTCAGTATATTACTAAGACAACATCTACCTGTATACTGTACTGTCAGTATATTACTAAGACAACATCTACCTGTATACTGTACTGTCAGTATATTACTAAGACAACATCTACCTGTATACTGTACTGTCAGTATATTACTAAGACAACATCTACCTGTATACTGTACTGTCAGTATATTACTAAGACAACATCTACCTGTATACTGTACTGTCAGTATATTACTAAAGACAACATCTACCTGTATACTGTACTGTCAGTATATTACTAAGACAACATCTACCTGTATACTGTACTGTCAGTATATTACTAAAGACAACATCTACCTGTATACTGTACTGTCAGTATATTACTAAGACAACATCTACCTGTATACTGTACTGTCAGTATATTACTAAGACAACATCTACCTGTATACTGTACTGTCAGTATATTACTAAGACAACATCTACCTGTATACTGTACTGTCAGTATATTACTAAAGACAACATCTACCTGTATACTGTACTGTCAGTATATTACTAAGACAACATCTACCTGTATACTGTACTGTCAGTATATTACTAAGACAACATCTACCTGTATACTGTACTGTCAGTATATTACTAAGACAACATCTACCTGTATACTGTACTGTCAGTATATTACTAAGACAACATCTACCTGTATACTGTACTGTCAGTATATTACTAAGACAACATCTACCTGTATACTGTACTGTCAGTATATTACTAAAGACAACATCTACCTGTATACTGTACTGTCAGTATATTACTAAGACAACATCTACCTGTATACTGTACTGTCAGTATATTACTAAGACAACATCTACCTGTATACTGTACTGTCAGTATATTACTAAGACAACATCTACCTGTATACTGTACTGTCAGTATATTACTAAGACAACATCTACCTGTATACTGTACTGTCAGTATATTACTAAGACAACATCTACCTGTATACTGTACTGTCAGTATATTACTAAGACAATTACATATACAGACACACACAGCAGAAAAGGTTACTCAGAGAAATGCAGAGGTGCACACACACAGACACACAGACATACATACACACACACATGCACACGCACGCACGCACGCACGCACTTACGCACGCACGCACGCACGCACGCACGCACGCACGCACGCACACACACACTCACACGCACACACACACACACACACATAAACAAAGAGATTGCAAAAGTACAGGAAGAAGAAAACCTCCTATCTTGGCCTCCTCTGAGAGCCAATCAGAATTTGACAAATTCAACAGCTGAAAAACAAAGATGCTGATGGAGAAAAAGTTACTTTCTAATCTCTAACTCCCTTCCTCCCTTAGTCCTTCCTTTCACTCCCCTCCCTTCTCTCTCCTCCCCTCCCTTTCTCCCCCTCCATCCCTCACTCCTTCTAACTTCCTTCCTCACATCTACCTTCTTTCTGCCCCCCCCCCCCTCAATCGCTCCACCTGAGCTACAGTGAGAATATTGAATGAAAGGCCCTGCCAGCCAGTCTGTGTCAGCCAGTCAGCTAGTCAGTCAGTCACCCAGGGATTGCGGGGAGAGAGCAGCGAGAGGCTTTGATCCTTGGGTGTGATGACAGGGCCTGGGGCCTGGGGGGGGGGATGGAGCTCCCGGAGAGAGCATCCAAAGATCTATCTATCTATCTACCATTTACAAGCCTGTCCTATCTATAACCCTGTCCTGTCCTGTCTATAACCCTGTCCTATATATAACCTGTCCTATCTATAACCCTGTCCCATCTATAACCTGTCCTATCCTATCTATAACCCTGTCCTGTCCCATCTATAACCCTGTCCTGTCCTATCTATAACCCTGTCCTGTCCTGTCTATAACCCTGTCCTATCTATAACCCTGTCCTGTCCCATCTATAACCCTGTCCTGTCCCATCTATAACCCTGTCCTATATATAACCTGTCCTATCTATAACCCTGTCCTGTCCCATCTATAACCCTGTCCTATCCTATCTATAACCCTGTCCTGTCCCATCTATAACCCTGTCCTGTCCTATCTATAACCCTGTCCTGTCCTGTCTATAACCCTGTCCTATCTATAACCCTGTCCTGTCCCATCTATAACCCTGTCCTGTCCTATCTATAACCCTGTCCTATATATAACCTGTCCTATCTATAACCCTGTCCCATCTATAACCTGTCCTATCCTATCTATAACCCTGTCCTGTCCCATCTATAACCCTGTCCTGTCCTGTCTATAACCCTGTCCTATCTATAACCCTGTCCTGTCCCATCTATAACCCTGTCCTGTCCCATCTATAACCATGTCCTATCTATAACCCTGTCCCATCTACAACCCTGTCCTGTCCTATCAATAACCCTGTCCTATCCTATCTATAACCTTGTCCTGTCCTATCTATAACAGTGTCCTGTCCTGTCTATAACCCTGTCCTGTCCTATCTATAACCCTGTCCTGTCCTATCTATAACAGTGTCCTGTCCTGTCTATAACCCTGTCCTGTCCTATCTATAACCCTGTCCTGTCTATGACCCTGTCCTGTCTATAACCCTGTCCTATCCTATCTATAACCCTGTCCTGTCCCATCTATAACCCTGTCCTGTCCTATCTATAACCCTGTCCTGTCCTGTCTATAACCCTGTCCTGTCCTATCTATAACCCTGTCCTGTCCTATCTATAACCCTGTCCTGTCCTGTCTATAACCCTGTCCTGTCCTGTCTATAACCCTGTCCTATCTATAACCCTGTCCCATCTATAACCCTGTCCTGTCCTATCTATAACCCTGTCCCATCTACAACCCTGTCCTGTCCCATCTATAACCCTGTCCTGTCCCATCTATAACCCTGTCCTGTCCTATCTATAACCCTGTCCTGTCCCATCTATAACCCTGTCCTGTCCTATCTATAACCCTGTCCTGTCCTGTCTATAACCCTGTCCTGTCCTGTCTATAACCCTGTCCTGTCTATAACCCTGTCCTGTCCTGTCTATAACCCTGTCCTGTCCTGTCTATGACCCTGTCCTATCTATAACCTGTCCTGTCCTATCTACACTACCGGTCAAAAGTTTTAGAACGCCTACTCATTCAAGGGTTTTTCTTTATTTTTACTGTTTTCTACATTGTAGAATAATAGTGAAGACATCAAAACTATGAAATAACACATATGGAATCATGTAGTAACCAAAAAAGTGTTAAACAAATCAAAATATATTTCATATTTGAGATTCTTCAAATAGTCACCCTTTGCCTTGATGACAGCTTTGAACACTCTTGGCATTCTCTCAACCAGCTTCACCTGGAATGCTTTTCCAACAGTCTTGAAGGAGTTCCCACATATGCTGAGCACTTGTTGGCTGCTTTTCCTTCACTCTGCCGTCCGACTCATCCCAAACCATCTCAATTGGGTTGAGGTCGGGGGATTGTGGAGGCCAGGTCATCTGATGCAGCACTCCATCACTCTCCTTCTTGGTAAAATAGCCCTTAAACAGCCTGTAGGTGTGTTGGGTCATTGTCCTGTTGAAAAACAAATGATATTCCCACTAAGCCCAAACCAGATGGGATGGCGTATCACTGCAGGATGCTGTGTTAGCCATGCTGGTTGTGTGCCTTGAATTCTAAATAAATCAAAGACAGTGTCACCAGCAAAGCACCCCCACACCATAACACCTCCTCCTCCATGCTTTACGGTGGGAAATATACATGCAGAGATCATCTGTTCACCCACACCGCGTCTCACAATGACACAGCGGTTGGTACCAAAAATCTCAAATTTGGACTCCAGACCAAAGGACAAATTTCCACCGGTCGAATGTCCATTGCTCGTGTTTCTTGGCCCAAGCAAGTCTCTTCTTCTTATTGTTACCCTTTAGTAGTGGTTTCTTTTCAGCAATTCGACCATGAAGGCCTGATTCACGCAGTCCCCTCTGAACAGTTGATCTTGAGATGATTCTGTTACTTGAACTCTGTGAAACTTTTATTTGGGCTGCAATTTCTGAGGCTGGTAACTCTAATGAACTTTTCCTCTGCAGCAGAGGTAACTCTGGGTCTTCCATTCCTGTGGCAGTCCTCATGAAAGACAGTTTCATCATAGCGCTTGATGGTTTTTGCGACTGCACTTGAAGAAACTTTCAAAGTTCTTGAAATGTTCTGTATTGACTGACCTTCATGTCTTAAAGTAACGATGGACTGTCGTTTCTCTTTGCTTATTTGAGCTGTTCTTGCCATAATATGGACTTAGTCTTTTACCAAATAGGGCTATCTTCTGTATACCCCCCCTACCATGTCACAACACAACTGATTGGCTCAGACACATTAAGAAGGTACAACTGTTAATTGAAATGCATTCTAGGTGACTACCTCATGAAGCAGGTTGAGACAATGCCAAGAGTGTGCAAAGCTGTCATCAAGGCAAAGGGTGGCTATTTGAAGAATCTCAAATAGATTTGATTAACACTTTTTTGGTTACTACATGATTCCATATGTGTTATTTCATAGTTTTTATGTTTTCACTACTATTCTACAATGTAGAAAATAGTAAAAATACAGAAAAGCCATAGAATGATTAGGTGTTCTAAATCTTCTGAACGGTAGTGTATAACCCTGTACAGTCCTATCTATAACCTGTCCTATCTATAACCCTGTCCTATCTATAACCTGTCCTATCTATAACCTGTCCTATCTATAACCCTGTCCTATCTATAACCTGTCCTATCTATAACCTGTCCTATCTATAACCCTGTCCTATCTATAACCTGTCCTATCTATAACCCTGTCCTATCTATAACCTGTCCTATCTATAACCTGTCCTATCTATAACCCTGTCCTATCTATAACCTGTCCTATCTATAACCTGTCCTATCTATAACCCTGTCCTATCTATAACCTGTCCTATCTACAGTGGGGGAAAAAAGTATTTAGTCAGCCACCAATTGTGCAAGTTCTCCCACTTAAAAAGATGAGAGAGGCCTGTAATTTTCATCATAGGTACACGTCAACTATGACAGACAAATTGAGAAAAAAAAAATCCAGAAAATCACATTGTAGAATTTTTAATGAATTTATTTGCAAATTATGGTGGAAAATAAGTATTTGGTCACCTACAAACAAGCAAGATTTCTGGCTCTCACAGACCTGTGACTTCTTTTTTAAGAGGCTCCTCTGTCCTCCACTCGTTACCTGTATTAATGGCACCTGTTTGAACTTGTTATAGTATAAAAGACACCTGTCCACAACCTCAAACAGTCACACTCCAAACTCCACTATGGCCAAGACCAAAGAGCTGTCAAAGGACACCAGAAACAAAATTGTAGACCTGCACCAGGCTGGGAAGACTGAATCTGCAATAGGTAAGCAGCTTGGTTTGAAGAAATCAACTGTGGGAGCAATTATTAGGAAATGGAAGACATACAAGACCACTGATAATCTCCCTCGATCTGGGGCTCCACGCAAGATCTCACCCCGTGGGGTCAAAATGATCAGAAGAACGGTGAGCAAAAATCCCAGAACCACACGGGGGGACCTAGTGAATGACCTGCAGAGAGCTGGGACCAAAGTAACAAAGCCTACCATCAGTAACACACTACGCCGCCAGGGACTCAAATCCTGCAGTGCCAGACGTGTCGCCCTGCTTAAGCCAGTACATGTCCAGGCCCGTCTGAAGTTTGCTAGAGTGCATTTGGATGATCCAGAAGAGGATTGGGAGAATGTCATATGGTCAGATGAAACCAAAATATAACTTTTTGGTAAAAACTCAACTCGTCGTGTTTGGAGGACAAAGAATGCTGAGTTGCATCCAAAGAACACCATACCTACTGTGAAGCATGGGGGTGGAAACATCATGCTTTGGGGCTGTTTTTCTGCAAAGGGACCAGGACGACTGATCCGTGTAAAGGAAAGAATGAATGGGGCCCTGTATCGTGAGATTTTGAGTGAAAACCTCCTTCCATCAGCAAGGGCATTGAAGATGAAACGTGGCTGGGTCTTTCAGCATGACAATGATCCCAAACACACCGCCCGGGCAACGAAGGAGTGGCTTCGTAAGAAGCATTTCAAGGTCCTGGAGTGGCCTAGCCAGTCTCCAGATCTCAACCCCATAGAAAATCTTTGGAGGGAGTTGAAAGTCTGTGTTGCCCAGCGACAGCCCCAAAACATCACTGCTCTAGAGGAGATCTGCATGGAGGAATGGGCCAAAATACCAGCAACAGTGTGTGAAAACCTTGTGAAGACTTACAGAAAACGTTTGACCTGTGTCATTGCCAACAAAGGGTATATAACAAAGTATTGAGAAACTTTTGTTATTGACCAAATACTTATTTTCCACCATAATTTGCAAATAAATTCATTAAAAATCCTACAATGTGATTTTCTGGAAAATGTTTTCTCATTTTGTCTGTCATAGTTGATGTGTACCTATGATGAAAATTACAGGCCTCTCTCATCTTTTTAAGTGGGAGAACATGCACAATTGGTGGCTGACTAAATACTTTTTTCCCCACTGTATAACCTGTCCTATCTATAACCTGTCCTATCTATAACCCTGTCCTATCTATAACCTGTCCTATCTATAACCTGTCCTATCTATAACCTGTCCTATATATAACCTGTCCTATCTATAACCCTGTCCTATCTATAACCTGTCCTATCTATAACCCTGTCCTTCCTACCGACCGACCGACCGACCGACCTACCTACCTACCTACCTACCTACCTACCTACCTACCTACCTACCTACCTACCTACCTTCCTACCGACCGACCCACCGACAAACCGACCGAACGACCGACCGACCCACCCACCGACCCACCGACCGACCCACCGACCCACCGACCGACCGACCGACTGACCCACCGACCCACCGACCCACCAACCCAGCCACCGACCCACCGACCGACCCACCGACCGACCCACCGACCCATCGGCCCACAGACCGACCCACCGACCCATCGACCCATCGACCCACCGACCCACCGACCCATCGACCCATCGACCCACCGACCCATCGACCCACCGACCGACCCACCGACCCACCGACCCACCGACCCATCGGCCCACCGACCGACCCACCGACCCACCGACCCACCGACCGACCCATCGACCCACCGACCCACCGACCCACCGACCGACCCATCGACCCACCGACCCACCGACCCACCGACCGACCCATCGACCCACCGACCCATCGACCCACCGACCCATCGACCCACCGACCCACCGACCCACCGACCGACCGACTATCTCACTCCACCTCTATCTCTGGTGCCTGATATCTTTCTCTATTAACCAGAGACGGAATGTCTCTATCCTTGTGGTGTGTGTGCGTGTGTGTGTGTGTGTGTGTGTGTGCGCGAGCGTGTGTGTGTGAAGTTATGAGTCATTGTGTGTGTGTGTGTGTGTGAGTGTGTGTGTGTGTGTAACGTTATGAGTCCTTGTGTGTATTCGAGGCCTTTTGAGGACACACAAAGCTATTCTTCTATATTTCTCTTAGCTGGACTCTTACAGACAAGGTTCTATTCAAGGAACAAAAAGCTACTTCAGATGCTGTCTATTTCATAGTCCATTTCAGACAATGTACTAACTCCCATAGAATTGTACGTATGTGTAGACGTGGGCAGATGAGTTTGTGTGTGTGTGTGTGTGTGTGTGTGTGTGTGTGTGTGTGTGTGTGTTGTGTGTGTGTGTGTGTGTGTGTGTGTGTGTGTGTGTGTGTGTGTGTGTGTGTGTGTGTGTGTGTGTGTGTGTGTACCTGTGCTGGGTCGACATCATTGAGCATCACTATGGAGGTGCAGTGGTAGTCCAACACAAGCCTCCAGAAATCCTTCACTGTGTTGGGCAGAGGATGCTGGGTCACGATGAACGCTGACGGCTGTTTATAACTCTGTATGAGGGAGGGGGTAGAGAGGCAGAAGGGGGAGAGTGGGAGGGAGGGAGAGAGAGAGGTAGGTGGGAAGGAAGGTGGGAGAGAGAGATGGAGGAAGAGAGAGAGAGAGAGGGGGGAGGGAGAGAGAGAAAGAGGGTAGGGGGAGGGAGGGAGAGATTTTAATTAAACTCCTAACGACTATTTCCATTGAGTGTAGATTTGTTCCTTTTCTAGATATTGAGAGGATAGCCTGGACCCAGATCTGGTTATATGGTGTCTTGCCAATTCCTATGGTCGTTGTCATGGTAACAACAAACAGATCTGGGATCAGACGATTGACAGTCCAGTCCTTACGCCCATGAGTGCAGCGTTGAAAGTGTGTGTGTGTGTATGCAGTGTGTGTGTGTGTGTTAGTGTGTGTGTGTATGCAGTGTGTTAGTGTGTGTGTGTATGCAGTGTGTGTGTGTGTGTGTGTGTGTGTGTGTGTGTGTGTTAGTGTGTGTGTATGCAGTGTGTGTGTGTGTGTTAGTGTGTGTATTAGTGTGTATGCTGTGTGTGTGTGTGTGCTGTGTGTGTGTTAGTGTGTGTGTTAGTGTGTGTGTGTGTGTGTGTGTGTGTGTGTGTGTGTATGCTGTGTGTGTGTGTTAGTGTGTGTGTGTGTGTATGCAGTGTGTGTGTGTTAGTGTGTGTGTTAGTGTGTGTGTGTGTATGCAGTGTGTGTGTGTGTGTTAGTGTGTGTGTTAGTGTGTATGCTGTGTGTGTGTTAGTGTGTGTGTGTGTATGCAGTGTGTTTGTGTGTTAGTGTGTGTGTTAGTGTGTGTGTGTGTGTGTGTGTGTGTGTGTGTGTGTTAGTGTGTGTGTCTTAGTGTGTGTGTGTGTTAGTGTGTGTGTGTGTTAGTGTGTGTGTGTTAGTGTGTGTGTGTGTGTGATAGTGTGTGTGTGTGTGTGTTAGTTTGTGTGTGTGTGTTAGTGTGTGTGTGTGTGGGTGTGTGTGTGTTAGTGTGTGTGTGTGTGTGTGTGTTAGTGTGTGTGTTAGTGTGTGTGTGTGTTAGTGTGTGTGTTAGTTTGTGTGTGTGTGTTAGTGTGTGTGTGTGTGTGTGTGTGTGTGTTAGTGTGTGTGTTAGTTTGTGTGTGTGTGTTAGTGTGTGTGTGTTAGTGTGTGTTAGTGTGTGTGTCTATGTGTGTTAGTGTGTGTGTGTTAGTGTGTGTTAGTGTGTGTGTCTGTGTGTGTTAGTGTGTTAGTGTGTGTGTGTTAGTGTGTGTTAGTGTGTGTGTTTGTGTGTGTTAGTGTGTTAGTGTGTGTGTGTTAGTGTGTGTTAGTGTGTGTGTTAGTGTGTGTGTGTGTTAGTGTGTGTGTTAGTTTGTGTGTGTGTGTTAGTGTGTGTGTGTGTGTGTGTGTGTTAGTGTGTGTGTGTTAGTGTGTGTGTTAGTGTGCGTGTGTTAGTGTGTGTTAGTGTGTGTGTTAGTGTGTGTGTGTGTTAGTGTGTGTGTTAGTTTGTGTGTGTGTGTTAGTGTGTGTGTGTGTGTTAGTGTGTGTTAGTGTGTGTGTGTGTGTGTTAGTGTGTGTGTTAGTTTGTGTGTGTGTGTTAGTGTGTGTGTTAGTGTGTGTGTGTGTGTGTGTGTGTGTGTGTTAGTGTGTGTGTCTTAGTGTGTGTGTGTGTTAGTGTGTGTGTGTGTTAGTGTGCGTGTGTGTGATAGTGTGTGTGTGTGTTAGTTTGTGTGTGTGTGTTAGTGTGTGTGTGTGTGTGTGTGTGTGTTAGTGTGTGTGTGTTAGTGTGTGTGTGTTAGTGTGTGTGTGTTAGTGTGTGTGTGTGTGTGTGTGTGTTAGTGTGTGTGTTAGTGTGTGTGTGTGTTAGTGTGTGTGTTAGTTTGTGTGTGTGTGTTAGTGTGTGTGTGTGTGTGTGTTAGTGTGTGTTAGTGTGTGTGTGTGTGTTAGTGTGTGTGTTAGTTTGTGTGTGTGTGTTATTGTGTGTGTGTTAGTGTGTGTTAGTGTGTGTGTCTGTGTGTGTTAGTGTGTGTGTGTTAGTGTGTGTTAGTGTGTGTGTCTTTGTGTGTTAGTGTGTTAGTGTGTGTGTGTTAGTGTGTTAGTTTGTGTGTCTGTGTGTGTTAGTGTGTGTGTGTTAGTGTGTGTGTTAGTGTGTGTTAGTGTGTGTGTGTTAGTGTGTTAGTGTGTGTGTGTTAGTGTGTGTGTGTGTTAGTGTGTGTGTCTGTGTGTGTTAGTGTGTGTTAGTGTGTGTGTCTGTGTGTGTTAGTGTGTGTGTCTGTGTGTGTTAGTGTGTGTTAGTGTGTGTGTCTGTGTGTGTTAGTGTGTGTGTGTGTGTGTGTGTGTGTGTCTGTGTGTGTTAGTGTGTGTGTGTTAGTGTGTGTTAGTGTGTGAGTGTGTGTGTGTTAGTGTGTGTTAGTGTGTGTGTGTGTGTGTGTGTGTGTGTTAGTGTGTGTGTCTGTGTGTGTTAGTGTGTGTGTGTGTGTGTGTTTTAGTGTGTGTCTGTGTGTGTTAGTGTGTGTGTGTGTGTGTGTGTTAGTGTGTGTGTCTGTGTGTGTTAGTGTGTGTGTCTGTGTGTGTTAGTGTGTGTTAGTGTGTGTGTGTGTGTGTTAGTGTGTGTTAGTGTGTGTGTTAGTTTGTGTGTGTGTGTTAGTGTGTGTTAGTGTGTGTGTTAGTTTGTGTGTGTGTGTTAGTGTGTGTGTGTTAGTGTGTGTTAGTGTGTGTGTCTGTGTGTGTTAGTGTGTGTGTGTGTGTTAGTGTGTGTGTGTGTGTTAGTGTGTGTGTGTGTTAGTGTGTGTGTGTTAGTGTGTGTTAGTGTGTGTGTCTGTGTGTGTGTCTGTGTGTGTTAGTGTGTCTGTGTGTGTGTCTGTGTGTGTTAGTGTGTGTGTGTGTGTGTGTTAGTGTGTGTGTGTTAGTGTGTGTTAGTGTGTGTGTCTGTGTGTGTGTCTGTGTGTGTTAGTGTGTGTGTGTGTGTTAGTGTGTGTGTCTGTGTGTGTTAGTGTGTGTGTCTGTGTGTGTTAGTGTGTGTGTGTGTGTTAGTGTGTGTGTCTGTGTGTGTTAGTGTGTGTGTGTGTGTTAGTGTGTGTGTTAGTGTGTGTTAGTGTGTGTGTCTGTGTGTGTTAGTGTGTGTGTGTGTGTGTTAGTGTGTGTGTTAGTGTGTGTTAGTGTGTGTGAGAGACGTACGTCCATCAGAGCAGCGTTGATGTAGTTGGAGCTCTCTCCGTCGATGGTGATGAGGAACGGCAGACAGCGGTCAGGAGGAAGGACGTCCATACAGCGGTTCTTCTCATGGTTCCTGGGGAGCAGGGCGATACTGCAGTCCTCCACACGCAACGCAGGAGTTACCATGTTTAGAGTCTGGAGAGAGAGAGACACTAGAGGTTACAGTGGGTTACAGTGGGGCGATACTGCAGTCCTCCACACGCAACGTAGGAGTCACCATGTTTAGAGTCTGGAGAGAGAGACACTAGAGGTTACAGTGGGTTACAGTGGGGCGATACTGCAGTCCTCCACACGCAACGCAGGAGTTACCATGTTTAGAGTCTGGAGAGAGAGAGACACTAGAGGTTAGAGGGTCACATGGTCTTAACAGGATGTCCCAATAGCCACCGACCTGTCTCTAAAAGGGATGGTTCAACAGTCCTGTACAGTATACTTTGCATTAGGGCTAGCAGAAACAGTCCTGTACAGTATACTTTGCATTAGGGCTAGCAGAAACAGTCCTGTACAGTATACTTTGCATTAGGGCTAGCAGAAACAGTCCTGTACAGTATACTTTGCTGAGCGGTTAGCAGAAATCTTTGTTTTTTTTCCCCGTTTTTTTTACACAACTAATTGACCGACATCGGTTCGTTTTTTCTCTCCCTAAATGCCTAATTGTTTCTCTAGATCCAGCCTGAACTGTACGATGTGGTAGGGAGTTGTAGTTTCCAACAGGTCAACGTTCTGCATAAAACGTAGTAATTAACTACAATGACCATAATCCATTGCGCATCTACTTGTCCGGGTCTGTGTTTCTTTTACGCCTGCTACTGAAGATGCATGATGAAAAGCCGTGATCGTGAGGCGATATAGAGAGCAGCTGTAGCGAGGTATCTCTTCCTGAACATACATGATCTAAGTGATTGATAGTTGGTCTTCAGCAGTCATAAAAGTATGCCTTATTTACTTTGAAGAGCTACTAAAATAGTGATTTTGTCAGACAGCTCTATAGAGATGATGACTTGGAATGAAATAATAACGTCATCAAATAAAACAGATTTTATTAAATTAATGTAATTAAATGATGGTTAATTAGTGATAAGCAGTAATGGGCGTCGGTCACTACCACCATGGGACTGTCATTAATTGTTTTATTCTGTGTTACAGCATTCAACCCACAGAATCAAAACACAAATCGAAAACCATGCTTTTTTTAAAATAATCAACCCCAAACTGAACCAACCCCAAAAAGCACTAATCGCTCAACACCAATTGCATTCATCACTGCATGTTGGGTGGACCTGTCTCTAAAAGGAATGGTTCAACAGTCCTGTATGTTTGGTGGGAATGAGCGACTGATTGGAAAGCCCTTATCTCCATTATCAGTACTTGTTTTTTGGGGGGGCGTTTGCTGCTGTAAATGTGTCTGTCTACTCCCCTACGGACAGGAATCTCACCCTGAACTCCTCTTTGATCTGGGAGGAGTTGGTCTGGGGGTCCAATCGGTTCATGTCGTAGTAGACCGAGCGAAGCTGATTGGCTGGGATGGTGGTGTCACCACAAAGACACGCCTCCAAGATGGCATCGTGGATGAAGACATACTGCTCCTGGGAAGATAAAGATCAAGATTTTATTTGTAAGAAGATTTTACGAAAAGGTCAGAAATAGTCATATGCATTTTATGTGGTGACTATAGACAAGAACCAAAACTGAATAATATACACTACCGTTCAAAAGTTTGGGGTCACTTAGACATTTCCTTGTTTTCGAAAGAAAAGCAATTTTTTCTGTCCATTAAAATAACATCAACTTGATCAGAAATACAGTGTAGACATTGTTAATGTTGTAAATGGCTATTGTAGCTGGAAACGGCTGATTTTTAATGGAATATCTACATAGGCGTACAGAGGCCCATTATCAGCAACCATCAGTCCTGTGTTCCAATGGGACATTATGTTTGCTAATCCAAGTTTATCATTTTAAAAGGCTAATTGATCATTAGAAAACCCTTTTGCAATTATGTTGTGCTGATTAAAGAAGCAATAAAACTGGCCTTCTTGAGACTAGTTGAGTATCTGGAGCATCAGCAATTGTGGGTTCAATTACAGGCTCAAAATGGCCAGAAACAAAGACATTTCTTCTGAAACTCGTCAGACTATTCTTGTTCTGAGAAATGAAGGCTATTCCATGCTAGAAATTGCCAAGAAACTGAAGATCTCGTACAACGCTGTGTACTACAAAGAACAGCGCAAACTGGCTCTAACCAGAATAGAAAGAGGAGTGGGAGGCCCCGGTGCACATTTGAGCAAGAGGACAAATACATTAGAGTGTCTAGATTGAGAAACAGGTGCCTCACAGATCCTCAACTGGCAGCTTCATTAAATAGTACCCACAAAACACCAGTCTCAACGTCAACAGTGAAGAGGCGACTCCGGGATGCTGACCTTCTAGGCAGAGCTGCAAAGAAAAAGCCATATCTCAGACTGGCCAATAAAAAGAAAAGATTAAGATGGGCAGTCTGAGATATGGCTTTTTCTTTGCAACTCTGCCTAGAAGGTCAGCATCCCGGAGTCGCCTCTTCACTGTTGACGTTGAGACTGGTGTTTTGCGGGTACTATTTAATGAAGCTGCCAGTTGAGGACCTGTGAGGCGTTGATCTGGCAGGGGAAAGTGACTAGGCATCAGGATAGATAATAATAAGGTATTTGAGGTAGATATGTACATGAAGGCAGGGTAAAGTGACTAGGCATCAGGATAGATAATAATAAGGTATTTGAGGTAGATATGTACATGAAGGCAGGGTAAAGTGACTAGGCATCAGGATAGATAATAATAAGGTATTTGAGGTAGATATGTACATGAAGGCAGGGTAAAGTGACTAGGCATCAGGATAGATAATAATAAGGTATTTGAGGTAGATATGTACATGAAGGCAGGGTAAAGTGACTAGGCATCAGGATAGATATTAATAAGGTATTTGAGGTAGATATGTACATGAAGGCAGGGTAAAGTGACTAGACATCAGGATAGATAATAATAAGGTATTTGAGGTAGATATGTACATGAAGGCAGGGTAAAGTGACTAGGCATCAGGATAGATAATAATAAGGTATTTGAGGTAGATATGTACATGAAGGCAGGGTAAAGTGACTAGGCATCAGGATAGATAATAATAAGGTATTTGAGGTAGATATGTACATGAAGGCAGGGTAAAGTGACTAGGCATCAGGATAGATAATAATAAGGTATTTGAGGTAGATATGTACATGAAGGCAGGGTAAAGTGACTAGGCATCAGGATAGATAATAATAAGGTATTTGAGGTAGATATGTACATGAAGGCAGGGTAAAGTGACTAGGCATCAGGATAGATAATAATAAGGTATTTGAGGTAGATATGTACATGAAGGCAGGGTAAAGTGACTAGGCATCAGGATAGATAATAATAAGGTATTTGAGGTAGATATGTACATGAAGGCAGGGTAAAGTGACTAGGCATCAGGATAGATAATAATAAGGTATTTGAGGTAGATATGTACATGAAGGCAGGGTAAAGTGACTAGGCATCAGGATAGATAATAATAAGGTATTTGAGGTAGATATGTACATGAAGGCAGGGTAAAGTGACTAGGCATCAGGATAGATAATAATAAGGTATTTGAGGTAGATATGTACATGAAGGCAGGGTAAAGTGACTAGGCATCAGGATAGATAATAATAAGGTATTTGAGGTAGATATGTACATGAAGGCAGGGTAAAGTGACTAGGCATCAGGATAGATATTAATAAGGTATTTGAGGTAGATATGTACATGAAGGCAGGGTAAAGTGACTAGACATCAGGATAGATAATAATAAGGTATTTGAGGTAGATATGTACATGAAGGCAGGGTAAAGTGACTAGGCATCAGGATAGATAATAATAAGGTATTTGAGGTAGATATGTACATGAAGGCAGGGTAAAGTGACTAGGCATCAGGATAGATAATAATAAGGTATTTGAGGTAGATATGTACATGAAGGCAGGGTAAAGTGACTAGGCATCAGGATAGATAATAATAAGGTATTTGAGGTAGATATGTACATGAAGGCAGGGTAAAGTGACTAGGCATCAGGATAGATAATAATAAGGTATTTGAGGTAGATATGTACATGAAGGCAGGGTAAAGTGACTAGGCATCAGGATAGATAATAATAAGGTATTTGAGGTAGATATGTACATGAAGGCAGGGTAAAGTGACTAGGCATCAGGATAGATAATAATAAGGTATTTGAGGTAGATATGTACATGAAGGCAGGGTAAAGTGACTAGGCATCAGGATAGATAATAATAAGGTATTTGAGGTAGATATGTACATGAAGGCAGGGTAAAGTGACTAGGCATCAGGATAGATATTAATAAGGTATTTGAGGTAGATATGTACATGAAGGCAGGGTAAAGTGACTAGGCATCAGGATAGATAATAATAAGGTATTTGAGGTAGATATGTACATGAAGGCAGGGTAAAGTGACTAGGCATCAGGATAGATAATAATAAGGTATTTGAGGTAGATATGTACATGAAGGCAGGGTAAAGTGACTAGGCATCAGGATAGATAATAATAAGGTATTTGAGGTAGATATGTACATGAAGGCAGGGTAAAGTGACTAGACATCAGGATAGATAATAATAAGGTATTTGAGGTAGATATGTACATGAAGGCAGGGTAAAGTGACTAGACATCAGGATAGATAATAATAAGGTATTTGAGGTAGATATGTACATGAAGGCAGGGTAAAGTGACTAGGCATCAGGATAGATAATAATAAGGTATTTGAGGTAGATATGTACATGAAGGCAGGGTAAAGTGACTAGGCATCAGGATAGATAATAATAAGGTATTTGAGGTAGATATGTACATGAAGGCAGGGTAAAGTGACTAGGCATCAGGATAGATAATAATAAGGTATTTGAGGTAGATATGTACATGAAGGCAGGGTAAAGTGACTAGGCATCAGGATAGATAATAATAAGGTATTTGAGGTAGATATGTACATGAAGGCAGGGTAAAGTGACTAGGCATCAGGATAGATAATAATAAGGTATTTGAGGTAGATATGTACATGAAGGCAGGGTAAAGTGACTAGGCATCAGGATAGATAATAATAAGGTATTTGAGGTAGATATGTACATGAAGGCAGGGTAAAGTGACTAGGCATCAGGATAGATAATAATAAGGTATTTGAGGTAGATATGTACATGAAGGCAGGGTAAAGTGACTAGGCATCAGGATAGATAATAATAAGGTATTTGAGGTAGATATGTACATGAAGGCAGGGTAAAGTGACTAGGCATCAGGATAGATAATAATAAGGTATTTGAGGTAGATATGTACATGAAGGCAGGGTAAAGTGACTAGGCATCAGGATAGATAATAATAAGGTATTTGAGGTAGATATGTACATGAAGGCAGGGTAAAGTGACTAGACATCAGGATAGATAATAATAAGGTATTTGAGGTAGATATGTACATGAAGGCAGGGTAAAGTGACTAGGCATCAGGATAGATAATAATAAGGTATTTGAGGTAGATATGTACATGAAGGCAGGGTAAAGTGACTAGGCATCAGGATAGATATTAATAAGGTATTTGAGGTAGATATGTATATAAAGGCAGGGTGAAGTGACTAGGCATCAGGATAGATAATAATAAGGTATTTGAGGTAGATATGTACATGAAGGCAGGGTAAAGTGACTAGGCATCAGGATAGATAATAATAAGGTATTTGAGGTAGATATGTACATGAAGGCAGGGTAAAGTTACTAGGCATCAGGATAGATAATAATAAGAGTAAAATAAAGAACAGAGCAGCAGCAGCAAATTATGAGTGTAAAAGCGTGTTTATTTGTGTTGTGTCTGTGTGTGTGTGTTGAGTGTGTGTGTTGTGTCTGTGTGTGTGTGTTGTGTCTGTGTGTGTGTGTGTGTGTTGTCTGTGTGTGTGTGTGTGTGTGTGTGTGTGTTGTGTGTGTGTGTGTAGAGTATGCGAATGTGTGTGGGTTTTGTCTGAGAGAGTCAATGTGTGTGTGTGTGTGTGTGTGTGTCTGTGTGTGTGTGTGTGTGTGTGTCTGTGTGTGTGTGTGTGTGTGAGTGTGTAAATAGTGTGTATACAGTGCATTCAGAAAGTATTCAGACCCCTTGACTTTTTCCACATTACAGCCTCATTCTAAAATGGATTAAATTATTTTTTCCCTCATAAATATACACACAATTCCCAATCATGTCAAAGCGAAATCCGTTTTGTAGAAATTTTTGCAAATTTATACATGAAAAAATACCTTATTTACATAAGTATTCAGACTGTTTGCTATGAGACTCGAAATTGAGATCAGGTGCATCCTGTTTCCATTGATCATCCTTGAGATGTTTCTACAACTTGATTGGAGTCCACCTGTGGTAAGTTCAATTGATTAGTCATAATTTGGAAAGGCACACACCTGTCTATATCAGGTCCCACAGTTGACCGTGCATATCAGAGCAAAACCAAGCCATGGGGTCGAGGGAATTGTCCGTAGAGCTCTGAGACAGGACCGTGTCGAGGCACAGTTCTGGGGAAGGCTACCAAAACATTTCTGCAGCATTGAAGGTCACCAAGAACACAGTGGCCTCCATCATTCCTGGAGCTGGCTGCCGGGCCAAACTGAGCAATCGGGGGAGAAGGGCCTTGGTCAGGGACGTGACCAAGAACCCGATGGTCACTCTGACAGTGCTCCAGAGTTCCTCTGTGGAGTTGGGAGAATCTTCCAGAAGGACAACCATCTCTGTAGCACTCCACCAATCAGGCCTTCATGATAGAGTGGCCAGACGGAAGCCACTCCTCAGTAAAAGGCACATGACAGCCTGCTTGGAGTTTGCCTAAAGGCAACTAAAGGACTCTCAGACCACGAGAAACAAGATTCTCTGGTCTGATGAAACCAAGATTGAACTCTTTGGCCTGAATGGCAAGTGTCTGGAGGAAACCTGGCACAATCCCTACGGTGAAGCATGATGGTGGCAGCATCATGCTTTGGGGATGTTTTTCAGCGGCAGGGACTGGGAGACTAGTCAGGATCGAGGGGAAAATGAATGGAGCAAAGTACAGATATCCTTGATGAAAACCTGCTCCAGGACCTCAGACTGGGAGCGAAGGTTCACCTTCCAACAGGACAACGACCCTAAGCTCACAGCCAAGACAACGCAGGAGTGGCTTCGGGTCAAGTCTCTGAATGTCCTTGAGTGGCCCAGCCAGTGCCCAGACTTGAACCCGATCGAACATCTCTGGAGAGACCTGAAAATAGCTGTGCAGCAACGCTCCCCATCCAACCTGAGAGCTTGAGAGGATCTGCAGAGAAGAATGGGAGAAACTCCTCAAATACAGGTGTGCCAAGCTTGTAGCGTCATACCCAAAAAGACTTGAGGCTGTAATCGCTGCCAAAGGTGCTTCAACAAAGTACTGAGGAAAGGGTCTGAATAGTCATGTAAATGTAATATTTCAGTTTCAGATTTTTAATACATTTGCAAAAAAGTATAAATACCTGTTTTTGCTTTGTCATTATGGGGGTACTGTGTGTAGATTGATGAGGAAAAAAAACAATTTAAGCAATTTTAGAATAAGGCTGTAACTTAACAAAATGTGGAAAAAGTCAAGGGGTCTGAATACTTTCCAAATGCACTGTATATAGTGTTGTGAGTGTGCATAGAGTCAGTGCAAGATAGGGTCAGTGCAGATAGTCCGGGTAACCATTTCATTAACTATTTAGCAGTCCTACGGCTTGGGGGTAGAAGCTGTCTCAGAGCCTGTTGGTCTGAGAGCCGATGCTTCGGTACCGTGTGCCGTACGGTAGCGGAGTGAACCGTCTATGGCTTCTGTGGCTGGAGTCTTTGGCAATTTTTATGGCCTTCCTCTGACCCTAGTATAGAGGTCCTGGATGGCAGAAAGCTCCGCCCCAGTGATGTACTGGGCTGTCCGCACCACCCTCTGTAGCGATTTGCGGTCGAGGCAGGTGCATTTGCCAAACCAAGCGGTGATGCAGTCAGCCAAGATGCTCTCGAAGGTGCAGCTGTAGAACATTTCTAGGATCTGAGGGCCCCATGCCAAATCAGCCTCTTGATGGGGAAGAGGAATTGTACTGTCAATGTGGATGTGGGCGTGCTCGGGCCCGCCGTTTCCTGTAGTCCACGATCAGCTCCTTTTGTCTTGCTGACGTTGAGGGAGAGGTTGTTGTCCAGGCACCACACTGCCAGGTCTCTGACCTCCTCCCTATAGGCTGTCTCATCATTGTCGGTGATCAGACCTACCACCGTTGTATCGTCAGCAAAACTTAATGATGGTGTTGGAGTCGTGCGCAGCCACGCAGTCGTGGGTGAACAGGGAGTACAGGAGGGGACTAAGGACACGTGCGGGGATGTGTTGTTGCCCTATCCTCACCACCTGGGCCCGGCCCATCAGGATATCCAGGATCCAGCTGCAGAGGGAGAGGATCAGACCCAGAGTCCCCAGCTTAGTGATGAGCTTGGAGGGGACTACGGTGTAGAACGCTGAACTGTAGTCTATGAACAGCATTCTCACATAGTTATTTCCCCTCTTGTCCAGGTGGGAGAGGGCAGTGTGAAGTGCAATTGAGATTTGCGTCGTCCGTGGATCTGTTGGGGCGGTATGCGAATTGTAGTGGGTCCAGGGTGTCTGGGATGATGGTGTTGATGTGTGTCATGAGAGGTTTAGCTCAACGATGAGGGTGGGGAGAGCTACACAACATCCAGGGAGAGCTCACGGCCGCTGCCAGCTTCATGCCAGGCTAGCGTCGTGTAGCGTCGTGTTGCGTTGTGTAGCGTCGTGTAGCGTCGTGTAGCGTCGTGTAGCGTTGTGTTGCGTTAGGGTTGCTACTGAAGGACTGAACAGGGACCATCTGGAGTCATCCATCCATAGTGGAGCTGAATGCATAATTTCACCCTAATTCCTTTTAAAATCACAGGCGTCATTGGATTTAATGGATAAATGTTTCATAGATGACGACATGCCTGTCGGGACTTCAGCAACCGGGAAAACAAATGTTGGGATTGACTCACTCACACTCCTCAAGTTCACTGACCTTCACAGAGTGGGGTGGTGACTCACTCACACTCCTCAAGTTCACCTGACCTTCACAGAGTGGGGTGGTGACTCACTCACACTCCTCAAGTTCACCTGACCTTCACAGAGTGGGGTGGTGACTCACTCACACTCCTCAAGTTCACTGACCTTCACAGAGTGGGGTGGTGACTCACTCACACTCCTCAAGTTCACTGACCTTCACAGAGTGGGGTGGTGACTCACTCACACTCCTCAAGTTCACCTGACCTTCACAGAGTGGGGTGGTGACTCACTCACACTCCTCAAGTTCACCTGACCTTCACAGAGTGGGGTGGTGACTCACTCACACTCCTCAAGTTCACTGACCTTCACAGAGTGGGGTGGTGACTCACTCACACTCCTCAAGTTTACCTGACCTTCACAGAGTGGGGTGGTGACTCACTCACACTCCTCAAGTTCACCTGACCTTCACAGAGTGGGGTGGTGACTCACTCACACTCCTCAAGTTCACCTGACCTTCACAGAGTGGGGTGGTAACTCACTCACACTCCTCAAGTTCACTGACCTTCACAGAGTGGGGTGGTGACTCACTCACACTCCTCAAGTTCACCTGACCTTCACAGAGTGGGGTGGTGACTCACTCACACTCCTCAAGTTCACCTGACCTTCACAGAGTGGGGTGGGGGATTCGGGTGTGAGGTGTGCTTATCCCTCGTAGGGGTTTTCGTTATTTGGCACGTTTCCTAACCTCGAGGCCACCCGTTCCCTTTCAGACTAGCTGTTATGGGTCCGGTTTCCAGATAGCGATGGAACTTAGGCTTCTGAGTATTTTTTTAACTACGCATCTTTCCCTACAACGGCCGAAGATGTAACATGCGTTTCCCAAAACACCCACGGCAGAGAGAACGTTCACCGAGTGTGTCGTTGAGGCATAGCGGTCGATGCTGACAGGGTCGAAAGAAAGGGAGCGCTGCTCTCGGATCAGCTTTCTCCATTCAAATCTTTCCTTAACATTATAATTATTTCACAATACTGACCACGGATCAGCTCCTAGAGAGATATTTAGGTGGCCTATTCTAATGCTTAGCCTATAATAATGCACTAAATCACAGATTTGGCGCATCGATAAGGGATCATAGCTTTCACCTGGATTCACCTGGTCAGTCTATGTCATGGAAAGAGACAAAATAGAACGGAATTGATTGAACATTAAATGTATTTCAATATGATTGAAATTGGCCTATAGCCTGCTGTTTACATTTTTATGCAGTCATCTCAGTTTTCATTTTAAGTGCATTTTTATAATAAACGTTGCTTGTTTTCTAACAATTACAAAGACATTGGCAAACTTTGTATTTGTAGTCAACTTTGTTCTGAAGTTATCAGCAGTAACACAGAGACTAATAAACCATGTGATTCTATGTTTAGTGGAGATCTTCTGTGTATAAAGTGACGCGGGAGGGCAAAAAAGCATCTAACGACGCAGTTGGCTGTTCTAAGGCAGGCCTTACATTACGAGTCACTCAGCAGACGCTCTTATCCAGAGCGACTTACAGTTAGTGACTGCATACGTTTTCATACCGGTCCCCCATGGGAAACGAACCCACAACCCTTGGGAAACACCTCGTAGATTTAACGATGCTCCTACAAAAGGTTCTAATGATGAACTTAGCCTTAAGATGCTTTTGGGAAACCGGGCCCAGGTGTGTCTGTGGAAATATGTGGAAAGTGTACAATAAACAATTTGTTTTTAGAAATTTTATTGCAACTGAGCTTCAGTAAAAATTAGAATGCCTGTCTTAGAATCGTTAGTGATGTTTAGTCACCGTGTTTTTCCATGTCAATGGAACCGTAAAGGTCAAAGGTTAGAAAACCCTGGACCCACTACAATTATTACTCAGGCTAACTAATAAGGTTCTAAACACCAATAGAACCCTGCTGTTTGTTAACTGATGACATCATCACATGTCGTGTCATTGACCTCAGTGTCACAGGGATTGGTCCAAAGTGACAGCGGAACGTTCATCTGAAAATGTCACTTCACAACTGGTTTACATCAAGCCTGAAGCCACAGCTGTCTACTTGGCTGGGTGGGTGGCAGGCTGGAGGGGGGGGTGGACGGTGTGGGGTTGGTCTACTTGGCTGGGAGGGTGGCAGGCTGGAGGGGGGGGGGTGGACGGTGTGGGGTTGGTCTACTTGGCTGGGTGGGTGGCAGGCTGGAGGGGGGGGGGGGGGTGGACGGTGTGGGGTTGGTGGGGGGTTGGTGGGGGGTTGGTGGGGGGTTGGTGGGCATAGTCATTTGGATTAGAGTGAGCTTGTTATGCCCTCCTGCTCAGTCTCTTTAAGGAGAACAGGAGATAGTATCGGTTATTTACAGTATTAGCCTCAATGTAGGCCCAGGACATACCTTTATGTACTGATCATGTTTGGGATGTATTTTTTATTTATAAAATCAGTGTTGAGGTTTTGATGATTTTTATATCTTTCTGAACCCAGTGACTTAGCTATCACAGGTGCCATAACAGCCCGGGCCTCTTGGCATAGATAGTCGTACACCTACCTACATAGTCCAGGGAGGCTACATTGAACATTGTAAAATGCCTTGAACACCCGGGAAACCACTATAGAAATCCATTATTATGATGATTATTATGATGACACTGCTGGTCCTGCTCACACTGCCCTACCCTATGCTTTGACTTCTTTCTCCCCTCTCTCTCCAGATAAAATCTTGCGACTTGTGACGGCAGGCCGCCCAACAACCTGCCCGCTTGAACCTATCCCCTCCTCTCTTCTCCAGACCATCTCCGGTGACCTTCTCCCTTACCTCACCTCGCTGATCAACTCATCCTTGACCGCTGGCTATGTCCCTTCCGTCTTCAAGAGAGCGAGAGTTGCACCCCTTCTCAAAAAACCAACACTCGATCCCTCTGATGTCAACAACTACAGACCAGTATCCCTTCTTTCTTTTCTCTCCAAAACTATTGAGCGTGCCGTCTTTAGCCAACTCTCTTGCTATCTCTCTCAGAATGACCTTCTTGATCCAAACCAGTCAGGTTTCAAGACTGGTCATTCAACTGAGACTGCTCTTCTCTGTGTCATGGAGGCTCTCCGCACTGCTAAAGCTAACTCTCTCTCCTCTGCTCTTGTCCTTCTAGACCTGTCTGCTGCCTTTGATACTGTGAACCATCAGATCCTCCTCTCCACCCTCTCCGAGCTGGGCATCTCCGGCGCGGCTCACTCTTGGATTGCGTCCTACCTGACCGGT
>NC_140006.1:46635175-46665175 GCF_964263955.1 Coregonus lavaretus | reverse complement strand
GTGTGTTATGTTACCATGGTGTTGTGTGTTATGTTACCGTGGTGTTGTGTGTTATGTTACCATGGTGTTGTGTGTTATGTTACCATGGTGTTGTGTGTTATGTTACCATGATGTTGTGTGTTATGTTACCATGGTGTTGTGTGTTATGTTACCGTGGTGTTGTGTGTTATGTTACCGTGGTGTTGTGTGTTATGTTACCATGGTGTTGTGTGTTATGTTACCATGGTGTTGTGTGTTATGTTACCATGGTGTTGTGTGTTATGTTACCATGGTGTTGTGTGTTATGTTACCATGGCAACATACATTTCAATAACTTTTAAAGTTTCTTCAAGTGCAGTCGCAAAACCATCAAGCTCTATGATGAAACTGGCTGTCATGAGGACCGCCACAGGAATGGAAGACCCAGAGTTACCTCTGCTGCAGAGGATAAGTTCATTAGAGTTACCAGCCTCAGAAATTGCATCCCAAATAACCCCAAGTAACAGACACATCTCAACATCAACTGTTCAGAGGAGACTGCGTGAATCAGGCCTTCATGGTACAATTGCTGCAAAGAAACCACCTCTAAAGGACACCAATAAGAAGAAGAGACTTGCTTGGGCCAAGAAACACGAGCAATGGACATTAGACCGGTGGAAATCTGTCCTTTGGTCTGATGAGTCCAAATTTGAGATTTCTGGTTCCAAACGTTGTGTCTTTGTGAGACGCTGAGTAGGTGAACGGATGATCTCCGCATGTGTGGTTCCCACCGTGAATCATGGTGGAGGTGGTGTGATGGTGTGGGGGGGCTTTGCTGGTGACACTGTCTGTGATTTATTTAGAATTCAAGGCACACTGCAGCGATACACCATCCCATCTGGTTTGCGCTTAGTGGGACTATCATTTGTTTTTCAACAGGACAATGACCCAACACACCTCCAGGCTGTGTAAGGGCTATTTTACCAAGAAGGAGAGTGATGGAGTGCTGCATCAGATGACCTGGCCCCCACAATCACCTGACCTCAACCCAATTGAGAGGGTTTGGGATGAGTTGGACCGCAGAGTGAAGGAAAAGCAGCCAACTAGTGCTCAGCATATGTGGGAACTCCTTCAAGACTGTTGGAAAAGCATTCCAGGTGAAGCTGGTTGAGAGAATGCCAAGTGTGCAAAGCTGTCATCAAGGCAAAGGGTGGCTATTTGAAGATTCTCAAATATAAAATACATTTTGATTTGTTTAACACTTTTTTGGTTACTACATGATTCCATATGTGTTATTTCATAGTTTTGATGTCTTCACTATTATTCTACATTGCCGAAAATAGTAAAAATAAAGAAAAACCCTTGAATGAGTAGGTGTGTCCAAACTTTTGACTGGTACTGTATATAAACACACTATATATATATATATATATATATATAAAAGTATGTGGACACCCCTTCAAATTAGTGGATTCGGCTATTTCAGCCACATAGGTGTATAAAATCGAGCACACAGCCATGCAATCTCAATAGACAAACATTGGCAGTAGAATTGCCTTGCTGAAGAGCTCACTGACTTTCAACGTGGCACCATCATAGGATGCCACCTTTCCAACAAGTTAGTTCATCACATTTCTGCCCTGCTAGAGCTGCCCCGGTCAACTGTAAGTGATGTTATTGTGAAGTGGAAACGTCTAGGAGAAACAACGGCTCAGCCGCGAAGTGGTAGGCCACACAAGCTCACAGAACGGGACCGCTGAGTGCTGAAGGGCGTAGCGCGTAAAAATCATCTGTCCTCAGTTGCAACACTCACTACCAAGTTCCAAACTGCCTCTGGAAGCGACGTCAGCACAAGAACTGTTCGTCAGGAGCTTCATGAAATGGGTTTCCATGGCCGAGCGGCCGCACACAAGCCTAAGATCCCCATGCGCAATGCCAAGCGTCGGTGTAAAGATCGCCGGCATTGGGACTCTGGAGAAGTGGAAACGCGTTCTCTGGAGTGATGAATCACGCTTCACCAACTGCCAGTCTGACGGAAGAATCTGGGTTTGGCGGATGCCAGGAGAAAGCTACCTGCCCGAATGCATATTGCCAACTGTAAAGTTTGGTGGAGCTCTAGCCTCTAGTATGATGGCCTGACAGACATGGAAGCTGTTCATTGACATCAGCTCAGCCTTCAACCCCATCACACTGCACACTGCCCTATCCCATCTGGACAAGAGGAATACCTATGTAACAATGCTGTTCATTGACATCAGCTCAGCCTTCAACCCCACAGTACTCTCCAAGCTCATCATTATGCTCGGGGCCCTGGGTCTGAACCCCGCCCTGTGCAACTGGGTCCTGGACTTCCTGACGGGCCGCCCCCAGATGGTGAAGGTAGGACTCAACACCTCCACTACACTGATCCTCAACAAAAGGGGCCCCACAAGGGTGCGTGCTCAGCCCCCTTCTGTACTCCTTGTTCACCCATGACTGCGTGGTCACGCATGCCTCCAACTCAATAATCAAGTTTGCAGACGACACAACAGTGGTAGGCTTGATTAGCAACAAAGACGAGACAGCCTACAGAGAGGAGGTGAGGGCCCTGGCGGAGTGGTGCCAGGAAAATAACCTCTCCCTCAACGTCAACAAAACGAAGGAGCTGATCATGGACGTCTGGAGACAGCAGAGGGAGCACGCCCCTATTCACAGCGACTGGACCGCAGTGGAGAAGGTGAAAAGCTTCAAGTTCTTCGGCGTACACACATCACTGACAATCTGAAATGGTCCACCCACCCACCACAGTGTGGTGAAAAAGGCCTTCACCCAGTACCCTGCCATGAACTTAGTCACTGTCACTAGCCGGCTACCACCCGGTTACTCAACCCTGCACCTTAGAGGCTGCTGCCCTATGTACATAGACATGAAATCACTGGTCACTTTAATAATGGAACACTAGTCACTTTAATAATGTTTACATACTGTTTTACTCATTTCATATGAATATTCTGTATTCTCGTCAAGTCCATCCTATTCAGCTATTTCTCTATATATAGTACTCTATCCTACGTATTCTACAGATATACTAAATATTCTATCCACATACTGTCTATAATGTCTATACATCCCATCATATATATTTATTTATACTCCGGACTCCAACATCCTAATATTTAGATATTTCTTCATTCCATTCATTTACATTTAGATCTGTGTGTATTGTTGTGAATTGTTAGATATTACTGCACTGCTGGAGCTAGGAACACAAGCATTTCGCTACACCTGCAATAGCATCTGCTAAATATGTGTATGCAACCAATACATTTGATTTGGAGGAGGAATAATGGTCTGGGGCTGTTTTTCATGGTTCGGGCTAGGCCCCTTAGTTCCAGTGAAGGGAAATCTTAACGCTACAGCATACAATGACATTCTAGACGATTATGTTCTTCCAACTTTGAGGCAACAGTTTGGTGAATGGCTCTTTCCTGTTTCAGCATGACAATGCCCCCGTGCACAAAGCGAGGCCAATACAGAAATGGTTTGTTGAGATCAGTTTGGAAGAACTTGACTGGCCTGCACAGAGCCCTGACCTCAACCCCATCGAACACCTTTGGGATGAATTGGAACACCGACTGCGAGCCAGGCCTAATCGCCCAACATCAGTGCCCAAACTCACTAATGCTCTTGTGGCTGAATGGAAGCAAGTCCCCCGCAGCAATGTTCCAACATCTAGTGGAAAGCCTTCCCAGAAGAGTGGAGGCTGTTATAGCAGCAAAGGGGGGACCAACTCCATATTAATGCCCATGATTTAAGAATGAGAGGTTCGACGATCAGGTGTCCACATACTTATGGTCATGTAGTGTATATAAATGTACCGGGGCCTCCCACTCCTCTTTCTATTCTGGTTAGAGCCAGTTTGCGCTGTTCTGCGAAGGGAGTAGTACACAGCGTTGTACGAGATCTTCAGTTTCTTGGCAAATTCTCACATAGAATAGCCTTCATTTCTCAGAACAAGAATAGACTGACGAGTTTCAGAAGAAAGTTATTTGTTTCTGGCCATTTTGAGCCTGTAATCGAACCCACAATTGCTGATGCTCCAGATACTCAACTAGTCTCAAGAAGGCCAGTTTTATTGCTTCTTCAAACCAGCACAACATAATTGCAAAAGGGTTTTCTAATGATCAATTAGCCTTTTAAAATGATAAACTTGGATTAGCAAACACAATGTGCCATTGGAACACAGGACTGATGGTTGCTGATAATGGGCCTCTGTACGCCTATGTAGATATTCCATTAAAAATCAGCCGTTTCCAGCTACAATAGCCATTTACAACATTAACAATGTCTACACTGTATTTCTGATCAATTTGATTGCTTTTCTTTCGAAAACAAGGACATTTCTAAGTGACCCCAAACTTTTGAACGGTAGTATATATATATATATATATATATATACATATATATAGTATTTGTCAAGTATTTTCTATCCAATTTGCTGATTATAGGGGCGGCAGGTAGCTTGGTGGTTAAGAGCGTTGTGCCAGTAACCGAAAGGTCGCTGGTTCTAATCCCCGAGCCGACTAGGTGAAAAATCTGTCGACGTGCCCTTGAGCAAGGCACTTAACCCTAATTGCTCTGGATAAGAGCGTCTGCTAAATGACTAAAATGTTAATTACAGTGGGGAAAAAAAGTATTTAGTCAGCCACCAATTGTGCAAGTTCTCCCACTTAAAAAGATAAGAGAGGCCTGTAATTTTCATCATAGGTACACGTCAACTATGACAGACAAAATGAGAAAAAAAATCCAGAAAATCACATTGTAGGATTTTTAATGAATTTATTTGCAAATTATGGTGGAAAATAAGTATTTGGTCAATAACAAACGTTTCTCAATACTTTGTTATATACCCTTTGTTGGCAATGACACAGGTCAAACGTTTTCTGTATGTCTTCACAAGGTTTTCACACACTGTTGCTGGTATTTTGGCCCATTCCTCCATGCAGATCTCCTCTAGAGCAGTGATGTTTTGGGGCTGTCGCTGGGCAACACAGACTTTCAACTCCCTCCAAAGATTTTCTATGGGGTTGAGATCTGGAGACTGGCTAGGCCACTCCAGGACCTTGAAATGCTTCTTACGAAGCCACTCCTTCGTTGCCCGGGCGGTGTGTTTGGGATCATTGTCATGCTGAAAGACCCAGCCACGTTTCATCTTCAATGCCCTTACTGATGGAAGGAGGTTTTCACTCAAAATCTCACGATACATGGCCCCATTCATTCTTTCCTTTACACGGATCAGTCGTCCTGGTCCCTTTGCAGAAAAACAGCCCCAAAGCATGATGTTTCCACCCCCATGCTTCACAGTAGGTATGGTGTTCTTTGGATGCAACTCAGTATTCTTTGTCCTCCAAACACGACGAGTTGAGTTTTTACCAAAAAGTTCTATTTTGGTTTCATCTGACTATATGACATTCTCCCAATCCTCTTCTGGATCATCCAAATGCACTCTAGCAAACTTCAGACGGGCCTGGACATGTACTGGCTTAAGCAGGGGGACACGTCTGGCACTGCAGGATTTGAGTCCCTGGCGGCGTAGTGTGTTACTGATGGTAGGCTTTGTTACTTTGGTCCCAGCTCTCTGCAGGTCATTCACTAGGTCCCCCCGTGTGGTTCTGGGATTTTTGCTCACCGTTCTTGTGATCATTTTGACCCCACGGGGTGAGATCTTGCGTGGAGCCCCAGATCGAGGGAGATTATCAGTGGTCTTGTATGTCTTCCATTTCCTAATAATTGCTCCCACAGTTGATTTCTTCAAACCAAGCTGCTTACCTATTGCAGATTCAGTCTTCCCAGCCTGGTGCAGGTCTACAATTTTGTTTCTGGTGTCCATTAACAGCTCTTTGGACTTGGCAATAGTGGAGTTTGGAGTGTGACTGTTTGAGGTTGTGGACAGGTGTCTTTTATACTGATAACAAGTTCAAACAGGTGCCATTAATACAGGCAATGAGTGGAGGACAGAGGAGCCTCTTAAAGAAGAAGTTACAGGTCTGTGAGAGCCAGAAATCTTGCTTGTTTGTAGGTGACCAAATACTTATTTTCCACCATCATTTGCAAATAAATTCATAAAAAATCCTACAATGTGATTTTCTGAATTTTGTTTTCTCAATTTGTCTGTCATAGTTGACGTGTACCTATGATGAAAATTACAGGCCTCTCTCATCTTTTTAAGTGGGAGAACTTGCACAATTGGTGGCTGACTAAATACTTTTTTTCCCCACTGTATATGATCCACCTTTATGTCTCATAATGACATAAAGAAATGAAAACTTCTGTAAATGAACACCAAAGATAATGGCAATAATAAGGAAATCTAATAATGTTTAAGGTAGACACACACACCCTCGGTATCATCAGAGTGCAACATTACCTGCCGTTCCATTACACTCTTCACATTGTTAGATGAGCAGAAAGGGGGAAATCGAGGATGAAACCAAACCTTGGAGGTTTTATTTTAGAATGGTAATTTTTTATGAGGAATAAATGCGATACACACACGCACAGACACACGCACACACACACACACACACACACACACACACACACACACACACACACACACACACACAGCAAAACGCAGCAAACCAGATTACATTTCCTCATTCAGAAGTGTATGCAGTCATTAGAGCTTAAATGGAGTATCGAGTAACACAGAAAGAGAAAGAAAGAGAGAGTTATACAGACAGAGAGAAAGAGAGTGAAGAGAAAGATGGAGAGAAACATACTGAGAGAGACAGGGAGAAGGGGAGAGACAGAAACAGAGAGAGTGACATGGAGAGAGAGATAGAGATATATAGAGGTAGAGAGAGTAGAGAGAGAGAGAGAGAGAGAGAGAGAGAGAGAGAGAGAGAGAGAGAGAGAGAGAGAGAAACAGAGAGAGAGAGAGAGACATGGAGAGAGAGATAGAGATATAGAGGGGTAGAGAGAGTAGAGAGAGAGAGAGAGAGAGAGAGAGAGAGAGAGAGAGAGAGAGAAACAGAGAGAGATATAGAGAGGTAGAGAGAGTAGAGAGAGAGAGAGAGAGAGAGACAGAAACAGAGAGCGAGAGAGAAAGATGGAGAGAGAGAGAGAGAGAGAGAGAGAGAGAGAGAGAGAGAGAGAGAGAGAGAGAGAGAGAGAGAGAGAGAGAGAGAGAGAGAGATGGAGAGAGAAGTTGGGGTTTGTCTCTTGTCTCTCTGACAGTCCCTGTAGTAAATCCCTGATGACAGTCCTAGATTGGAGATCACTGCTGTCTCTCTCCAGTGGGAATTAATTCAACCAAAACCCATTACGTTATTGGATCACTTTAAATGAGTCGACCCCCCAGTGATGGGTTTGGGGACAGCCAGGAAATTAACACCAGCCACCAACCAAATGCTGATAGATATAACATTTTTTTCAACGCAATCAATTTTTCTCAACCATTCAATAAATGTTGTTTTAACATGACAAAACATGTGCATGGGTCTTCTGTGATTTAAAATGTGAAAAAAACAGTGTCTGATACATGTTTGGAAGTGGCTGGTAAAAATTGGGCTGCGGCTAATGCACCAAAAAGTTAATTTCCCACCCTGGGGACAGCCTTTGGGCGAAAAATACTTCCTACATATGTGCAGATTTACACACACTCGCACGTATGCACGTCATATATCGTACATACCCAATCATACACAGACAGACATAAAGATGAACGGACGGAACGGACGGACAGACAAGAGACAAGCAGACAGAAAGCTACAAACACACACACCCTCTCCCCCACATCATGACGGGTCACATCACTAACCAACCCTCTCCCCCACATCATGACGGGTCACATCACTAACCAACCCTCCCCCACATCATGACGGGTCACATCACTAACCAACCCTCTCATACATCATGACGGGTCACATCACTAACCAACCCTCCCCCACATCATGACGGGTCACATCACTAACCAACCCTCTCATACATCATGACGGGTCACATCACTAACCAACCCTCCCCCACATCATGACGGGTCACATCACTAACCAACCCTCTCCCCCACATCATGACGGGTCACATCACTAACCAACCCTCCCCCACATCATGACGGGTCACATCACTAACCAACCCTCTCCCCCACATCATGACGGGTCACATCACTAACCAACCCTCCCCCACATCATGACGGGTCACATCACTAACCAACCCTCTCCCCCACATCATGACGGGTCACATCACTAACCAACCCTCCCCCACATCATGACGGGTCACATCACTAACCAACCCTCCCCCACATCATGATGGGTCACATCACTAACCAACCCTCTCATACATCATGACGGGTCACATCACTAACCAACCCTCTCATACATCATGACGGGTCACATCACTAACCAACCCTCCCCCACATCATGACGGGTCACATCCCTAACCAACCCTCTCCCCCACATCATGACGGGTCACATCACTAACCAACCCTCCCATACATCATGACGGGTCACATCACTAACCAACCCTCCCCCACATCATGACGGGTCACATCACTAACCAACCCTCTGATACATCATGACGGGTCACATCACTAACCAACCCTCTGATACATCATGACGGGTCACATCACTAACCAACCCTCTCATACATCATGACGGGTCACATCACTAACCAACACTCTCATGCATCATGACGGGTCACATCACTAACCAACCCTCTCATACATCATGACGGGTCACATCACTAACCAACCCTCTCATACATCATGACGGGTCACATCACTAACCAACCCTCTCATACATCATGACGGGTCACATCACTAACCAACCCTCTCATACATCATGACGGGTCACATCACTAACCAACCCTCTCATACATCAAAGTCTGTGTATGCTGAAGCTCCCCCAGTCTAATCAAGGGAGAGTAGGGCATCTGTGTGTGTGTGTGTGTGTGTGTGTGGGGGGGGGGGGTTTCATCAGTAGAGCGGTGGTGTTCAGAGCACACATGCACACACACACACACACACACACACACACACACACACAAACACACACACACACACACACACACACACACACACACACACACACACACACACACACACACACACACACACACACACACACACACACACACACACACACACACACAGGGCGGCAGTAACAGAGCAGATGGGTTGGGGTGATTTCATGTCCCCACCGGCGCCGTGACCAACTGTGCTGCAACGCCATTGGACAAAGATCATATAACAGACGGCCTATCCAGAGGCCTCTGAGGATAGAACTACAGCTAAACAGGTGTGGAGAAGATGTGGGGAGGAGAGGGGAGGAGAAGAGGAGTGGGGAGGAGAGGAAGAGAGGTGGGGAGAGGAATGAGAGAATGAAAAGAGGAGGATGTTTATTTACTTTCCCATTTGCACATCATTAGAACACATTTTAGTCATTTAGCAGACGCTCTTATCCAGAGCAACTTACAGTTAGTGAATATTTTTTAAAATACTGGCCCCCCGTGGGAATCGAACCCACAACCCTGGCGTTGCAAACGCCATTCTCTATCAACTGAGCTACATCCCTGCCGGCCATTCCCTCCCCTACCCTGGACCAATTGTGCGCCGCCCATGAGTCCCGGTCGCGGCCGGCTGCGACAGAGCCTGGATTCGAACCAGGATCTCTAGTGGCACAGTTAGCACGGCGATGCAATGCCTTAGACCACTGCGCCACTCAGGAACTCTAACACTGTACATAGACATAATATGACACTTGATGCAACCAGTCAGGATGCTCTCGATGGTGCACCCGTCGATGTGAATGGGGGCTGTAGTGGAGCGAGTCGAGAGTTTCAAGTTCCTTGGTGTCCACATCACCAACAAACTATCATGGTCCAAACACACCAAGACAGTTGTGAAGAGGGCACGACAAAGCCAATTCCCCCCCAGGATACTGAAAAGATTTGGCATGGGTCCCCAGATTCTCAAAAAGTTCTCCAGCTGCACCATCGAGAGCATCCTGACTGGTTGCATCAAGTGTCATATTATGTATATGTCTATTTTCAATAGGGAGGAGGTCTCTGACCTCCTCCCTATTGGCTGTCTCATCGTTGTCGGTGATCAGGCCTACCACCGTTGTGTTGTCGGCAAATTTAATGATGGTGTTGGAGTCATGCTTGGCCACGCAGTTGTGGGTGAACAGGGAGTACAGGAGGGGACTAAGCACACACCCCTGAGGGGCCCCCGTGTTGAGGATCAGCGTGGCAGATGTGTTGTTGCCTACCCTTACCACCTGGGGGCGGCCCCTCAGGAAGTCCAGGATCCAGTTGCAGAGGGAGGTGTTTAGTCCCAGGGTCCTTAGCTTAGTGATGAGCTTTGTGGGCACTATGGTGTTGAACGCTGAGCTGTAGTCAATTTACAGCATTCTCACATAGGTGCTATTTTTGTCCAGGTGTGAAAGGGCAGTGTGGAGTGCGATTGAGATTGTGTCATCTGTGGATCTGTTGGGGTGGTATGCGAAGTCTAGGGTTTCCGGAATGACGGTATTGTTGTGAGCCATGACCAGCCTTTCAAAGCACTTCATGGCTACCGACGTGAGTGCTACGGGGTGGTAGTCATTTACCTTCGCTTTCTTGTGCACAGGGACTATGGTGGTCTGCTTGAAACATGTAGGTTATTGAAGACACTTGCCAGTTGGTCCGCGCATGCTCTGAGTACACGTCCTGGTAATCCGTCTGGCCCAGCGGCCTTGTGAATGTTGACCTGTTTAAAGGTCCTACTCACATCGGCTACGGAGAGCGTGATCACACAGTCGTCCGGACAGCTGGTGCTCTCATGCATGCTTCAGTGTTGCTTGCCTCGAAGCGAGCATAAAAGGTATTTAGCCCGTCTGGTAGTCTCGCGTCACTGGGCAGCTCGCAGCTGGATTTCCCTTTGTAGTCCGTAATAGTTTGCAAGCCCTGCCACATCCGACGAGAGTCAGAGCCGGTGTAGTAGGATTCAATCTTAGTCCTTTATTGACGCTTTGCCTGTTTGATGGTTCGTCGGAGGGCATAGCGGGATTTCTTATAAGCGTCCGGATTAGTGTCACGCTCCTTGAAAGCGGCAGCTCTAGCCTTTAGCTCAGTGCGGATGTTGCCTGTAATCCATGGCTTCTGGTTGGGATATGTACGTACGGTCACTGTGGGGACGACGTCGTCGATGCACTTATTGATGAAGCCAGTGACTGAGGTGGTAAACTCCTCAATGCCATTGGATGAATCCCAGAACATATTCCAGTCTGTGCTAGCAAAACAGTCCTGTAGCGTAGCATCCGTGTCATCTGACCACTTCTTTATTGACCGAGTCACTGGTGCTTCCTGCTTTAGTTTTTGCTTGTAAGCAGGAATCAGGAGGATATAATTATGGTCAGAATTGCCAAATGGAGGGCGAGGGAGAGCTTTGTATGCGTCTCTGTGTGTGGAGTAAAGTTGGTCTAGAGTTTTTTTCCTCTGGTTGCACGTGACATGCTGGTAGAAATGAGTTTGCCTGTATTAAAAGTCCCCGGCCACTAGGAGCGCCGCTTCTGGATGAGCATTTTCTTGTTTGCTTATGGCCGTATACAGTTCATTGAGTGGGGTCTTAGTGCCAGCATCGGTTTGTGGGGGTAAATAGACGGCTATGAAGAATATAGATGAAAAGTCTCATGGTAAATAGTGTGGTCTACAGCTTATCATGAGATACTCTACCTCAGGCGAGCAATACCTTGAGACTTCCTTAATATTAGACATTGCGCACCAGCTGTTATTGACAAATAGACACACTCGCAGAAGAATTCTCACAAGGCAGCCTAATCTCCGCCCCCCTGTATTTCCTTATTTTCTCATGCGAATGACGGGGATTTGGGCCTTGTCTGGGAGCAACATTAAATCCTTCGCATCCGACTCATTAAAGAAAACATCGTCGTCCAGTTCGAGGTGAGTAATCGCTGTTCTGATATCCAGAAGCTCTTTTCGGTCATAAGAGACAGTAGCATCAACATTATGTACACAATAAGTTATAAACGGCAGCCATCCCCTCTGGCGCCATTCTGTGTGTGTGTGTGTGTGTGTGTGTGTGTGTGTGTGTGTGTACTTGAGATAGTAAATGAGATCCATATTCTCTATTTATTCTGTGTACCCAAGAACTCTAAAGTCTCCACAAAAGAGCCACTCAATAACAAGTTACACCACTCCTATCTACTGTAAGGACAGTTACACCACTCCTATCTACTGTAAGGAGAGACAGTTTTTACTCTGATGAACATCACTCAGTCTGTCTGTCTGTCTGTGTTCTGTCTGTCTGTCTGTTCTGTCTGTCTGCCAGTTCTGTCTGTCTGTGTTCTGTCTGTGTTCTGTCTGTCTGCCTGTTCTGTCTGCCTGCATGTCTGTCTGTCTGCTTGTCTGTCTGTCTGTCTGTCTGTCTGCCTGTCTGTCTGTCTGTCTGTCTGTTTGTTCTGTCTGTCTGTCTGCCTGCCTGCCAGTTCTGTCTGTATGTCTGTCTGTGTTCTGTCTGTCTGTCTGTCTGCTTGTCTGTCTGTCTGTCTGTCTGTCTGCCTGTCTGTCTGTCTGTCTGTCTGTTTGTTCTGTCTGTCTGTCTGCCTGCCTGCCAGTTCTGTCTGTCTGTCTGTCTGTGTTCTGTCTGTGTTCTGTCTGCCTGCATGTCTGTCTGTCTGTCTGCTTGTCTGTCTGTCTGCCTGTCTGTCTGTCTGCTTGTTCTGTCTGTCTGTCTGCCTGCCTTCCAGTTCTGTCTGTCTGTCTGTCTGTGTCCTGTCTGTCTGTTCTGTCTGTCTGCCAGTTCTGTCTGTATGTCTGTGTTGTGTCTGTCTTCCTGTTCTGTCTGTCTGTCTGTCTGTCTGTCTGTCTGTCTGTCTGTCTGTCTGTCTGTCTGTCTGTCTGTCTGTCTGCCTGTCTGCCTGTCTGCTTGCTTGTTCTGTCTGTCTGTCTGCCTGTCTGCTTGCTTGTTCTGTCTGTCTGCCTGTCTGCTTGCTTGTTCTGTCTGTCTGTCTGTCTGTCTGTTTGCTTGTTCTGTCTGTCTGTCTGTCTGTCTGTCTGTCTGTCTGTCTGTCTGCCTGGTGGCCTGGTATACGTCTAGTATCTTTACTCTCCTGCTACAGATGCAGTCAACAGTAACAGTAGTCAGCCAGTCAATCAGTCACTCGCCTCAACTCCTCCACCATAATGAACACCATCAATCAGTTTCCTCACACTGATCTGGAGAGAGAGAGGGGGAGGGGGAAGGGAGAAAGGGGAGAGGATAGGGTGGGGGGGAGAGGCAGAGAGAGATAGAGAGTGTAGAGATGGAAAGAGAGGGGAGAGAGAGAAAGAGGGAGATAGAGAGCAGCTAACTGGCAGGGACACAGCTCACTAAGTACAGCAGCAACTTACCAAACGGCCCTATGGTACAGTAGAGCCTGAAACATATAGGCCTGGTCTCAAATAGAACCCTACTCCTCACATAGTGCCCTACTGTTGGTCAGAGCCACATAGACGTGTACTATGAAGGAATTGTGTGTCATTTGAGATTCACACATTAGGCACAGTCCCTACTGACGTAGCACTAAGTAATGGAATAGGCTGTACTTTCAGACAGTCAGTAGTGTACTCACCCTGCCTACTTCCACCAGGTTGGTGACCATGACAATAGCAGCAGTGTTCTCCTGCCACACCATCCTCCAGAAGTCAAACACTGTCTCCTGCATCGGACCTGGTGGGGAGGGGTGAGAGATGGAGAGAGAGAGAGAGAGAGAGAGAGGGAGAGATGGAGAGAGAGGAAGTAAGAGAGAGTGAGAGAGAGATGGAGAGAGAGAGGAAGTAAGAGAGAGAGCGAGATGGAGAGAGAGATGAGAGAGAGAGATGGAGAGAGAGAGAGAGAGAGAGCGAGATGGAGAGAGAGATGAGAGAGAGAGATGGAGAGAGAGAGAGAGAGAGAGAGAGAGAGAGAGAGAGAGAGAGGAGAGAGAGAGATGGAGAGCCTGTTTATATGTGTCAAAACATATTTTTTTTATTGAACCTTTATTTAAATGAAATACATTCGGTACATGCTTGGTAAACAAAAGGTGTAGACCAACAGTGAGATGCTTACTTACTTACAGGCCCTTCCCAACATTGCAGAGAGAAATAAAATACAGAAATAATAGAACAATTATAACCAGAGGAATAGATACACGATGAGTAATGATAACTTATACACAGGGTACGGGGTACTGAGTCGATGTGCAGGGGTACGAGGTCATTGAGGTAGATATGTACATATAGGTAGGGGTAAAGTGACTAGGCAACAGGATAGATAATAAACAGTAACAGTATGTGATGAGTCAAAAAGGGTCAATGCAGATAGTCCGGGTAGCTATTGGTTAACTATTTAACTAACTATTTAGCAATCTTATGGCTTGGGGGTAGAAGCTGTTCAGGGTCCTGTTGGTTCCAGACTTGGTGCATCGGTACCGCTTGCCGTGCGGTAGCAGAGAGAACAGTCTATGACTTGGGTGGCTGGAGACAATTTTATGGCCTTCCTCTGACACAGCCTGGTATAGAGGTCCTGGAAGGCACAGAGATCGGACCCAGTGATGTACTGGGCTGTACGCACTACCCTCTGTAGTGCCTTGCGGTCGGATGCCAAGCAGTTGCCATACCAGGCGGTGATGCAACCAGTCAGGATCCTCTCGATGGTGCAGCTGTAGAACTTTTTGAACATCTGAGGGCCCATGCAAAAACTTTTCAGCCTCCTGAGGGGGAAGAGGTGTTGTCGTGCCCTCTTCACGTCCGTGTTGGTGTGTTTCAACCAATCACCAGGTGCTACCCTGTCACACCATAAGGCCTGTTCATATGTGTCACAACCAATCACTGGGCAGCCATCCAACCCATCCCCTATTTAAAACTTCACTGAGCAATAATTGCAAATTGATAGGAATTCAATTATGAATCTAGTTAATTCAAATTAATATTGTTTTTAATCAACCGCCTACTGGATGAAACGTACTTCTGACAAATTAATTAGAGGAAAGCAAATCCCTGTGCATCCTACCGCATAGTTAATATGTATTACCTGGAGGTCACACACACACACACACACACACACACACACACACACACACACACACACACACACACACACACACACACACACACACACACACACACACACACACACACACACACACACACACACACACACACACACACACAGAGAAGTGCAGCAGTAGCAGCTGGTTAATGACAGTTTTATGATCAGTAGACCCACAACGCTTAGTCCCCTGTGTGAGTGTGAGTGTGTGAGTGTGTGTGTGTGCTTGGCAAATTTGGTTAAAACTCTCTATCCTTCTCTCTGTTGATTCACTCATGATGTGAGTCTGTACTCTCTTCTAAGTCTCCTCAAGTCTCTTTTCCTTCTCTCTCCTGTAAGGCAGGAAGCTTGGGCCCCAGTGATGTACTGGGCTGTACGCACTACCCTCTGTAGCGCCTTTGCGGTCGGATGCCGAGCAGTTGCCATACCAGGCGGTGATGCAGCCAGTCAAGATGCTCTCAATGGAGCAGCTGTAGAACTTTGAGGATCCCATGCCAAATCTTTTAAGCCTCCTGATGGGGAAGAGGCGCTGTCGTGCCCTCTTCACAACTGTCTTGGTGTGCTTGGACCATGATAGTTTGTTGGTGATGTAGACACTGAGGAACCTGAAGCTCTCAACCCGCTCCACTACAGCCCCGTAGATGTGAATGTGGGCGTGCTCAGCCCTCCGTTTCCTGTAGTCCACGATCAGCTCCTTTTGTCTTGCTGATGTTGATGGAGAGGTTGTAGTCCTGGCACCACACTACCAGGTCTCTGACCTCCTCCCTATTGGCTGTCTCATCGTCACCGGTGATCAGGCCTACCACCGTCGTATCGTCGGCAAAACTTAATGACGGTGTTGGAGTCGTGCGTCGGCCACGTAGTCGTGGGTGAACAGGGAGTACAGGAGGGGACTAAGCACACACCCTTGAGGGGCCCCCCGTGTTGAAGATCAGTGTGGCGGATGTGTTGTTGCCTATCCTCACCACCTGGGGTCGGCCCGTCAGTTTGAAACATGTAGGTATTACAGACTGGGACAGGGAGAGGTTGAAAATGTCAGTGAATACACTTGCCAGCTGGTCAGCGCATGCTTTGAGTACGCGTCCTGGTAATCCGTCTGAACCTGTGGCCTTGTGAATGTTGACCTGTTTAAAGGTCTTACTCACATCGGCTACGGAGAGCGTGATCACAAGTTGTCCAGAACAGCTGGTACTCTCATACATGGTTCAGTGTTGCTTGCCTTGAAGCGAGCATAGAATGCATTTAGATTGTCTGGTAGGCTTGTGTCACTGGGCAGCCTCGTTTCCCTTTGTAGTCCGTGATAGTTTGCAAGCCCTGCCACATCCGACGAGAGTCAGAGCCGGTGTAGTAGGAATCAATCTTAGTCCTGTATTGACGCTTTGCCTGTTTGATGGTTCGTCGGAGGGCATAGCGGGATTTCTTATATGCGTCCGGGTTAGAGTCCCGCTCCTTGAAAGCGGCAGCTCTAGCCTTTAGCTCAGTGCGTAATCCATGGCTTCTGGTTGGGATATGTACATACGGTCACTGTGGGGACGACGTCGTCGATGCACTTATTAATGAAGCCGGTGACTGATGTGGTATACTCCTCAATGCCATCGGATGAATCCTGGAACATATTCCAGTCTGAACCAGTCCTGTAGTTTAGCATCCCCATCATCTGACCACTTCTGTATTGAGCGCGTCACTGGTACTTCCTGTTTGAGTTTTTAATGTAGATATGGTCAGATTTGACAAATGGAAGGCGAGGGAGAGCTTTGTATGCGTTTATGTGTGTGGAGATGATCTAGAGTTTTTTTTTGCCTCTAGTTGCACAGGTGAAATTAGGTAAAACAGATTTCAGTTTTCAGTTTTGATTAATCCAGAAGTGGCCACTAGGAGCGCCACTTCTGGATTAGCATTGTTTTCTTATTTGTATTTGTATTTATTATGGATCCCCATTCAGCAGCTGCTCTTCCCGGGGTCCAGCAAAATTAAGGCAGTTATACAATTTTAAAAACATTACAATACATTCATAACAGATTTCACAACATATTAAGTGTGTGCCCTCAGGCCCCTACTCTACTACCACATATCTATAACACAACATCCAGGTGTACCTGGAATAGAGTTCCATGTAGTCATGGCTCTATGTAGTACTGTGCGCCTCCCATAGTCTGTTCTTGACTTGGGGATTGTGAAGAGACCTCTGGTGGCATGTCTTGTGGGGTATGCATGGGTGTCCGAGCTGTGTGCCAGTAGTTCAAACAGACAGCTCGGTGCATTCAACATGTCAATCCCTCTCACAAATACAAGTAGTGATGATGTCAATCTCTCCTCCACTTTGAGCCAGGAGAGATTGACATGCATATTATTTTTAGCGCTCTGTGTACATCCGAGGGCCAGCCGTGCTGCCCTGTTCTGAGCCTATTGCAATTTTCCTAAGTCCCTCTTTGTGACACCTGACCACACGACTGAACAGTAGTCCAGGTGCGACAAAACTAAGGCCTGTAGGACCTGCCTTGTTGATAGCGCTGTTAAGAATGCAAAGTAGCACTTTATTATAGACAGACTTTTCCCCATCCTAGCTACTGTTGTATCAATATGTTTAGACCATGGCAGTTTACAATCCAGGGTTACTCCAACCAATTTAGTATCCTCGACTTGCTCAATTTCCAGATTATTCATTTACAAGATTAATTTGAGGTTTAGGGTTTAGTAAATGGTTTGTCCCAAATACACTGCGTATTGTTTTTGAAATATTTAGGACTAACTTATTCCTTGCCACCCATTCTGAAACTAACTGCAGCTCTTTGTTAAGTGTTGCTGTCATTTCAATCGCTGTGGTAGCTGACCTGTATAGTGTTGCGTCATCCGCATACATAATGTATGCACACATGACTGTAAATCGCTTTGGGTAAAAGCGTCTGCTAAATGGCATATTATATTATATTATTTTATTATTTAGACACACTGGCTTTACTCAAAGCCAGTGGCATGTCGTTAGTAAAGATTGAAAAAAGTAAGGGGCCTAGACAGCTGCCCTGGGGAATTCCTGATTCTGCCTGGATTTTGTTGGAGAGGCTTCCATTAAAGAACACCCTCTGTGTTCTGTTAGACAGGTAACTCTTTATCCACAATATAGCAGGGGGTGTAAAGCCATAACACATACGTTTTTCCAGCAACAGACTATGATCGATAATGTGAAAAGTCTAACAAAACAGCCCCCACAATCTTTTGATCATCAATTTCTCTCAGCCAATCATCAGTCACTTGTGTCAGTGCTGTGCTTGTTGAATGTCCTTCACTATAAGCGTGCTGAAAGTATGTTGTCAATTTGTTTACCGTAAAATAGCATTTTATCTGGTCAAACACACATTTTTCCAAAAGTTTACTAAGGGTTGGTAACAGGCTGATTGGTCAGCTATTTGAGCCAGTTAAGGTGGCTTTGCTATTCTTAGGTAGGGGAATAACTTTAGCTTCTCTCCAGGCCTGAGGGCACACACTTTCTAGTATGATTAAATTGAAGATACAGAAAATGTTTTGGCCCTATACAGCTCGTTGAGAGCAGTCTTAGTGCCAGCATCAGTTTGGGGTGGTTAATAGACAGCTACGAAAAATATATCTTGGTAAATAGTACGGTCTACAGCTTATCATGAGATATAGCCCCTGGTTCACCCCAGATTTGACTGCCCTTGACCAGCACAAAAACATCCTGTGGCGTACTGCATTAGCATCGAACAGCCCCCGCGATATGCAACTTTTCAGGGAAGTCAAGAACCAATATACACAATCAGTTAGGAAAGCGAAGGCTAACTTTTTCAAACATAAATTTGCATCCTGTAGCACTAACTCCAAAAAGTTTTGGGACACTGTAAAGTCCATGGAGAATAAGAGCACCTCCTCCCAGCTGCCCACTGCACTGAGGCTAGGAAACACTATCACCACCGATAAATCTACAATAATCGAGAATTTCAACAAGCATTTTGCTACGGCTGGCCATGCTTTCCACCTGGCTACCCCTACCCCGGCCACCAGCTCTGCACCCTCCGCTGCAACTTGCCCATGCCCCCCCCCCCCCCCCCGCTTCTCCTTCACCCAACTTCAGATAGCTGATGTTCTGAAAGAGCTGCAAATCAGCTGGGCTAGACAATCTGGACCCTTTCTTTCTAAAATTAGCCGCCAAAATTGTCGCAACCCCTATCACCAGCCTGTTCAACCTCTCTTTCGTATCGTCTGAGATCCCCAGAGATTGGAAAGCTGTCGCGGTCATCCCCCTCTTCAAAGGGGGTGACACTCTAGATCCAAACTGTTACAGACCTATATCCATCCTGCCCTGCCTTTCGAAAGTATTTGAAAGTCAAGTTAACAAACAGATCACCGACCATTTCGAATCCCACCGTACCTTCTCTGCTATGCAATCTGGTTTCCGAGCTGGTCATGGGTGTACCTCAGCCACGCTCAAGGTCCTAAACTATATAATAACCGCGATCGATAAAAGACAGTACTGTGCAGCCGTCTTCATCGACCTGGCCAAGGCTTTTGACTCTGTCAATCACCGCATTCTTATTGGCAGACTAAATAGCCTTGGTTTCTCAAATGACTGCCTCGCCTGGTTCACCAACTACTTCTCAGATAGAATTCAATGTGTCAAATCGGAGGGCCTGTTGTCTGGACCTCTGGCAGTCTCTATGGGGGTGCCACAGGGTTCAATTCTCGGGCCGACTCTATTCTCTGTGTATATCAATGATGTAGCTCTTGCTGCTGGTGACTTTCAGATCCACCTCTACGCAGACGACACCATTTTGTATACATCTGGCCCTTCATTGGACACTGTGTTAACAAACCTCCAAACGAGCTTCAATGCCATACAACACTCCTACCGTGGCCTCTAACTGCTCTGCAACGCTAGTAAAACTAAATGCATGCTCTTCAATCAAACGCTGCTTGCACCCGCCTGCCCGACTAGAATCACTACTCTCGGCGGGTCTGACTTAGAATATGTGGACAACTACAAATACCTAGGTGTCTGGTTAGACCGTAAACTCTCCTTCCAGACTCACATTAAGCATCTCCAATCCAAAGTTAAATCTAGAATCGGCTTCCTATTTCGCAACAAAGCCTCCTTCACTCATGCTGCTAAACATGCCCTCGTAAAACTGACTATCCTACCGATCCTTGACTTCAGCGATGTCATTTACAAAATAGCCTCCAACACTCTACTCAGCAAATTGGATGTAGTCTATCACAGTGCCATCCGTTTTGTCACCAAAGCCCCATATACTACTCACCACTGTGACCTGTACGCTCTTGTTGGCTGGTCCTCACTACATATTCGTCGCCAAACCCACTGGCTCCAGGCCATCTATAAACCACTTCTAGGCAAATCCCCGCCTTATCTTAGCTCATTGGTCACCATAGCAACACCCACCCGTAGTATGCGTTCCAGCAGGTATATCTCACTGGTCATCCCCAAAGCCAACACCTCCTTTGGTCGCCATTCCTTCCAGTTCTCTGCTGCAAATGACTGGAACGAACTGCAAAAATCTCTGAAGCTGGAGACACTTATCTCCCTCACTATCTTTAAGCATCAGTTGTCAGAGCAGTTTACCGATCACTGCACATGTACACAGCCCATCTGTAATTAGCCCACCCAACTACCTCATCCCCATATTGTTATTTACATTGTTATTTATTTTGCTCATTTGCACCCCAGTATCTCTATTTGCACATCATCTTCTGCACATCTATCACTCCAGTGTTAATACTAAATTATAATTGTAATTATTTTGCACTATGGCCTATTTATTGCCTTACCTCCATAACTTACTGCATTTCCACACACTGTATATATATTTTTTATTGTGTTATTGACTGTACGTTTTGTTTATTCCATATGTAACTCTGTGTTGTTGTTGTTTTTATCGCACTGCTTTGCTTTATCTTGGCCAGGTCGCAGTTGTAAATGAGAACTTGTTCTCAACTGGCTCACCTGGTTAAATAAAGGTGAAAAAAAAAAAAATATATATAAATAAAATTTGATATAACACAGGTGAGCAGAACCTCGAGACTTCCTTAATATCAGAGATCGTGCACTAGCTGTTGTTTAAAAAAAAGACACACACCTCCCCCTTTGACTTCCTGTCTCCCCAAACTGGTTCCCCTCCCACTCCTCTCCTCCAGTCTCTCTCTCTCTCTCTGAGAGACTTCCTGTGTCCCCAAACTGGTTCCCCTCAATCTCCTCTCATCCAGTCTCTCTCTCTCTCTGAGAGACTTCCTGTCTCCCCAAACTGGTTCCCCTCCCACTCCTCTCCTCCAGTCTCTCTCTATCTCTGAGAGACTTCCTGTCTCCCCAAACTGGTTCCCCTCAATCTCCTCTCATCCAGTCTCTCTCTCTCTCTCTGAGAGACTTCCTGTCTCCCCAAACTGGTTCCCCTCAAACTCATCTCCTCCAGTCTCTCTCTCTCTCTGAGAGACTTCCTGTCTCCCCAAACTGGTTCCCCTCCCACTCCTCTCCTCCAGTCTCTCTCTCTCTCTGAGAGACTTCCTGTGTCCCCAAACTGGTTCCCCTCAAACTCATCTCCTCCAGTCTCTCTCTCTCTCTGAGAGACTTCCTGTCTCCCCAAACTGGTTCCCCTCCCACTCCTCTCCTCCAGTCTCTCTCTCTCTCTGAGAGACTTCCTGTGTCCCCAAACTGGTTCCCCTCAAACTCATCTCCTCCAGTCTCTCTCTCTCTCTGAGAGACTTCCTGTGTCCCCAAACTGGTTCCCCTCAAACTCCTCTCCTCCAGTCTCTCTCCTTCTCCCTCTCTCTCTGAAAGACTCTCTGTCTCCCCAAACTGGTTCCCATCCTACTCCTCTCCCTCCCACTCCCGTCCCAGCGGGATCGTTCTGACTATTCAGAAGTGTGGGAGCGGTACTCTGAGCTAAGCGGGACATCTGGTGTGTAGGTTTTCTCTGGTTTGTGTGTGTCTCACTAACATAATATCACCCAGTTTTACAGTATATGCTAAATGATCCAATGGGGGCCTATTGCCAAGTGAGAGATGAAGCCAAATGTGTTAGATAAAGTGTCTAGTGTTACTGTTACTGCAGGTTATAACACCTCGTTATAGGGGACACCGATCCCTTAGAGGTTAAAATAAGAACTCTCAGATTCTCCATTAAAAGAAGAACTCTCAGATTTTCCATTAAAAGAAGAACTCTCAGATTCTCCATTAAAAGAAGAACTCTCAGATTCTCCATTTAAAGAAGAACTCTCAGATTCTCCATTAAAAGAAGAACTCTCAGATTCTCCATTAAAAGAATAACTCTCAGATTCTCCATTAAAAGAATAACTCTCAGATTCTCCATTTAAAGAAGAACTCTCAGATTCTCCATTAAAAGAAGCACTCTCAGATTCTCCATTAAAAGAAGAACTATCAGATTCTCCATTTAAAGAAGAACTCTCAGATTCTCAATTAAAAGATGCACTCTCAGATTCTTCATTTAAAGAAGAACTCTCAGATTCTCCATTAAAAGAAGAACTATCAGATTCTCCATTTAAAGAAGAACTCTCAGATTCTCCATTTAAAGAAGAACTCTCAGATTCTCCATTAAAAGAAGAACTCTCAGATTCTCCATTAAACAGGCCTTTTAGTCTAGCACTAAGAAGAAGAAGAATAGCTTTGTTTGTATAGTGCTGTTCAATACAAGTAACAAAGTGCTTCACATCATCAAATAATAATAAAACACAAGTACTAACACAGAAACAAAGACAGGAGGAAGGAGGAATTTAAAAAAAGATAGCTAAATTAAATCGTACATTGAAATCATAAATTAAAAGCATCTTTATAAAAGTGTGTCTTCAGCAGATACTGAAAAAGAGGCACTGAGTCTGCAAGCCTGATGTCCTCTGGCAGACCATTCCAAAGTCTAGGGTCCCTAATGGTCTCCTTTAGTTTTCAACCTAGACTTTGGAATGGACAACAATGCCCTACCAGAGGATCTCAGGGCAGGTTGACCTATATTGTTGAGTCTTGTCCTGGAGGTAGAACTGAGCGATTGCCTCTTAGATAGACCAGCTGCAAAGTCAAAATTGGTTATATATTGTACAAATTCATGAAAACAAAAATGTTCTTAATTTAATTTAAGATTAGGGTTAGGCATTCGGGTTAGCAGTGTGGTTAAGGTTAGGGTTAAGTTTAGGTTTAAATCATATTTTATGACTTTGTGCTAGCTAGTGACCATTCTGTATAGCTGCCTCCAGAACAAGATTCATGATGAAAAACAATAACTTGCAATCTCAGGCTGCGTCCTGGCTCGTAAGGAGATGAAAGATCTGAGATATAGGATGGGGCATTTTAAAATGTATCTAAAAGTGACTGGTAGCCAGTGTAGAGAAGCTAAAATAGGTGTGTTATGGTTACATTTCCTGGTGCCTGTTAAAAGCCGAGCTGCAGCATTTTAAACTAACTGTAGGCGATGATGTGATTTCTGACTGAGACAGGTATGTTTCTGACTGACACAGGTATGTTTCTGACTGACACAGGTATGTTTCTGACTGACACGGGTATGTTTCTGACTGACACAGGTATGTTTCTGACTGACACGGGTATGTTTCTGACTGACACAGGTATGTTTCTGACTGACACAGGTATGTTTCTGACTGACACGGGTATGTTTCTGACTGACACAGGTATGTTTCTGACTGACACAGGTATGTTTCTGACTGACACAGGTATGTTTCTGCCTGACACGGGTATGTTTCTGACTGACACAGGTATGTTTCTGACTGACACGGGTATGTTTCTGACTGACACAGGTATGTTTCTGACTGACACAGGTATGTTTCTGACTGACACGGGTATGTTTCTGACTGACACAGGTATGTTTCTGACTGACACAGGTATGTTTCTGACTGAGACGGGTATGTTTCTGACTGACACGGGTATGTTTCTGACCGAGACAGGTATGTTTCTGACTGACACGGGTATGTTTCTGACTGACACAGGTATGTTTCTGACTGACACGGGTATGTTTCTGACCGAGACAGGTATGTTTCTGACTGACACGGGTATGTTTCTGACTGACACAGGTATGTTTCTGACTGAGACAGGTATGTTTCTGACTGACACGGGTATGTTTCTGACTGACACAGGTATGTTTCTGACTGACACAGGTATGTTTCTGACTGACACAGGTATGTTTCTGACTGACACAGGTATGTTTCTGACTGACACAGGTATGTTTCTGACTGACACGGGTATGTTTCTGACTGACACAGGTATGTTTCTGACTGACACGGGTATGTTTCTGACTGACACAGGTATGTTTCTGACTGACACAGGTATGTTTCTGACTGACACGGGTATGTTTCTGACTGACACAGGTATGTTTCTGACTGACACAGGTATGTTTCTGACTGACACAGGTATGTTTCTGCCTGACACGGGTATGTTTCTGACTGACACAGGTATGTTTCTGACTGACACGGGTATGTTTCTGACTGACACAGGTATGTTTCTGACTGACACAGGTATGTTTCTGACTGACACGGGTATGTTTCTGACTGACACAGGTATGTTTCTGACTGACACAGGTATGTTTCTGACTGAGACGGGTATGTTTCTGACTGACACGGGTATGTTTCTGACCGAGACAGGTATGTTTCTGACTGACACGGGTATGTTTCTGACTGACACAGGTATGTTTCTGACTGACACGGGTATGTTTCTGACCGAGACAGGTATGTTTCTGACTGACACGGGTATGTTTCTGACTGACACAGGTATGTTTCTGACTGAGACAGGTATGTTTCTGACTGACACGGGTATGTTTCTGACTGACACAGGTATGTTTCTGACTGACACAGGTATGTTTCTGACTGACACAGGTATGTTTCTGACTGACACGGGTATGTTTCTGACTGACACAGGTATGTTTCTGACTGACACGGGTATGTTTCTGACCGAGACAGGTATGTTTCTGACTGACACGGGTATGTTTCTGACTGACACAGGTATGTTTCTGACTGACACGGGTATGTTTCTGACCGAGACAGGTATGTTTCTGACTGACACGGGTATGTTTCTGACTGACACAGGTATGTTTCTGACTGAGACAGGTATGTTTCTGACTGACACGGGTATGTTTCTGACTGACACAGGTATGTTTCTGACTGACACAGGTATGTTTCTGACTGACACAGGTATGTTTCTGACAGAGACAGGTATGTTTCTGACTGACACAGGTATGTTTCTGACTGACACGGGTATGTTTCTGACTGACACAGGTATGTTTCTGACTGAGACAGGTATGTTTCTGACTGACACGGGTATGTTTCTGACTGACACAGGTATGTTTCTGACTGACACAGGTATGTTTCTGACTGACACAGGTATGTTTCTGACTGAGACAGGTATGTTTCTGACTGAGAGAGGTATGTTTCTTACTGACACAGGTATGTTTCTTACTGACACAGGTATGTTTCTGACTGACACGGGTATGTTTCTGACTGAGACAGGTATGTTTCTGACTGACACAGGTATGTTTCTGACTGACACAGGTATGTTTCTGACTGACACGGGTATGTTTCTGACTGACACAGGTATGTTTCTGACTGAGAGAGGTATGTTTCTTACTGACACAGGTATGTTTCTTACTGACACAGGTATGTTTCTGACTGACACGGGTATGTTTCTGACTGACACAGGTATGTTTCTGACTGAGACAGGTATGTTTCTGACTGACACAGGTATGTTTCTGACTGACACAGGTATGTTTCTGACTGAGACAGGTATGTTTCTGCCTGACACAGGTATGTTTCTGACTGAGACAGGTATGTTTCTGACTGACACGGGTATGTTTCTTACTGACACAGGTATGTTTCTGACTGACACGGGTATGTTTCTGACTGACACAGGTATGCAAAGAGTTACAGTAATCTAGGCGTGAGGAAATAAAAACATGTATAACTTTCTCCAGATCAGTGACTGAAATAAAGTTAGTTATATTTCTTAGATGATAAAAGCAGGATTGGACAACCTTCCTTTACGTGCAGCTCGAGGTTCAGGTCAACGGTCAAAGAAGACCGTGACCTGACCTGAACCTCGAGCTGCATGGTTTCTGGCCGTAGGTGTCACGATCGTTGATGAACGGGTCAGACCAAGGCGCAGCGTGATATGCAAACATGTTTTGTTACACGAATAAACACACGACAAAACAATAAACGAAATGACACGTGAAGTCCTAAGGTACAAACCTTATACAGAACAAGATCCCACAACCCACTAGTGCCAATAGGCTGCCTAAGTATGGTCCCCAATCAGAGACAACGAGCGACGGCTGCCTCTGATTGGGAACCACACCGGCCAACATAGATCTAGACATACTAGACTTATAACAAAGACCTACACAACATAGAAAATACACACCCTGACTCAACAAATAAGAGTCCCCAGAGTCAGGGCGTGACAGTAGGCTTTACATTGGTGGACAAAATGACCAAGATTATTTACAATCTGGGTTCTAGCAATGTGGGGGCCAAATAAAACAACCTCTGATTCTTATCATTAAGCTGGAGAAAAATGTCAGATATCCAACATTTGATGTCAGCAAGACAGTTGTGAAGGTTAGCTACGCTAGCTTGGTCACTGGGTCTGAAGGTTAGCTACGCTAGCTTGGTCACTGGGTCTGAAGGTTAGCTACGCTAGCTTGGTCACTGGGTCTGAAGGTTAGCTACGCTAGCTTGGTCACTGGGTCTGAAGGTTAGCTACGCTAGCTTGGTCACTGGGTCTGAAGGTTAGCTACGCTAGCTTGGTCACTGGGTCTGAAGGTTAGCTACGCTAGCTTGGTCACTGGGTCTGAAGGTTAGCTACGCTAGCTTGGTCACTGGGTCTGAAGGTTAGCAACGCTAGCTTGGTCACTGGGTCTGAAGGTCAGCTATGCTAGCTTGGTCACTGGGTCTGAAGGTTAGCTACGCTAGCTTGGTCATTGGGTCTGAAGGTTAGCTATGCTAGCTTGGTCACTGGGTCTGATTGGTAAATAGAGCTGCGTGTCTTCCACATACAGAGGGGAAAAAAAGTATTTAGTCAGCCAGCAATTGTGCAAGTTCTCCCACTTAAAAAGATGAGAGAGGCCTGTAATTTTCATCATACGTACACGTCAACTATGACAGACAAATTGAGAGAAAAAAAATCCAGAAAATCACATTGTAGGATTTTTTATGAATTTATTTGCAAATTATGGTGGAAAATAAGTATTTGGTCACCTACAAACAAGCAAGATTTCTCGCTCTCACAGACCTGTAACTTCTTCTTTAAGAGGCTCCTCTGTCCTCCACTCGTTACCTGTATTAATGGCACCTGTTTGAACTTGTTATCAGTATAAAAGACACCTGTCCACAACCTCAAACAGTCACACTCCAAACTCCACTATGGTCAAGACCAAAGAGCTGTCAACGGACACCAGAAACAAAATTGTAGACCTGCACCAGGCTGGGAAGACTGAATCTGCAATAGGTAAGCAGCTTGGTTTGAAGAAATCAACTGTGGGAGCAATTATTAGGAAATGGAAGACATACAAGACCACTGATAATCTCCCTCGATCTGGGGCTCCACGCAAGATCTCACCCCGTGGGGTCAAAATGATCACAAGAACGGTGAGCAAAAATCCCAGAACCACACAGGGGGACCTAGTGAATGACCTGCAGAGAGCTGGGACCAAAGTAACAAAGCCTACCATCAGTAACACACTACGCCGTCAGGGACTCAAATCCTGCAGTGCAAGACGTGTCCCCCTGCTTAAGTCAGTACATGTCCAGGCCCGTCTGAAGTTTGCTAGAGTGCATTTGGATGATCCAGAAGAGGATTGGGAGAATGTCATATGGTCAGATGAAACCAAAATATAACTTTTTGGTAAAAACTCAACTCGTCGTGTTTGGAGGACAAAGAATGCTGAGTTGCATCCAAAGAACACCATGCCTACTGTGAAGCATGGGGGTGGAAACATCATGCTTTGGGGCTGTTTTTCTGCAAAGGGACCAGGACCACTGATCCGTGTAAAGGAAAGAATGAATGGGGCCATGTATCGTGAGATTTTGAGTGAAAACCTCCTTCCATCAGCAAGGGCATTGAAGATGAAACGTGGCTGGGTCTTTCAGCATGACAATGATCCCAAACACACCGCCCGGGCAAAGAAGGAGTGGCTTCGTAAGAAGTATTTCAAGGTCCTGGAGTGGCCTAGCCAGTCTCCAGATCTCAACCCCATAGAAAATCTTTGGAGGGAGTTAAAAGTCTGTGTTGCCCAGCGACAGCCTCAAAACATCACTGCTCTAGAGGAGATCTGCATGGAGGAATGGGCCAAAATACCAGCAACAGTGTGTGAAAACCTTGTGAAGACTTACAGAAAACATTTGATCTGTGTCATTGCCAACAAAGGGTATATAACAAAGTATTGAGAAACTTTTGTTATTGACCAAATACTTATTTTCCACCATAATTTGCAAATAAATTCATAAAAAATCCTACAATGTGATTTTCTGGAATTTCTTTTCTCATTTTGTCTGTCATAGTTGACGTGTACCTATGGTGAAAATTACAGGCCTCTCTCATCTTTTTAAGTGGGAGAACTTGCACAATTGGTGGCTGACTAAATATTTTTTTCCCCCACTGTAGCAGTGAAACGGAATGTTATGATTGCAGATGATGTCACTAAGGGGAAACATATACAGGGGAAAAAGGATGGGGCCCAGAATTGACCCCTGAGGGACACCATAGTGAATAGGTTCTGGGGACGATACTTAAACACCCATGCCCATGAGAAACGTCTGCCACGTTGATATGACCTGAACCATTCAAGGGCAATGCCGGAGATTCCCACCCACCCAGTGAGGAGGGGTCTAGAGAGAGGTTTTAAGGAGAGGTTGGAACAAAGCAGTTTTAAAATAGGCCGGAAAGGAACCAGAGGTCAGGGAGCAATCGAGGTTTGAGGAGGTACTACAGTAGAGAAGAGCAGCTCCTGGAAAACCACTTCCAGCTGTCACACACTAAGTTAAGGGACTACACACACACACACACACACACACACCGTTATTCTCCTGTGAAGTAGTGGGGGAGACAGCTATAGTATTCCTCTAGACGGCGTGCCATAAAACTCCTGAACAACACTGAGCCTGCCACACATTAAAATGTACACGGAGCCGGCAGTCAGCAGGCAGGCAGACACACTCTGGCACTAGGTACAGTCACTCAGTCACTCTGCATTGATTTCTACTTCCTTCTCTCTCCCTCTCCCTGTCTTGATCTATCAAGGGATCAGAGGGTTTCTGCTCCACCCCCACATAATCTAGACCTTCTGACTGGTTCAGAAGGGTTTCTGCTGCACCCACACATAATCTAGACCTTCTGACTGGTTCAGAAGGGGTTCTGCTCCACCCACACATAATCTAGACCTTCTGACTGGTTCAGAAGGGTTTCTGCTCCAACCCCACATAATCTAGACCTTCTGACTGGTTCAGAAGGGTTTCTGCTCCACCCCCACATAATCTAGACCTTCTGACTGGTTCAGAAGGGTTTCTGCTCCAACCCCACATAATCTAGACCTTCTGACTGGTTCAGAAGGGTTTCTGCTCCAACCCCACATAATCTACAGTGTATATATATATATATATATATATATATATATATATATATATATATATACAGTGCCTTCAGAAAGACTTGACTTATTCCACATTTTTGTTGTGTTACAGCCTTAATTAAAAATGTAATAAATATATTTTTTTCCCCACCCACCCACTCCATAATGATGAAGTGAAAACAGGTTTTTAGATTTTTTTGCAAATATAGACATATTTCATTTACATAAGTATTCACACCCCTGAGTCAATGTTAGAATCACCTTTTGGCAGCAATTACAGCTGTGAGTCTTTAAGTGCTTTGCCCACCTGGACTGGACAAAATGTGCACATTATTCTTTTTTAAATTCGTCAAGCTCTATCATGTTGGTTGTTGATCATTGCTAGACAGCCATTTTCATGTCTTG
>NC_140006.1:46609161-46632475 GCF_964263955.1 Coregonus lavaretus | reverse complement strand
GCTACAGAACAGATGACTTCAGTTACAGAACATCTCCTCTCCTCTCCTCTCCATTCCACATCCAACACCTGCTTAGACAATCAGCCCAGCAGCAGTGAGCCAGCCATATGTGGAACAGAACGGATGGGAGTCAAGTTTATACCTGCACTATAACATGTTCAATCTGATGTGTTCCCTGTTTGTCAAATGCTTTTGTGTATGGTACTACAAACTCACATATTATACTGTACTTATAATATTTTAGACTAAAATAACTTCATATTAGAAGACAGCACAATGATTGCATTATTCATTGTGTTGCAATTGTACCTTGACAGTAATGAGTTGCAATAGAGACGACATATTTGCCTCAGTTCCATTATATTCCTCAAAATAACAAATGGTTTATAAAAACTACACTTAAGACTTTTTTTTTTTAACTCTATTTTCTTCAAACTGCGTTGTTGGTTAAGTAAGCATTTCACAGTAAGGTTGTATTCGGAGCGTTTGATAAATACACATTTATTTTGATTTGATTTGTTATTGGTGCACTTTTCAAATTTGCTTAACGGATTAAAGTTTGCTGGCCTCGTTTCAACAGCTGCGTTTGTGAACACTTTGTCTACCTTGGAGGGCTGCAAATCCCTGAGTCTCGATCCTCAGTCACTAAACTACAACCAACATCATCCTATTAGAGGGATTTCCCTCTGACTCTGTTTGGCTGGTCATTAGCGTGCAGCTTGCTTAAAGATTACAATCAACAAACCCAAAGGCTATTAAAGTTGAAGTGGAAATGATTACAGCTGAAGAAATAGCTCTCGTCTGTGTCCCAAATGGCGCCCTATTCCCTACATAGTGCATTACGGACGGGCCCTGGTCAAAAGTAGTGCGCTACATAAGTCTCTCTCAGTCACCACAGCACCGCTAGCTAGCGGCTAGAGAGCTCCAAAGGAAACCAACCGCCTTCCAACGTGCGAACCGGATTCCCCCCCCCCCCCCCCCCCCCCCCGGCACAAACAAAATCATTTTCTCTTCTCATCGTTTCTAAACAGAGAAAAAGAGAGGCCAAATTGCTCTATAATTCCACTCAGTTTAGCGTAATTTACATTCAAACAAAGAACACCCACATAGCGCCGAACTTGGCCTCAAACCAGAATTTAAAATATCTGTGGTGGTGGTGAGAGTGCCAATGCTAATTAGCTAAATGCTAACCATTCATTTATACTGTATATGGTGTATGGGTTAAATGCAGAAATAGCTGGCTAGCTGTCCACACATGTAGGCAACATATTTTCAGTTTAGTGCTTCCCTCTCAATATCAAGACAGAATGGGGCCATTGTCATTTATTTTTTTAGTCATTTAGCAGACGCTCTTATCCAGAGCGACTTACAGGAGCAATTAGGGTTAAGTGCCTTGCTCAAGGGCACATCGACAGATTTTTCACCTAGTCGGCTCGGAACCAGCGACCTTTCGATTACTGGCACAACGCTCTTAACCACTAAGCTACCTGCCGCCGTCTTGTCAGGTAATGTACCGTACCGTAGCATAGCATGCCGCTCATAGTTTCCATAGACCTCACAGCTACCTGCAGCCGTCTTGTCAGGTAATGTATCATACCGTAGCATAGCATGCCGCTCATAGTTTCCATAGACCTCACAGCTACCTGTCTGTGGTAAAGCTGGGTTAAGAGCTAAGGAGAATGATCAGTCGTCTATCATTGGGAGTAACTAGAGCAATTAATGGTGGTCCATTTGCGGATATCATTAAATAATTCCCGAAAGCCTCCAAGCTACATCAAGGCATTTCTTGAAGCTGGGTTCACAGCTAAGATACATTGTCTGACCTCCAGTGTTATCATGTCAAGTTTAATGAGAGCTATACAGGTCAATGTGCTCTTTAATGTATGTTAGGATTGGATATCATGAAATACTTCTTGGATCTGAGCTACATTGTTCAAGCCATAATCATCTCATAACTCTGCCAATTAAATTCAGAATTCCTATTTATTGACATTCTGAGGTTTTGCACCCCATGAATCCCCTTGTCCTCCGGTGACTCAAAATAAAGACATTTTGTAGTAGTAAAACTGACAGTAACTCAGTGACAATATTATTCATGACTGAAAACTCTCAGCACGTTCTATGTCACAAACAACCTCCATGACAACAACTGAGTTGGAAATAGAAATTATCCTTAATATGCTCCCTCATAGCATGTTCTTATTTCAGACTTCTGTGTAGACTTTCTTCTCAATTCCTACCACTCTTTTAGGGGGAAAAACTCATTTAAAGTCATAAACAACTACCATTTTCCCTTGACACAGTGCAGGGCTTTACCCAAGCGCAGAAAGCCAAGTACTGTTGTTATATGGTCCATAAAACTACAAAATTTATGAAAGAATAAAGAAACTGGTTTCTGAAGACAAATTAACTTTACGACTCCTAACATTACTCACTGCCAGTAGACTCCAATGCATGCTGGATAATAGTATAATTGAGACCAATTGAAATACAGCATGCCTTCAATAAGATCCATCCACATTCATCTATGTCAGTGGTCACCAAGGCATTTCTAGTCGATCACCGCTGTTGGCGGTAGGTGCACTTGATTCAGCAGCCCTTCGGCTGAAGGTAGAACTGAAGGTAAAACTCTGCCTACCCGGCAGGCCCAGAGAGCAAATCAAGTGCACCTACACCGCTGGCCAATCAGATAGCTCAGATCACCGTGTCTGCACAGTTCCCTCGAGCCATAGATTGTAAAAAGAAGACTTGAACGCACAGCAAAGTTGATACTGTGAAATGTCAAAACTTTTAAAACCATGACTAGAGAGAGACTCAACGAATACAGCAAAGAGCTACGAGTAAGTTCATGGCTAAGTTATTATTAAACACTGTCAACACTTTGTTCAACACTTTAAGCCATAAAATGTGCGTTCTCCCAACTTCCACTCACCCTACAACCAGCACTGCAGCTGCAATGAATGAGTACAGCAAAGTGTTCCGAGAAGCTTGCGTTGTTATTATTAGCAGCTTGTGTCTTTTTTTTAATATCGCAGAATATTTCACTTTCTCTGGTCATAGCAGTAACACCATGAGTTGGTGCATGAGGCAGAAATAATGCAGTGGGACTTGAGTTTCGGCTTCAGCTGGAAGACTGTGTCCCCTTTTCTCAGCGGAGGGAGGGAGAGAGGAGGGACGGTGAGTTGGGTGAGAGGCAGCCTCCCTCCCTCCCCACAGACTGACCATCAGATGAAGGCCATCAGTTCAGTAAAAAAAAAAAAAAAGCTAATTATTATGCTCACTCAGCTATGCCTCACAAGTAATACAACAAGTAATATTACCAGTGTGATCATATACCTATTTTAAAATATATGTAATTTCTAAATGGCCTGAGAAGAACAACATTGGCAGGTCAATTCAAGCATAGCCAATATGCAGTGATAATGTATTGGGGTCTATAGTCTACTGCACAAACCTCACTGCTACAGAACTGTTTTTAATTGGTTAATGTTGCACAGGCTTATGTTTTTGAAGTTTTTGAAGGCTTATGTTTTTGCATTTTCATTCATACCAGCTGAATCAGCAAACTGACCACCGATCTACGTCATGTGTCCAGCTGAATCAGCAAATTGACCACTGATCTACTTCATGTGTCCAGCTGAATCAGCAAACTGACCACTGATCTACTTCATGTGGCCAGCTGAATCAGCAAACTGACCACCGATCTACGTCATGTGGCCAGCTGAATCAGCAAACTGACCACCGATCTACGTCATGTGGCCAGCTGAATCAGCAAACTGACCACTGATCTACGTCATGTGGCCAGCTGAATCAGCAAACTGACCACCGATCTACGTCATGTGGCCAGCTGAATCAGCAAACTGACCACCGATCTACGTCATGTGGCCAGCTGAATCAGCAAACTGACCACCGATCTACGTCATGTGGCCAGCTGAATCAGCAAACTGACCACCGATCTACGTCATGTGGCCAGCTGAATCAGCAAACTGACCACCGATCTACGCCGGTGCGTACTGCCTTCATGCCATAGGCCTGTAGTATAATAGTCTAATAACCACACCAAACCTTCACAAATGTTTCTAAACTTTTGTAGGGTAATATCAAAAGTCAAGTCAAGAAAATAAAAAGCAGGATATTACATTGCGGAAAACAGTTGGAACTTCATTTGACCAAAGATAATGGCACAACAGAATGGAACAAAATACTTGCTACCTGGTAGAAACCTTCACAAAAGTTTTGTACAGGCTGTATTGCAGCAATTACCAAAAAAGGCTAGTGCCTACCGTACCCAACAAATTACAGCTAATGATAGGCTAATGATATTTATTCAACAATAGGCCTACTTATAATCTACAGTGCATTGGGAAAGCATTCAGACCCCTTGACTTTTTCCACATTTTGTTACGTTACAGCCTTATTCTAAAATTGATTCAATTGTTTTTCCCCCTCATCAATCTACACACAATACCCCATCATGTCAAAGCAAAAACTGGTTTTTAAAATTGTTTACAAATGTATGAAAATATAAAAGTATCACATTTACATAAGTATTCAGACCCTTTACTCAGTACTTTGTTGAAGCACCTTTTGCAGCGATTACAGCCTCAAGTCTTCTTGGGTATGACGCAACAAGCTTGGCACACCTGTATTTGGGGAGTTTCTCCCTTTCTTCCCTACAGATCCTCTCAAGCTCTGTCAGGTTGGATTGGGAGCGTCGCTGCACAGCTATTTTCAGGTCTCTCCAGAGATGTTCGATCGGGTTCAAGTCCGGGCTCTGGCTGGGCCACTCAAGGAAATTCAGAGACTTGTCCCAAAGCCACTCCTTCATTGTCTTGGCTGTGTGCTTAGGGTCGTTGTCCTGTTGGAAGGTGAACATTCGCTCCCAGTCTGAGGTCCTGAACGCTCTAGAGCAGGTCTTCATCAAGGATCTCTCTGTACTTTGCTCCGTTCATCTTTCCCTCGATCCTGACTAGCCTCCTAGTCCCTGCCGCTGAAAAACATCCCCACAGCATGATGCTGCCACCACCATGCTTCACCGTAGGGTTTCCTCCAGACGTGACGCTTGGAATTCAGGCTTTAGAGTTCAATCCAGAGAATCTTGTTTCTCATGGTCTGAGAGTCCTTTAGGTGCCTTTTGGCAAACTCCAAGTGTGTTTTCATGTGCCTTTTACTGAGGAGTGGCTTCTGTCTGGCCACTTTACCATAAAGGCCTGATTGGTGGAGTGCTGCAGAGATAGTTGTCCTTCTGGAAGTTTCTTCCATCTCCACAGAGGAACTCTAGAGGTCTGTCAGATTGACCATTGGGTTGTTGGTCACCTCCCTGACCAAGGCCCTTCTCCCCTGATTGCTCAGTTTGGCCAGGCGGCCAGCTCTAGGAAGAGTCTTGGTGGTTCCAAACTTCTTCCATTTAAGAATGATGGAGGCAACTGTGTTCTTGCGGACCTTCAATGCTGCAGACATTTTTTGGTACCCTTTCCCAGATCTGTGCCTCGACACAATCCTGTCTCGAACCTCTACGGACAATTATTTCGACCTCATGGCTTGGTTTTTGCTCTGACATGCACTGTTAACTGTGGGACCTTATATAGAATGCCCAATCAATTGAATTTACCACAGGTGGACTCCAATCAAGTTGTAGAAACATCTCAAGGATGATCAATGGAAACAGGATGCACTTAAGCTCAATTTTGAGTCTCATAGCAAAGGGTCTGAATACTTATGTAAATAAGGTATTTCTGTTTATAATTTTTTATACATTTGCAAAAAAATCTAAAAACCTGTTTTCACTTTGTCATTTACATTTACATTTTAGTCATTTAGCAGACACTCTTATCCAGAGCGACTTACAGTTAGTGAGTGCATACATTATTATTATTATTATTTCATTTTTTCATACTGGCCTCCGGTGGGAAACGAACCCACAACCCTGGCGTTGCAAACGCCATGCTCTACCAACTGAGCTACATCCCTGCCGGCCATTCCCTCCCCTACCCTGGACGATGCTGGGCCAATTGTGCGCCGCCCCATGGGTCTCCCGGTCGTGGCCGGCTACGAACCAGGATTTCTAGTGGCACAGCTAGCACTGCGATGCAGTGCCTTAGACCACTGCGCCACTCGGGAGGTCTTTTTGGGGTATTGTGTGTAGATAGATGACAAACATATTTTATTTAATCCATTTTATAATAATAATAATAATAATAATATGCCATTTAGCAGACGCTTTTATCCAAAGCGACTTACAGTCATGCGTGCATACATTTTTTGTGTATGGGTGGTCCCGGGGATCGAACCCACTACCTTGGCGTTACAAGCGCCGTGCTCTACCAGCTGAGCTACAGAGGACCACCAGAATAAGGCTGTAACATAACAAAATCTGGAAAAAGTGAAGGGGTCTGAATACTTTCCGATTGCACTGTATCTTAAACTACATACGGAGCACACAATTAAAAAGACAGATCAAATTTAATTTAGTCAATGACAATGTCTCAACAGAATGAAACAAAACACCTTTTGCATATTCAAAGAACTGGTTTGGATTAATAAATAGGCCTACAATAATAACAAGTATATAGAACAATAATAATAAAACAAATGATTGTACATACCAAAATAATAAATAATTGAAGTTCCAAAATTGTATGCTACCTGAATAGCGAATTTCACAATATCCTGCTTTGGTCGCGCCAATGTTCTTCTCTTCTTTGTCCACTACCATATTAAAACCTTTCCATATGGAGGACATTCCCCTTGTAGCAGGGCTCCAGACTAACATTTTCCCTGGTGACACTGGTGCCACTAAGTTTTTCAGTTGGTGTTACCAGCCCATGATTTGGTCGCACCAATTGTTTTTTTTCCCAGCATCACGCAATAGAACAAATGATTAGGCTTATCGTCTTCTAAAGTCGTTCACAGCTCTATGAAACGTGTAATAGACTGCTGAGGTTGAAGAAGTACAGTTATTTAATCATCTTGTGATGTTGTGGTTCTAAATAGTTTTATGTGCAACCTAATCCAGTGATCGTCATGCATTGTGGGTAGACAACTAGGCTATTGTTGCTATATTCTACTGTTAAAATACGGCTCCAGAATGATTTTTCATTTTTTATTTTTTTTATAGAGATGAGTAAGTGGAAACTCAAAACACATTAGCTAGATCACTAACTCTAAATATAACACCCACTCATAGTAGCAATGTATTAATCTAACAGTACATTGAATGTCCCCAAAACCTTTGCAGTTAAAGCCTACTGTCCAATGAGGCCAATGCACCGCAATGGCCAATGCTCTGTATCTCAAAGCCATTTCAAATATGTTTGTTAAATACTTGCTATTGAGCTCAAAATTGAGAGTCGAGAAAAAACAGTATACCTAGAGAAAGCTGAGAACATCCTCTCTCCATTTGTGACAATAGGATAGCTGTGTCTTCCCAGCAATTCTATTTTAAAATGCTATACAATCAGAACACTTTTCTTTCTCCCGGAGCATTTATTTTTCGCCTGGGAAAGGAGAGAGAGAGAGTGGTTCGCTAGACAGGCCCCAGAGAAACAGGTACAGGGGCAGGCCCCAGCAGCAGGCCCCAGAGAAACAGGTACAGGGGCAGGCCACAGCAGCAGGCCCCAGAGAAACAGGTACAGGGGCAGGCCACAGCAGCAGGCCCCAAAGAAACAGGTACAGGGGCAGGCCACAGCAGCAGGCCCCAGAGAAACAGGTACAGGGGCAGGCCCCAGAGAAACATGTACAGGGGCAGGCCCCAGAGAAACATGTACAGGGGCAGGCCCCAGCAGCAGGTCCCAGAGAAACAGGTACAGGGGCAGGACACAGCAGCAAGCCCCAGAGAAACAGGTACAGGGGCAGGCAGACACTTTCATTACAGGAATCACAAGGATAATGTACTTTACTATTTAACCAAATCATGGTTTTAGCCTCCTAAGAAATAAGACGTTTTTAGTGAGTTGAATGAATGTGCAGCCTGCAGGCCACAGCAGCAGGCCCCAGAGAAACAGGTACAGGGGCAGGCCACAGCAGCAGGCCCCAAAGAAACAGGTACAGGGGCAGGCCACAGCAGCAGGCCCCAGAGAAACAGGTACAGGGGCAGGCCCCAGAGAAACATGTACAGGGGCAGGCCCCAGAGAAACATGTACAGGGGCAGGCCCCAGCAGCAGGTCCCAGAGAAACAGGTACAGGGGCAGGACACAGCAGCAAGCCCCAGAGAAACAGGTACAGGGGCAGGCAGACACTTTCATTACAGGAATCACAAGGATAATGTACTTTACTATTTAACCAAATCATGGTTTTAGCCTCCTAAGAAATAAGACGTTTTTAGTGAGTTGAATGAATGTGCAGCCTGCACCGATGCAACCAATACATTTTTTAAACTCCCACCGCCAGGTTTCAAAATGCGACTAAATGATGGCAGCCTGCAGCGCCGGCTTGAAGGCGTTTCACTACAGGCGTACTCTCTAACTTTAGTTTTGCTTCAATGAAAACGTCCTCCATCTTCGCAATCAACAGTAGCCTAGGCCATGGCTCCTGTCTCGCCTCCTCTCTCTCCTCAGCAGCAGGGGAGCCCCGGGATAATTTGTCCAGCTACAATTTTATTTATCAGCTTTTCATTATTCTATCGGCCAAAAGCCGGCAGTTACCGGCTAACGGAAACCCTGCTCCTCAGTGGCTTTCCATAGCCTCACTACACACACAACGGTGAGCTGACAGCGCAGCGGAGATACAGATTTTGCGCCAACCTGTCACTCAATCATTTGAACTTTGTTGCTATTTTTATATAGGGACATAAAACTGAAACTGAGGGTGATAAGCCCCCTTTTTGCCCCGGGTACGGGCCTGTCTCAAAAAGGCATCAATCCAACATTTGCTGCATACTATCCATATATAAAATCAACAATACAGTGGCACAGTAAGCAATAGCCAATGTCCTTACAATATTCACAATTTCACAGTATTATTCCAACCTCATAGTGTGGAAAAATATATATATAAAACACAGGAAAAGTCACATTTTTGCCTGCACTGGGTCTTTAATGTTCTTACCTCAAAGACTTCTTCATCCAGAATCCTGGTTCCAAAGACAATGATGCCGTCAGTGTTGATGGCTGCCCCGTCACTCCTCTTCAGGGGCCTGCTCAGCTTCTTCTTACAATCCACAATGATGGTCACACTCTTCTTCTCTACACTGATGGCCACGCGATGCCATCTACACATGGACAGAGGAGGAAGTGGGTTAGAGAAACATGAGAGATTTGGGGAGAACATGAAAGGTATGAGGTGTATATGTTGATGTTGAATGGTAAAACCTGAGCACAGGTTGGACATCTACTGTCTGGTATAGTCAGAGATGATCTACAGTCTGGTATAGTCATAGAGATGATCTACAGTCTGGTATAGTCATAGAGATGATCTACAGTCTGGTATAGTCATAGAGATGATCTACAGTCTGGTATAGTCAGAGATGATCTACAGTCTGGTATAGTCATAGAGATGATCTACAGTCTGGTATAGTCAGAGATGATCTACAGTCTGGTATAGTCAGAGATGATCTACAGTCTGGTATAGTCAGAGATGATCTACAGTCTGGTATAGTCATAGAGATGATCTACAGTCTGGTATAGTCAGAGATGATCTACAGTCTGGTATAGTCAGAGATGATCTACAGTCTGGTATAGTCATAGAGATGATCTACAGTCTGGTATAGTCATAGAGATGATCTACAGTCTGGTATAGTCAGAGATGATCTACAGTCTGGTATAGTCATAGAGATGATCTACAGTCTGGTATAGTCAGAGATGATCTACAGTCTGGTATAGTCAGAGATGATCTACAGTCTGGTATAGTCATAGAGATGATCTACAGTCTGGTATAGTCATAGAGATGATCTACAGTCTGGTATAGTCAGAGATGATCTACAGTCTGGTATAGTCATAGAGATGATCTACAGTCTGGTATAGTCAGAGATGATCTACAGTCTGGTATAGTCAGAGATGATCTACAGTCTGGTATAGTCAGAGATGATCTACAGTCTGGTATAGTCAGAGATGATCTACAGTCTGGTATAGTCAGAGATGATCTACAGTCTGGTATAGTCAGAGATGATCTACAGTCTGGTATAGTCATAGAGATGATCTACAGTCTGGTATAGTCAGAGATGATCTACAGTCTGGTATAGTCAGAGATGATCTACAGTCTGGTATAGTCAGAGATGATCTACAGTCTGGTATAGTCAGAGATGATCTACAGTCTGGTATAGTCAGAGATGATCTACAGTCTGGTATAGTCAGAGATGATCTACAGTCTGGTATAGTCAGAGATGATCTACAGTCTGGTATAGTCAGAGATGATCTACAGTCTGGTATAGTCAGAGATGATCTACAGTCTGGTATAGTCAGAGATGATCTACAGTCTGGTATAGTCAGAGATGATCTACAGTCTGGTATAGTCAGAGATGATCTACAGTCTGGTATAGTCAGAGATGATCTACAGTCTGGTATAGTCAGAGATGATCTACAGTCTGGTATAGTCAGAGATGATCTACAGTCTGGTATAGTCATAGAGATGATCTACAGTCTGGTATAGTCAGAGATGATCTACAGTCTGGTATAGTCAGAGATGATCTACAGTCTGGTATAGTCAGAGATGATCTACAGTCTGGTATAGTCAGAGATGATCTACAGTCTGGTATAGTCATAGAGATGATCTACAGTCTGGTATAGTCAGAGATGATCTACAGTCTGGTATAGTCATAGAGATGATCTACAGTCTGGTATAGTCATAGAGATGATCTACAGTCTGGTATAGTCAGAGATGATCTACAGTCTGGTATAGTCAGAGATGATCTACAGTCTGGTATAGTCAGAGATGATCTACAGTCTGGTATAGTCAGAGATGATCTACAGTCTGGTATAGTCAGAGAGATGATCTACAGTCTGGTATAGTCAGAGATGATCTACAGTCTGGTATAGTCAGAGATGATCTACAGTCTGGTATAGTCAGAGATGATCTACAGTCTGGTATAGTCAGAGATGATCTACAGTCTGGTATAGTCATAGAGATGATCTACAGTCTGGTATAGTCAGAGATGATCTACAGTCTGGTATAGTCATAGAGATGATCTACAGTCTGGTATAGTCAGAGATGATCTACAGTCTGGTATAGTCATAGAGATGATCTACAGTCTGGTATAGTCAGAGAGATGATCTACAGTCTGGTATAGTCACAGAGATGCCAAGAGATTTAAAACTTAAAACTAGGTTGTTCTTACTGAAGATAATTTTGTTCTTCTCAGAAACATTCCTAGCTAGATAAACAATAAAACAATAAAAGTACAGTAATTGAAACAGGCTAACTCTACTTTACAAGGTCTGGAAAACAGATAAATCAACTACAGACATTCATGTCACATACCAACGCAACGTTTCATTTCACTGTAGACAATTGTATCAGACACGTTCTTGCAAAATGTTTCATATTAGCAAAGAGTTCACAGTCAGAATATTAATGTTACAGTTTAAGTAATTTATGAAGCTCAAACTCTTTTATTTTGATAGTTTACTACACATCAACAATATAGACAGCTGTAAATAATTTGGCAAAAACTGTTTGTCATTAAAACCCTGCCAAATAAATAAATGGGTTACTCAAAAATACAGCCTCCCACAGTTATATTCCTTATGTTACCAATAACTAAACAATGAAGCATGTCAATCTAATAATTGTGAATTGTCAGTGGTTTGTTTGGGTCTGCTGAGAAGCCCTTAAATACATTCTTGAGAACTCAGAACGCTTCGATCCGGTCGGCCATCTTGTAAAACATGGCTTTATGTGGTGTGGAGTGTGTCTACAGTACGAACACAGCAATGCCACAGACCCTCTCCTGCACAGTCCTCCTTCTACAACATTACATTTTACATTTTAGTCATTTAGCAGACGCTCTTATCCAGAGCGACTTACAGTTAGTTTATTTTTCATACTGGCCCCCCTTGGGAATCAAACCCACAACCCTGGCATTGCAAACAACATGCTCTACCAACTGAGTTACATCCCTGCCGGCCATTCCCTCCCCTACCCTGGACGACGCTGGGCCAATTGTGCGCCGCCCCATGGGTCTCCCGGTCGCGGCCGGCTACGACAGAGCCTGGATTCGAACCAGGATCTCTAGTGGCACAGCTAGCACTGCGATGCAGCGCCTTAGACCACTGCGCCCGACATCAAAACACAACAAGCATACAACTGGCCCACCAATGACCATCTCCTAACCTTTCGTAGGTTTGGGTCCAGTCACCCAAGTGAAAGGCCAAACTTCAGTTACATACCTGAGGAAAGAGAAATCCTAAAACTAACCCAGACAGTGCATATACCTTTTCCCCCGACCCAAACCTTGTCCGTAACAGAAAAGGCTTTGCTTTGTGATACGGTAGTGATGAGTCCCTCAGGTGTCTCAGACATCACTTACTTGCCGTCAGCGAGGTTGATGGATCTGAACAGTGGGTACTCCTCTGGCGCAGGTTTCCCATGTTGGTCTTCGTACAGGAAGACAGGGGAGCGTCCCACCTCCACACCCAGCTGCTGTACCCCCTTCTCGTTATACACAGACAGCAGGAAGGACTGGCTGCCCGTCTTGGGCTTGATGGTGAACATCACGGAGAAGTCCTCTGGGAACACTCCTCCTGGTGAGAGGAGCAAAATAAGAGTTTAGAGAGGTCTAGAGAGGTTCATTATTCATCTGATTGGTTCTGTTTATTTGGATCCCCACTAGCTGTTACACTGTCAAACTCCTTGGTAATCATCAATGTGTAGTGCCAAAAGTGAAGGGAAGAAGGTTAGTGGTGGGCGAACAACAAGTAGATAGGTTAGCTTAGCAATATGACATCATCAAACACATAATAATTAGAGAGGATAGAGGTGGACACAGTAATATGACATCATCAAACACAGAAGAGTTAGAGAGGATAGAGGTGGACGTGGTAATATGACATCATCAAACACAGAAGAGTTAGAGAGGATAGAGGTGGACAGTAATATTACATCATCAAACACAGAAGAGTTAGAGAGGATAGAGGTGGACACAGTAATATGACATCATCAAACACAGAAGAGTTAGAGAGGATAGAGGTGGACACAGTAATATGACATCATCAAACACAGAAGAGTTAGAGAGGATAGAGGTGGACACAGTAATATGACATCATCAAACACAGAAGAGTTAGAGAGGATAGAGGTGGACGTGGTAATATGACATCATCAAACACAGAAGAGTTAGAGAGGATAGAGGTGGACGTGGTAATATGACATCATCAAACACAGAAGAGTTAGAGAGGATAGAGGTGGAAAGTAATATTACATCATCAAACACAGAAGAGTTAGAGAGGATAGAGGTGGACACAGTAATATGACATCATCAAACACAGAAGAGTTAGAGAGGATAGAGGTGGACACAGTAATATGACATCATCAAACACAGAAGAGTTAGAGAGGATAGAGGTGGACACAGTAATATGACATCATCAAACACAGAAGAGTTAGAGAGGATAGAGGTGGACGTGGTAATATGACATCATCAAACACAGAAGAGTTAGAGAGGATAGAGGTGGACGTGGTAATATGACATCATCAAACACAGAAGAGTTAGAGAGGATAGAGGTGGACACAGTAATATGACATCATCAAACACAGAAGAGTTAGAGAGGATAGAGGTGGACGTGGTAATATGACATCATCAAACACAGAAGAGTTAGAGAGGATAGAGGTGGACACAGTAATATGACATCTAGGCCTGGCACAATTAAAGTATAACCTTATAACCGACGGCTATGGATGAAGACAATCATGAAAATAAAATAACTTTCATAACTGTTGTAATAAAAAAAAAATACAGGGACAAAAAAATGCTTTTGAAGACAAAAAAGACAAAAAAGAAAACACAGCTTCCGGAAAGTAGAATACAGACAGACACACTAGGGCTGACAAATACAACAACAACAACAACAACAACAACAACAACAATAATAATAATAATAATAATAAAAATAATAATAATAATAATAATAATAATAAAAATAATAATAATAATAATAATAATAATGTTTTGTGTGGAACAGACAGCTGACTGAAGAAGGGACGGCTGGGAAATCGTTTGGTTAAGTCCGTTTCTGCGGTAACATGGACTCTTAACAACGTGATGAAACTTTAGTTGCTCCTTGTCGAAACAAGCAAGGTGTTGTAGCAAACAAGTCTTTGGTTGCCTAGACAACACCCCCCTCCCCTGCAGCAGCAGCACATGCAGTCAGGAGCGGAGGAGAGGAGAACATTTGCATATATTTTGCTATTCGAACGGTTAGAACGGATCCGCGGTCATTTGGCTCACCAATAACCGTCATCCAAAATTCCATGACCGTTACAGCCCTAATGACATCATCATATTTCTGGGAGACTTCTTGTTTATATACATCAACAATAACAGAATTCAAGGCTTGCCCTTATTTGCACCCATCCTTGAGGACACATTAAAAATGATCACGTTAATCTCATGGACTGTTAGCCCTCACGTCCATAGCTTTGTCTACTTGAGAGAGGTTACATTTCCACCAGCTCCATCCCTTAGCTTACCAGACGAAGTGGCAGGGTCAGGCTCGTAAAATTACAGATTTGTACAGATTACTTTTATCCCAATTATAGTAGATACTAATAACTTAATTTAAGTTTAAAAGTGTCCTTTGTTGCCGGGTACTTTAAGAACGTATAAGAGCAGCTGGCTAATCTTGAAAGTCAGAAGTGATCTAATTGGAACATTAATTTTACAAGGCGTTTGAAAGAGAATAATCCTAAAAAATGTAGTTCTTTAACTAAACGATTAACTAGAACAAAAATAATACAAGGCTGCTGGTGATGATGTAATAATAATAATAATAATAATAATAATTCATAATAAAAGCTTAATTGTTCTCCTTAGACAGAGCACTCTGACAGACTGCTACCATTGCCAATAAAAAAAAAAAAAAGGGAAACTGTACTCCACTCCATTCAATCTTATTTGAGCCTATTTGACTGAAATTTCCAGTCTTTAAACCAGTAAAGTTTCCAGGCAATTATTTTTGGCCAAAAATCACAGCAAATCTAATTGTTAATTGAATCTCCTGCTATGTTCTGCCTTTATTTTTCCTTTGCTCTCTGGGAAATTTGGCAAAGCACCAACACTCACAGACGGGGAGAAGGTATGTAACAAGCCACTGTTTCTAGTAAAGTTGTATACAGTATCCTGCCAGTATGGGCCAAGTAGGCAACTAGCGTCTTAAACTGTCTATCTTTTCAACCAGAAAGAGGGCACACGACTCCAACGGACAAGAACCAACTTTGTCCTTCATTTATCCTTTTAGCTAATAAATGCTTGGTCGTTGCCCTACGTTTCCAAATAGTACATTGCTCAAAAAAATTAAGGGAACACTTAAACAACACAATGTAACTCCAAGTCAATCACACTTCTGTGAAATCAAACTATCCACTTAGGAAGCAACACTGATTGACAATACATTTCACATGCTGTTGTGCAAATGGTATAGACAACAGGTGGAAATTATAGGAAATTAGCAAGACACCCCCAATAAAGAACTGGTTTTGCAGGTGGTGACCACAGACCACTTCTCAGTTCCTATGCTTCCTGGCTGATGTTTTGGTCACTTTTGAATGCTGGCGGTGCTTTCACTCTAGTGGTAGCATGAGACGGAGTCTACAACCCACACAAGTGGCTCAGGTAGTGCAGCTCATCCAGGATGGCACATCAATGCGAGCTGTGGCAAGAAGGTTTGCTGTGTCTGTCAGCGTAGTGTCCAGAGCATGGAGGCGCTACCAGGAGACAGGCCAGTACATCAGGAGACGTGGAGGAGGCCGTAGGAGGGCAACAACCCAGCAGCAGGACCGCTACCTCTGCCTTTGTGCAAGGAGGAGCAGGAGGAGCACTGCCAGAGCCCTGCAAAATGACCTCCAGCAGGCCACAAATGTGCATGTGTCTACTCAAACGGTCAGAAACAGACTCCATAAAGGTGGTATGAGGGCCCGACGTCCACAGGTGGGGGTTGTGCTTACAGCCCAACACCGTGCAGGACGTTTGGCATTTGCCAGAGAATTGGCAAATTCGCCACTGGCGCCCTGTGCTCTTCACAGATGAAAGCAGGTTCACACTGAGCACGTGACAGACGTGACAGAGTCTGGAGACGCCGTGGAGAATGTTCTGCTGCCTGCAACATCCTCCAGCATGACCGGTTTGGCGGTGGGTCAGTCATGGTGTGGGGTGGCATTTCTTTGGGGGGCCGCACAGCCCTCCATGTGCTCGGCAGAGGTAGCCTGACTGCCATTAGGTACCGAGTTGAGATCCCTACAGGGAAGGCCCTTTTCCCTCAATTCATTAATCCCTACAGGGAAGGTCATTTTCCCTCAATTCATTAATCCCTACAGGGAAGGCCCTTTTCCCTCAATTCATTAATCCCTACAGGGAAGGCCCTTTTCCCTCAATTCATTAATCCCTACAGGGAAGGCCCTTTTCCCTCAATTCATTAATCCCTACAGGGAAGGCCCTTTTCCCTCAATTCATTAATCACTACAGGGAAGGCCATTTTCCCTCAATTCATTAATCTCTACAGGGTAGGCCCTATTGTCTCAGTTATTCATTCAGCAGGTTAGAAGTGTTGTACTGTTACAACTAATGACACATGGTCATTAGTTGTATTCCGCTGTTGTTTATTGTCAGTACTGTCAGTACTGTGGATTAACTGCTTGAACAGTAAGCAGTTTAGGACAGTAGCACACCCCTATGGAGACACTGGATATGTCCCAAATGACACCATATTCCGTATGAGGTGCACTAAATAGGGAATAGTGTGTGGTGCCATTTGGAATTCAAACACTATCAAAGAGCTTTCTGTCTCTCCAAAATGCCTCTGATGAATGCAGGTGTGTTTGTCACATCAAGTCCTCCACCTAGTGCTGGGCATCAGACCTCCACTTGGGCATCAGACCTCCACCTAGTGCTGGGCATCAGACCTCCACCTAGTGCTGGGCATCAGACCTCCACCTAGTGCTGGGCATCAGACCTCCACCTAGTGCTGGGCATCAGACCTCCACCTAGTGCTGGGCATCAGACCTTCACCTGGGCATCAGACCTCCACCTAGTGCTGGGCATCAGACCTCCACCTAGTGCTGGGCATCAGACCTCCACCTAGTGCTGGGCATCAGACCTCCACCTAGTGCTGGGCATCAGACCTCCACCTAGTGCTGGGCATCAGACCTCCACCTAGTGCTGGGCATCAGACCTCCACCTAGTGCTGGGCATCAGACCTTCACCTGGGCATCAGACCTCCACCTAGTGCTGGGCATCAGACCTCCACCTAGTGCTGGGCATCACACCTCCACCTAGTGCTGGGCATCAGACCTCCACCTAGTGCTGGGCATCATACCTCCAACTGGGCATCAGACCTCCACCTAGTGCTGGGCATCAGACCTCCACCTGGGCATCATACCTCCACCTGGGCATCAGACCTCCACCTAGTCTAAAGCTAGGGCAGTGGCCCATAGGGATCTGGTCAAAAGTAATGCACTAAATAGAGAGTAGGGTTCAATTTGGGACGTAGCCTATGACTGCTTTGTGCATTCAGTGAGTAGTAAGAAGAAGAAGAAGAAGAAGAAGAAGAAGAAGAAGAAGAAGAAGAAGAAGAAGAAGAAGAAGAAGAAGAAGAAGAAGAAGAAGAAGAAGAAGAAGAAGAAGAAGAAGAAGAAGAAGAAGAAGAAACCCCGGCCCCCTGGATAGATTTCTAACTTCCTGCCAAATGCGTAGCCCTAGTCTGGCATCCCAAAGCCAACGCATTTTTTATTAAACGTCACACTGGATAAATCCTGTTCTGGCAAATACGAGACAGGTTTACTCTGCTTACAGTGAGTGTGTGGTAAATCAACTTAACTGAGGTTTGTGTGTGTGTGTGTGTGTGTGTGTGTGTGTGTGTGTGTGTGTGTGTGTGTGTGTGTGTGAGTGAGTGAGTGAGTGAGTGAGTGAGTGAGTGAGTGAGTGAGTGAGTGAGTGAGTGAGTGAGTGAGTGAGTGAGTGAGTGAGTGAGTGAGTGAGTGAGTGAGTGAGTGAATGAGTGAGTGAGTGAGTGAGTGAGTGTGTTTGTGTGTGAGTGTGAGTGTGTGTGTGTGTGTGTGAGTGCGTGCGTGTTTCTGTCTCTCCAGATCAGTTAGGTCACCTGGGAAGAGTTGCTTGGTGGGAGCGCTGATCTGGGCCTGCTTCCCCACGCGGAAGGCTTTGTCGGGTTTAGATCCTCTCCGGTGAGCGCAGAGGCCCGTAGCTTTACGGACGCCATCCGGGGAGCTGTGAAAGTCCAGAGCCTTGAGTACATCCACTGGGTCAGCTGTGAAGAGAGGGGAGGGAGAAATGTTTAGTATTTTCACATGGTAAAAATAAACAGTTTGTTCATATGTACTGTATTGTTGATTTAAAAGCCTATTTATAGCTTTGACATCAGGGGTGATGATTTAGTACAAAAGGAGTTTCATAAAAGTACAAAACAATAAAAGCAGATAGTAATATCTTTGATCTAACATGCAAGATATTGAATGAGTAGATATAGCTTTCACCTCAGAGTTGAAGTATACTACTGTGTAATTACCATGGTATTAACTATCAACTACGTTTTAGGTAGTAGTAGGACTGAATCCTGAAAAAGACAGGAAATTCACATGAGCACCACAATGTCTACTCCACCCATGCTCTACCAAGGTTTTACAGAACACAGCACCCATGCTCTACCAAGGTTTTACAGCACACAGCACCCATGCTCTACCAAGGTTTTACAGAACACAGCACCCATGCTCTACCAAGGTTTTACAGAACACAGCACCCATGCTCTACCAAGGTTTTACAGAACACAGCACCCATGCTCTACTAAGGTTTTCCAGCACACAGCGTTGACCTACTACAGTAGCTATGTTGGTCTATTGTAGCAGTAGCTAGGCTACTTTGCCATTGAACAAAAGGATAAAGGTTGACATTTTCAAGAAGATTGACATGTTTTACTACACCTTCACTGCATGTGAAGACAAATCTACCAATACGGGCACCAGTGTTTTTTATGAGAGACCTGGGCTGTAAAGATGTTAGGGGCCGTCTAGTGGGTCTAATAGGCCCCCCTGCCTAGCTGGGGTCCACTCTACAAAACCACACAGTTACAGACCCACAGGGAGGGAGGGGGAGAGAGGGAGGGAGGGGGAGGGGGAGAGAGAGGGAGAGAGAGAGAGAGAGAGAGAGAGAGAGAGAGAGAGAGAGAGAGAGAGAGAGAGAGAGAGAGAGAGAGAGAGAGACAGAGAGAGAGAGGGGGATAAAACATAGTGTTTCTGGACACTAGGCCTTTGGAGAGGGTCTGGCACAGTAGGGTTGAGGTTTTACAGGCAGTTTAACACCTTTTCTGGTAATGGAACAGGAACTAAAGGAGCTTTTTGTGTTTCATACACTGTTAGAACTGCTCCACATATTTTGGTTATTAATTCTCTCTCCTCCCTGTTCCTCTCACTATCTCTCTCAACTGACTAGCTGCATCAGCAACAACTAGAGGAATTCTCTAACTTCTCTCTATTTCATTAACTTACTTCCCCTCCCTCCCTCCCTCCCTCCCTCCCTCCCTCCCTCCCTCCCTCCCTCCCTCCCTCCCTCCCTCCCTTCCCTGAGGGTCACAGTGATATACAGTGTGGTTATGGGGAATGTAAAGCAGCCCAATAGCAGGACTAGGTTTTAAAGGAGCCGCACACACACGGGGTCTCTTCACTACTCACTAACACATTGAAAACTTCCCAAATGGCACCCTATTCCTTATAGAGTGCAGAATGGGGCTCTGGTCAAAAGCAGTGCACTATATAGGGAATAGGTGCCATTTGAGACCCAGGCGTTGACAACGTCCCAGTTACTAGATGATTTTATATGGATCCTTTACTGCAGAAGACCGTACTGTATATAGATGTATCTACTCTACTGTTGCTGAAGGATCAGCTCACTAAGGATCTGTCTCGGTCCAAACACACCAACACAGTCGTGAAGAGGGCACGACAAACGCCTCTTCCCCCTCAGGAGGCGGAAAAGATTTCAACCACATAGCTTATCTCTAATCGCCCTCCTATTACGAACAACAACTATGACCAAACTATTGACATAACCCTGGAAATATCAAATCAAAATCACATTTTATTTGTCACATGCACGCGTTTAGCAGATGTTTTTGCGGGTGTAGCGAAATGCTTGTGAGCAAACTATCGACATAACCCGGGAAATATGAGCAAACTATCGACATAACCCGGGTAATTTGAACAAACCATCGACATAACCCGAGTAATTTGAACAAACTATCGACATAACCCGGGAAATATCAACAAACTATCGACATAACCCGGGAAATATCAACAAACTATCGACATAACCCGGGAAATATGAGCAAACTATCGACATAACCCGGGTAATTTGAACAAACCATCGACATAACCCGAGTAATTTGAACAAACTATCGACATAACCCGGGAAATATCAACAAACTATCGACATAACCCGGGAAATATCAACAAACTATCGACACAACCCGGGAAATACCAACAAACTACCGACATAACCCGGGAAATATCAACAAACTATCGACATAACAAAGGAAACCATACATTGAATTAAATAAACAGAACTTCTACCTCGCTAGCTCACCCGACCTGTGTTGATTGACAGTTTGCTGGTCCAATCAGAGGGCCGGGTGTGCGTTTTTTGCAAGGATGACGCTGCGCCTACTGTCTCTGGCTGAGTAATCCACAGAGACTCTGTGCCACAAAATGAGTGCCAAAACTTTACAAAACCTTGCCAGATAATTTCAAGTCATCAGTTTTGAGTCCAAGTCAAGTTATTTTATTTTCTATCAAGTTGAGTCTCAAGTCATCAAGTTTGTGACTGGAGTCCACAACTCTGGTAGTACATCATTGGGACCGAGCTCCCTGCCATCCAGGACCTCTATACCAGGCGGTGTCAGAGGAAGACCCTAAAAATGGTCAAAGACTCCAGCCACCCAAGTCACATACGGTTCTCTCTGCTACCGCACGGCAAGCGGTTCCCGATGCACCAAGTCTGGAACCAACAGGACCCTGAACAGCTTCTACCCCCAAGCCATAAAACTGCAAAAGGAGTTAGTTAAATAGTTAACCAAATAGCTACCCAGACTATCTGCATTGACCATCTTTTTAGACTCATCACATACGCTGCTGCTATTGTTTATTATCTGTCACTGTATTCCTAGTTATATGTACAGTACATATCTACCTCAATTACCTCGTACCCCTGCACATCGACTCGGTACTGGTACCCCTTTTCCAACAATGCAGAGGTAAAGATACAAAATATAGAAATAAATAGAAAGAAAATGGCACCCTATTCCCTAAATAGGGCACTACTTTAGACCAGAGAATGCCACCCTATTCCCTATATAGTGCACTACTTTAGACCAGAGAATGGCACCCTATTCCCTATATAGTGCACTACTTTAGACCAGAGAATGGCACCCTATTCCCTATATAGTGCACTACTTTAGACCGGAGAATGCCACCCTATTCCCTATATAGTGCACTATTTTAGACCAGAGAATGCCACCCTATTCCCTATATAGTGCACTACTTTAGACCAGAGAATGGCACCCTATTCCCTATATAGTGCACTACTTTAGACCAGAGAATGGCACCCTATTCCCTATATAGTGCACTACTTTAGACCGGAGAATGCCACCCTATTCCCTATATAGTGCACTATTTTAGACCAGAGAATGGCACCCTATTCCCTATATAGTGCACTATTTTAGACCAGAGAATGGCACCCTATTCCCTATATAGTGCACTACTTTGGACCAGAGAATGGCACCCTATTCCCTATATAGTGCACTACTTTAGACCAGAGAATGGCACCCTATTCCCTATATAGTGCACTACTTTAGACCAGAGAATGGCACCCTATTCCCTATATAGTGCACTACTTTTGACCAGAGAATGCCACCCTATTCCCTATATAGTGCACTACTTTAGACCAGAGAATGGCACCCTATTCCCTATATAGTGCACTACTTTAGACCAGAGAATGGCACCCTATTCCCTACATAGTGCACTACTTTAGACCAGAGAATGGCACCCTATTCCCTACATAGTGCACTACTTTAGACCAGAGAATGCCACCCTATTCCCTATATAGTGCACTATTTTAGACCAGAGAATGGCACCCTATTCCCTATATAGGGCACTACTTTAGACCAGAGAATGGCACCCTATTCCCTATATAGGGCACTATTTTAGACCAGAGAATGGCACCCTATTCCCTATATAGGGCACTATTTTAGACCAGAGAATGGCACCCTATTCCCTATATAGGGCACTACTTTAGACCAGAGAATGGCACCCTATTCCCTATGTAGTGCACTACTTTGGACCAGAGAATGGCACCCTATTCCCTATGTAGTGCACTACTTTGGACTAAATAGGAAATAGGGTGCCGTTTGGAATGCAGCCCTTGTCTCTGAACCCCTCATCTTATAAGACCAACTAAACCCAGAACAAACATCAGAAGATTCTCCTCCAGCCATCCAGCCATCCAGCCATCCAGCCATGCAGCCATCCAGCCATCCAGCCATCCAGCCATGCAGCCATCCAGCCATCCCCAACAACATGGGATAATCTTGTCTGGACAGAAAACCCCTATGTCACCCTTACATCAACCCTGTACAGGGGCGGACTGAACATAGGGCATTTCAGAGCAAAACGCCAGATGGCCGGCTCCATTTGTAACCCAGTGGCCCTGTCTAAATTGGGGCTTTGGTGCAAAAGTATTATTATTTGGCTAATAATGGGGGCAACGAGTGGAAAAAATGGGCCGGTGTGTTATAAATGCCCGGGGTGATTTCTGGTCCCAGTCCATCCCTTACATCACCCCTATGTCACCCCTTTGTCCTTCTGTTACCGGGTCAACAGACAGGAAGCAGCTCCTTCCAAAGTAGCCGTGATAATAAACAATGGGTCTAAAGCCTCTCTAGTCTAGAGTCTTCATAGAAAGACACAGATAAGACACAGGCTACTAGAAGGAGGAATTTAATATGATATATAAGATCTCACTGAATTGATGATAAAAGATCAGCCAGGTTCTCAGAAAGTTGGATCCACCGACAGTTTAAGAATAGGCCTAACGGTTTGGTCCCAAAATTTCACTCAAAGAAGAATCTAGAGGAAACGGAGGGCTGAGCACGCCCCCATTCACATCGACAAGGCT
>NC_140006.1:46526661-46604161 GCF_964263955.1 Coregonus lavaretus | reverse complement strand
GGTTAGGCAGCAGAAGGAGCGGAGGTTTATAAGGAAACCCAGTCCCGCTCCTCGCACCAAGCAAGTGGTGTGTGTCACCTGTCCGGTCCGGCCCGTTCCTGATCCCCGCACTAAGCCAGTTGTGCGTGTTCCCAGTAAGGCCCGACCCATTCCTGCTTCCCGCACAAGGCCAGTGGTGTGTGTTCCCAGTACGGTCCGGCCTGTTCCTGCTCCCCGCACTAAGTTAGTGGTGCGTGTTCCCAGTACGGCCCGACCCGTTCCTGCTCCTCGCACTAAGCCAGTGGTGCATGTTCCCAGTCCGGCCCGGCCCGTTCCTGCTCCCCGCACAAAGCCGGTGGTGCGTGTTCCCAGTCCGGCCCGGCCCATTCCTGCTCCCCGCACCAAGCCAGTGGTGCGCGTCGTCAGCCCGGTCCGGCCCGTTCCTGCTCCCCGCACCAAGCCAGTGGTGCGCGTCGTCAGCCCGGTCCGGCCTGTTCCTGCTCCCCGCACCAAGCCAGTGGTGCGCGTCGTCAGCCCGGTCCGACCCATGCCTGCTCCCCGCACCAAGCCAGTGGTGCACGTCGTCAGCCCGGTCCGGCCCGTTCCTGCTCCCCGCACCAAGCCAGTGGTGAGTGTGTCCAGTCCGGCCCGGCCCGTTCCTGCTCCCCGCACCAAGCCAGTGGTGCGTATTCCCAGTCCGGCACGGCCCGTGCCTGTTCCACCGGTGCCGGTTAGGCAGCAGAAGGAGCGGAGGTTTATAAGGAAACCCAGTCCCGCTCCTCGCACCAAGCAAGTGGTGTGTGTCACCAGTCCGGTCCGGCCCGTTCCTGATCCCCGCACTAAGCCAGTGATGCGTGTTCCCAGTACGGTTTGTTTTGTGTAACCTAGGACTTCACGTATCGTTTGTTTGTTGTTTTGTGTTGTGTTAAGTACTTAATAAAATGTACGCTTATCACGCTGCGCCTTGGTCCGTATCTTCCATTAACGATCGTGACAGCTATACGATGCTGCTAAACCAGCCATGATTAAGGGGAGGGGAGGGTGTGCTTGGTTTTTAATCAAATTAAACGAAAAAAAAAAAAAAAAAAAAAAGATATTTGATGGCACAAAAAGCACATCTCTCCTTCCACTGTGCATCATGGCTGGATAGGCTGCGCTTCTGCTCTCAAAATACACGCCATTATCAACTGTTAAGACCTGCTTTTGTGGGTCTGAAAACGTCCCATTAGCGCTGCATGAAATTGTCACTTTTGCGCTTGTTTTTAAAGGGAAAATGTGGTGGACCCTCTGTTAAATTATACATTTCTCTAGGTTTTTGCCATCTAAAAGTCATATTCTTATTAACTTCCAGTGTAGTGAGAGCGGCTTTATCGCAACGCTACGTCGTACCGGCCACATTTTTTGCCTGCTTGAACGGCAGTAGCTTGGATACACATGAAAATATGAAATGACCCCGGAAATTGATAGAACATCGCACAAAAAAAAACAATGTAACATTCAAATTGGGTTAATCTTTCCTTTAAGGACACACATCAAATATTTCCAACCCCTCCCGCCTCAGCCCAAGCAAGCTGGTGTTAGAAAGGTAAACTGCCGAACCTGGCGTTAGGGCTGGAAAATGCAAGTGCGCCAATTTTTAACATGACGAAATTGAAAACTAACGTGCGTTTGACACTTGCACCTCCTTAGCCACCAGCCGAAAATAGAGCCCTCAGTCTCACTTTACATTCCCATTCCCGTAGCTTTATTACTGCGTTTGTGTAGAGTTTAATGGAATTTTGACATAAAGGAATGACTGGACAGTTCAGCTTAATTTCTCTCTGAGGACCACAATAAGAGTCCCGCAGTACTCACTGTACTTTAACCCAAACAGAACTAATAAAAGTCAAGTTATGAGATAACTTCACGAGAAGTTTAAAAAAAATCTCTCCCCTCTAGAAAATGCCCCATAAAACCTAAAAAAGTCTCCAGCTCGTCTGTATATTGTCCCGAGTGCTGAGCTACTGGTTCTGAAAAAAAAGAGAATCATGCTGAACCAAAGGCCTCTTTGTGAGCTGGAGAATGCCTTTCTGCATTACTGCATACCTCCAGGGCTCATATATTCCAGATGTGTTGAATTGGCCAGGGCTCGCCCCCCTCTTCTCCCCTCTTCCCTCCATCCCTCCCTCTATCCCTCCCTCCATCCCTCCCCCCTTTCCATCCAAACCACCTCCTCACAGAAGCGCAAAAAAAAAACATGCAATATCCCAAAACCCTTTAGCAGCACTACATAAACATTCTACAGCTTCAAAAAAGCAGCGCATCCTTCAGAGGAGGGAGGCAGAGTGCTATGTGTGACTAGTTTGAGACATCTTGGATACAGCCATCTATCCTTCCGCTCCCCTATGCTGAGTATAAACCATATTCTATATAATGATAAGTGGCAGAAACCCCCATAGAAGGAAAAGGTATTTGACTACAGTTAAATATTACAAGTCCCAGTCACTCATCGGCATGTTGTCTATCTAAACTGGATGTCTTAGAAGTAAACTAACAATCCTCTTCACATATGAATGACAGTCCTCTGCTGCCTGTCTGCTGTCAGGGAGCTGTGATATACCTGACAGTCCTCTGCTGCCTGTCTGCTGTCAGGGAGCTGTGATATACCTGACAGTCCTCTGCTGCCTGTCTGCTGTCAGGGAGCTGTGATATACCTGACAGTCCTCTGCCGCCTGTCTGCTGTCAGGGAGCTGTGATATACCTGACAGTCCTCTGCCGCCTGTCTGCTGTCAGGGAGCTGTGATATACCTGACAGTCCTCTGCTGCCTGTCTGCTGTCATAGACCTGTGATATACCTGACAGTCCTCTGCTGCCTGTCTGCTGTCAGGGAGCTGTGATATACCTGACAGTCCTCTGCCGCCTGTCTGCTGTCAGGGAGCTGTGATATACCTGACAGTCCTCTGCCGCCTGTCTGCTGTCAGGGAGCTGTGATATACCTGACAGTCCTCTGCCGCCTGTCTGCTGTCATAGACCTGTGATATACCTGACAGTCCTCTGCCGCCTGTCTGCTGTCAGGGAGCTGTGATATACCTGACAGTCCTCTGCTGCCTGTCTGCTGTCAGGGAGCTGTGATATACCTGACAGTCCTCTGCTGCCTGTCTGCTGTCAGGGAGCTGTGATATACCTGACAGTCCTCTGCTGCCTGTCTGCTGTCAGGGAGCTGTGATATACCTGACAGTCCTCTGCCGCCTGTCTGCTGTCAGGGAGCTGTGATATACCTGACAGTCCTCTGCTGCCTGTCTGCTGTCAGGGAGCTGTGATATACCTGACAGTCCTCTGCTGCCTGTCTTCTGTCAGGGAGCTGTGATATACCTGACAGTCCTCTGCTGCCTGTCTGCTGTCAGGGAGCTGTGATATACCTGACAGTCCTCTGCCGCCTGTCTGCTGTCAGGGAGCTGTGATATACCTGACAGTCCTCTGCTGCCTGTCTGCTGTCAGGGAGCTGTGATATACCTGACAGTCCTCTGCTGCCTGTCTTCTGTCAGGGAGCTGTGATATACCTGACAGTCCTCTGCTGCCTGTCTGCTGTCAGGGAGCTGTGATATACCTGACAGTCCTCTGCCGCCTGTCTGCTGTCAGGGAGCTGTGATATACCTGACAGTCCTCTGCCGCCTGTCTGCTGTCAGGGAGCTGTGATATACCTGACAGTCCTCTGCCGCCTGTCTGCTGTCAGGGAGCTGTGATATACCTGACAGTCCTCTGCTGCCTGTCTGCTGTCAGGGAGCTGTGATATACCTGACAGTCCTCTGCTGCCTGTCTTCTGTCAGGGAGCTGTGATATACCTGACAGTCCTCTGCTGCCTGTCTGCTGTCAGGGAGCTGTGATATACCTGACAGTCCTCTGCCGCCTGTCTGCTGTCAGGGAGCTGTGATATACCTGACAGTCCTCTGCTGCCTGTCTGCTGTCAGGGAGCTGTGATATACCTGACAGTCCTCTGCTGCCTGTCTGCTGTCAGGGAGCTGTGATATACCTGACAGTCCTCTGCTGCCTGTCTTCTGTCAGGGAGCTGTGATATACCTGACAGTCCTCTGCTGCCTGTCTGCTGTCAGGGAGCTGTGATATACCTGACAGTCCTCTGCCGCCTGTCTGCTGTCAGGGAGCTGTGATATACCTGACAGTCCTCTGCCGCCTGTCTGCTGTCAGGGAGCTGTGATATACCTGACAGTCCTCTGCCGCCTGTCTGCTGTCAGGGAGCTGTGATATACCTGACAGTCCTCTGCTGCCTGTCTGCTGTCAGGGAGCTGTGATATACCTGACAGTCCTCTGCTGCCTGTCTGCTGTCAGGGAGCTGTGATATACCTGACAGTCCTCTGCCGCCTGTCTGCTGTCAGGGAGCTGTGATATACTTTCTGTCTGCTTCCCAAATGGCACCCTATTCCCTACATAGTGCACTACTTTTGACCAGAGCCAAATGGCACCCCTATTCCCTACATAGTGCACTACTTTTGACCAGAGCCAAATGGCACCCCTATTCCCTACATAGTGCACTACTTTTGACCAGAGCCAAATGGCACCCCTATTCCCTACATAGTGCACTAATTTTGACCAGAGCCAAATGGCACCCCTATTCCCTACACAGTGCACTACTTTTGACCAGAGCCAAATGGCACCCCTATTCCCTACATAGTGCACTACTTTTGACCAGAGCCAAATGGCACCCCTATTCCCTACATAGTGCACTACTTTTGACCAGAGCCAAATGGCACCCCTATTCCCTACATAGTGCACTACTTTTGACCAGAGCCAAATGGCACCCCTATTCCCTACATAGTGCACTACTTTTGACCAGAGCCAAATGGCACCCCTATTCCCTACATAGTGCACTACTTTTGACCAGAGCCAAATGGCACCCCTATTCCCTACATAGTGCACTACTTTTGACCAGAGCCAAATGGCACCCCTATTCCCTACACAGTGCACTACTTTTGACCAGAGCCAAATGGCACCCCTATTCCCTACATAGTGCACTACTTTTGACCAGAGCCAAATGGCACCCCTATTCCCTACATAGTGCACTACTTTTGACCAGAGCCAAATGGCACCCCTATTCCCTACATAGTGCACTACTTTTGACCAGAGCCAAATGGCACCCCTATTCCCTACATAGTGCACTACTTTTGACCAGAGCCAAATGGCACCCCTATTCCCTACATAGTGCACTACTTTTGACCAGAGCCAAATGGCACCCCTATTGCCTATATAGTGCACTACTTTTGACCAGAGCCAAATGGCACCCCTATTCCCTACATAGTGCACTACTTTTGACCAGAGCCAAATGGCACCCCTATTCCCTACATAGTGCACTACTTTTGACCAGAGCCAAATGGCACCCCTATTCCCTACATAGTGCACTACTTTTGACCAGAGCCAAATGGCACCCCTATTCCCTACACAGTGCACTACTGTATGTAGGGCATAGGGTGCCATTTGGGATGCAGACCACTGTGTGTCATGTTAACAGGCCTGAGACACTGCTAAGGGAGAGCTGAGAAGCACATTTCTCTCCAGGCCGAAGAAACCAAACGGAGCACGTGCGGACACGCGATACATCTGGTAGAGACATTTGAGACAAGCCGTTTACCACAGCAGCAATACAGTTCTCAAACTATAACCTTAAACAGAACAGTCTTGGGTTGGTTCTTGTCACACTTTCAGTGTTGGACTGCTATGATTGTTAACACTTTCAGTGTTCAAATGCCTATTTTGGATAAAGCCGTAAAGGAAAAGTATCCCCTTCAGGTTGAGACTAAATGAATGAAATCACAATCTGGAAGTATCTCTTTCCAGACTCTTTCCACTATGCTTTCCTACCAAAGAGTGATACTCAAATTTTGCTTGCCTTTGGTGATTAACTTTGCCTTTAGGCTCTGTGGCTTTGGGGCTCTTTGGGTTGGTGTAACTAACATCATGAGAAGTAGGCTATAATCTCTCTGTGCTGTTTCTTGTCACCACCATCTATCCAGAGTTGGCAGCATAAATAGCAATTACAGTGTCCTGGAAAGCCTGTAAATGTTTGCTAGTCACATTATGCAATTCTGGCTGTTTAAACATCACACACATAGGAGGAGGAGGAGGAGGAAGAAGAGGAGGAGGAGGAGGAGGAGGAGGAGGAGGAGGAAGAGGAGGAGGAGGAGGAGGAGGAGGAGGAGGAGGAGGATAGATGGGCGATGAGGGGAAAGCCATGCCCGTGTGGTAGCGTGGTATTCCATTATGGATGGGTATCTAGTTCAACAGGCTATCTGGAATAATGTCTCCAAATGATAAAATTGTTAGTCATCTACAATGTATTCAAAGGGAGGGTGAGGGGTGGAAAGAGAAGGGCGGAGTTTGGGGGGGGAGGGTTGGGTGCACAGGACATTCCAACCACAGGAACTGTCCAGACAGAAGGCATATCATCCTGGCTAGAGGAAGTTGTGGTCACCAAATCGTAGATATCAGCTGACATCACAGACAGACGCCCCATTTCACCCAAGATGGAACCTTACATGGACGGAACATCTTTAGAAATAACAGCTAGACTGTAAATGTAAGGTACTGTTTGGGTTCTGCAAGTCGCTCTGGATAAGAGCGTCTGCTGAATGACGTAAACGTAAGTGACGCAAATGTTCTGTAGTCAATCAATATCTTGATTAGGTGATGTAATTCAACCTGGGCTACTGTGACATGTGTGGGCATCGAATCAGCAAAGGCAAACAAATGGTAAGTTAAAACGCCTGTAGACACAATGATAGACCCATAGATTCATGGCACCCCTTCCCAAAACCTCTGGGTAGATTTGATGTGCTTAGAATACATTCCAATCATATAGGCATGGTTCTGCTATTGGTGTTGACTTGCTGCCTTAGCTCACAATATCAAAGTAAACTAAACAGAATCAACACATACATAACAGCAGAGACTAACCAATATTAATTTCATAATATCCACAATCAAGGGAAATAAGCAATCATCCTGATCCAGATATACTGTAGGCTAGTTTAAAGGGGGTTGAAGAGGGAGTTAGACACAGATTAGATAACTATTTCCATCAACACCCCTTATTGGGCTTAGTGGTAACCAGGGTGGAGTGGAGACTTATTGGGCTTAGTGGTAACCAGGGTGGAGTGGAGACTTATTGGGCTTAGTGGTAACCAGGGTGGAGTGGAGACTTATTGGGCTTAGTGGTAACCAGGGTGGAGTGGAGACTTATTGGGCTTAGTGGTAACCAGGGTGGAGTGGAGACTTATTGGGCTTAGTGGCAACCAGGGTGGAGTGGAGACTTATTGGGCTTAGTGGTAACCAGGGTGGAGTGGAGACTTATTGGGCTTAGTGGTAACCAGGGTGGAGTGGATACTTATTGGGCTTAGTGGTAACCAGGGTGGAGTGGAGACTTACTGGGCTTAGTGGTAACCAGGGTGGAGTGGAGACTTATTGGGCTTAGTGGTAACCAGGGTGGAGTGGAGACTTATTGGGCTTAGTGGCAACCAGGGTGGAGTGGAGACTTATTGGGCTTAGTGGTAACCAGGGTAGAGTGGAGACATATTGGGCTTAGTGGTAACCAGGGTGGAGTGGAGACTTATTGGGCTTAGTGGTAACCAGGGTGGAGTGGAGACTTATTGGGCTTAGTGGTAACCAGGGTGGAGTGGAGACTTATTGGGCTTAGTGGTAACCAGGGTGGAGTGGAGACTTATTGGGCTTAGTGGTAACCAGGGTGGGGTGGAGACTTATTGGGCTTAGTGGTAACCAGGGTGGAGTGGAGACTTATTGGGCTTAGTGGTAACCAGGGTGGAGTGGAGACTTATTGGGCTTAGTGGTAACCAGGGTGGAGTGGAGACTTATTGGGCTTAGTGGTAACCAGGGTGGAGTGGAGACTTATTGGGCTTAGTGGTAACCAGGGTGGAGTGGAGACTTATTGGGCTTAGTGGTAACCAGGGTGGAGTGGAGACTTATTGGGCTTAGTGGTAACCAGGGTGGAGTGGAGACTTATTGGGCTTAGTGGTAACCAGGGTGGAGTGGAGTCTTATTGGGCTTAGTGGTAACCAGGGTGGAGTGGAGACTTATTGGGCTTAGTGGTAACCAGGGTGGAGTGGAGACTTATTGGGCTTAGTGGTAACCAGGGTGTAGTGGAGAAACTGTGTTTTCTACTTCTGGCCTCTATATGTATTTCACTCCTACAATATATTATAGAGAGAGCATCGCCCCATAGACGACAGTACTGCCTATAAGCAGCAGCATATTATCTTGTGGAACAACAGTGCCTCATACCGTTTGTGTGAACAGCCTATGAATCACTTTAAAATATCCTGAAACCATATAGGAAAATACCTTTAAAAATAGTCAAATTGAGTGAATTGATACAGAATGCTAAATGCACATCGAGGATGTCACGGTGGTATAGCATATTATTGACAGAGACTTTGGAAGAGTATGGCGTTAAAATGTATACAAATATTTTTTGGCAAGATAAAATAGGTCAAATCAATTGATACGTTTCAAAACCAGCATATAGTTCCAGTTAATAATTAATGTGTGGAAAGTTATAACAAATCTGTCTCAGTTTTAAACCACCGAGCGCCTACGGCTGCTGTGCCGTCTGCCAAACTCTACACACTCATGCGTAAAAAGTCGTGGCCGTCCGTATTACCCGGTTCCATTGGAAAGGTGGGAATAGTCTTATCAATACTCTGACCTTACCTATCAAAACAACGCAAAAAACCTGTAGCTATGCAATGGCTAGAGGATTCTATAGCCAAGGTGTGAGATTGCTACCTCAACCCTATGGAATCCCTCTCTCGATAGCTGTGTCCACATACAGCGGACCGCGGGGACACACAAAGCCTATTTGTCTGCCTAAAGCCCTAAACCATTTAACACATTCGCATGAGAGCGTCCTGGGCGCAGTTAGATTGGTAATGCCGCAACAACAGAATGCCACGTACGAGCCGCTATTTTGGGGTATCACGATGGGAGCGGAGCGATATCATCTGGGAGGCCGTTCGAGCGCACCTGTATGAATATCGCTGGTGTTTACCGCTGAAGGGCCGTAGCATCACTGGCTGGAATGTAGGCTAACGAGAGGATTTCACATCGCAATTTACACACACACAAATTATAAAAAAGGGTGGCACTGGCCATATTTGGAACATTCTTATATTTGATCATGGATTCACATGTGGTGACACTTAAGTCATGCATTTTAGACACTGGCATGACATTAGTTGGCTCCATTTTTCTTTCAGTTTGCTGTCAACCTCAGCAGCACAGCGCAGTGAGTGTGGCACTGGCCTATAGACCTATGTCATCACTTGATAAGCCAACCCCTGAGGCGAAAGGATGCCCCTGCATGTCCCCAAGAAACACCAGGGAGAGTTTGCGAGGTGAACGGTTCAAAGAAACGCGTTCTCCAACGACATATCCTTACCTGCTTGGACACTGACGGCTTGCAGAAGGAAAGTGAGCGTGACGACAGTGGTTAGAGTGGGGTTCAAAAGCCACCTTTTCGTTTTCCACCCTGTGGACCATATTTGCATCTCCATGGTCTCTCACTCAGAGCCCCAAAGCTTGTGAAAAAAACGGGCGACTGTTCAGAACAAAATGTGGGTCCTTTTCCTTCCACAAATCCACAAAAAGAACGGTGTGTTGGTAATTGTTGTTACTACAACAAAGCCATAAGTGAAAAACAGAACTGGTTTCTTCTTTAGAGCCAAACTGGGCCCCTTGCTCCTCTCTCCCTTATCATCAGCCTTTGGACTGAAGGTGGACGGGCTTTCAAGGAAAGTACCGGAGACAGTTCGATTCCTCCAAGAGCCGCGCGCGACGTCTGAAGGGAGGGAGGCGGCAAGAAACTCTGAACCGCGACTAGCAGGAAACTGACAGTTGGAAAAATTTTCCGTTTAGCGAATCACCGGGCTGGAAAGTTGACTCCGGGTCCCGCCTACCATCTGTCGGTCAAGAGTGGCCAGATGTCCTTGGTTACAGAAGGTGTTGGAGCGTTGGTTAGGAGTCGCATCAGTTATCTAATATTCCTCATATCGTATTGTCATATGGAGATGGATGGATGGAGGGAGAGAGGGAGAGACACTGATGCGAAATAACGGCATACATTACAGCACATTACAGTTTTATCTCCAGCACGCACACAATATAATTTATACATTCCACTGCAGTGGTACTGGGGTTTCTTTATAATGTAATTAAATCAATTGCATCTTTATGAATGTAATCAATGTAAATAGCCTAATTTCAATAAAAAAACAATTCACTCTTTAGCCAACTCTATAAAACAGTCTAAATTATTACTTTAATCGTTACAATGTTATTAATCATCACCCGATTGTAAGGGATGAAGCTATACATAAAAACATGTTAAAGCTGGAGGGTCTTTGGTTGCTAATGTAAATTAAACGGAGGGGTGGTGCATCGAATAGTGATTCCAGGCATTTCCTGAATGAAAGAAAGAATAGGCTGAATACCAATACAATATGGTCAAACTGTGATATCAAAGCTTTAGTGGCCAAAATGAAATGTTTTCCAGATTTTAAAACATTTCCTTCAAAGTAAGAAACTTTGGAAAGCAAGCAGAGAAGAAAGTTAAGATAATTATTGCAAAAAAAAAAAAAAAAGTGCATTGGAACAGAGACTGGAAGCACAGGTGGTAGCTATAGAGCTCTGGGCCGGGTCCCAAATGGGAACATATTTATTTCCCTTGAAGTATCACTGTCAGAGTAATGTGCTTGCCTATCTGAATGTGCAGTTTAGTCCTTAAACGCCCAAACCAGTAGAAACCCACTTTTTTTTCGATGGCCAGAGCTTACTCGTGATGTTGCGCAACGATTTAAGTAAATAAATCATCGTTTTAGTCAAAGTGTGATTTATTTAGGCTTGAAGTGACAAATCCGACCTGCCCACTTGGTGCAAATCCGTGTGAATGCCGTGTATTTTCCCATGATATGACATACAAATTATTTTCAGTTTACGTTTCATTTCAAGGCTTTGTTTTATTTTAATATTACCACCCACCAGCATGGCATTGTTTATTAATCAGGAACAGCTGCCAAGTTATTACTTTTTGCGACTGAGATGAGCCAAAGAGCCTTGGGTCCACTTGGACCGCCTGAGCCACGGAGCAAATTAAAACAGGGTGTGAAAACGTGTGTTTTTTGCACCTCATCTGTTTTTACCAAAAATTATCATAATCCCATTGGATAATTTGTCAATTTTCACTTATTTTTGAGATAGTCTGTATAAAAAAATGAAATATGTATGATCATTTTATAAATGGTATAATTGCGTGATATGATATAATTTTTTTAACCTGCTATCACCAGCGGTTTCCATCTGTGGTGACGTCAAAGAAGGCCAGTGGTTTCCAATTGTTGTGAAGTCAAAGATTGGCCTGTGATTTCCATCTGTGGTGAAGTCAAAGAAGAACAGTGGTTTCCGTCTCTGGTGAAGTCAAAGATAGGCCAGTGGTTTCCATCTGGGGTGAAGTCAAAGATAGGCCAATGGTTTCCATCTATGGTGAAGTGAAAGAAGACCAGTGGTTTCCATCAGTGGTGAAGTCAAAGAAGGCCAGTGGTTTCCGTCTCTGGTGAAGTCAAAGATAGGCCAGTGGTTTCCATCTGTGGTGAAGTCAAAGATAGGCCAGTTGTTCGATCTGGGGTGAAGTCAAAGATAGGCCAGTGGTTTCCATCTGGGGTGAAGTCAAAGATAGGCCAATGGTTTCCATCTATGGTGAAGTGAAAGATAAGCCAGTGGTTTCCATCTGGGGTGAAGTCAAAGAAGGCCAGTGGTTTCCATCTGGGGTGAAGTCAAAGAAGGCCAGTGGTTTCCATCTGGGGTGAAGTCAAAGATAGGCCAGTGGTTTCCATCTGGGGTGAAGTCAAAGAAGGCCAGTGGTTTCCATCTGTGGTGAAGTCAAAGATAGGCCAGTGGTTTCCAACTGGGGTGAAGTCAAAGATAGGCCAGTGGTTTCCATCTGGGTTGAAGTCAAGGAAGGGAAGTGGTTTCCATCTGTGGTGAAGTCAAAGAAGGCCAGTGGTTTCCATCTGGGGTGAAGTCAAAGATAGGCCAGAGGTTTCCATCTGGGGTGAAGTCAAAGAAGGCCAGTGGTTTCCATCTGTGGTGAAGTCAAAGAAGGCCAGTGGTTTCCATCTGTGGTGAAGTCAAAGATAGGCCAGTGGTTTCCATCTGGGGTGAAGTCAAAAAGGCCAGTGGTTTCCAACTTTTATGAAGTCAAAGAAAGCCAATGGTTTCCATCTGTGGTGAAGTCAAAGATAGGCCAGTGGTTTCCATCTGGGGTGATGTCAAAGAAGGCCAGTGGTTTTCATCTGTGGTGAAGTCAAAGATCGGGCAGTTTTTTCCATCTGTGGTGATGTCAAAGATAGGCCAGTGGTGGCCATCTGGGTTGAAGTCAAAGAAGGCCAGTGATTTCCATCTGTGGTGAAGTCAAATATAGGCCAGTGGTTTCCATCAGGAGTGAATTAAAAAAGGCCAGTGGTTTCCGTCTGTGGTGTAGTCAAAGATAGGCCAGTGTTTTCCATATGGGGTGAAGTCGAAGAATGCCAGTGGTTTCCATCTGTGGTGAAGTCAAAGACAGGCCAATGGTTTCCAACTGTTGTGAAGTCAAAGAAGGCCAGTCTTTTCAATCTGGGGTGAAGTCAAAGAAGACCAGTGGTTTCCATCAGTGGTGAAGTCAAAGAAGGCCAGTGGTTTCCATCTGTGGTGAAGTCAAAGATAGGCCAGTTGTTCGATCTGGGGTGAAGTCAAAGATAGGCCAGTGGTTTCCATCTATGGTGAAGTGAAAGATAAACCAGTGGTTTCCGTCTGGGGTGAAGTCAAAGAAGGCCAGTGGTTTCCATCTGGGTTGAAGTCAAAGAAGGGAAGTGGTTTCCATCTGTGGTGAAGTCAAAAAAGAACAGTGGTTCCATCTGTGGTGAAGTCAAAGATATGCCAGTGGTTTCCATCTGGGTTGAAGTCAAAGAAGGCCAGTGGTTTCTATCTGGGGTGAAGTCAAAGATAGGCCAGCGGTTTCCATCTGTGGTGAAGTCAAAGATTGGCCTGTGATTTCCAACTGTTGTGAAGTCAAAGATTGGCCTGTGATTTCCATCTGTGGTGAAGTCAAAGATAGGCCAGTGGTTTCCAACTTTTGTGAAGTCAAAGATTGGCCAGTGATTTCCATCTGGGGTGAAGTTAAAAGGATAGTGGTGTCCATCTGTGGTGAAGTCAAAGACAGGCCAGTGGTTTTCATCTGGGGTGAAGTCAAAGAAGGCCAGTGGTTTCCGTCTGTGGTGAAGTCAAAGAAGGCCAGTGGTTTCCATCTGGGTTGAAGTCAAAGAAGGCCAGTGGTTTCCATCTGTGGTGAAGTCAAAGAAGCCCAGTGACTTCCATCTGTGGTGAAGTCAAAGATAGGCCAGTGGTTTCCTTCTGGGATGAAGTCAAAGAAGGCCAATGGTTTCCATCTGGGGTGAATTCAAAAAGGCCAGTAGTTTCCATCTGTGGTGATGTCAAAGATAGGCCAGTTTTTTCGATCTGGGGTGAAGTCAAAGAAGGCCAGTGGTTTCCATCTGTGGTGAAGTCAAAGAAGACCAGTGGTTTCCTTCTGTGGTGAACTCAAAGATAGGCCAGTGGTTTCCATCTGGGTGAAGTCAAAGAAGGCCAGAGGTTTCCAACTGTTGTGAAGTCAAAGAAGGCCAGAGGTTTCCAACTGTTGTGAAGTCAAAGAAGGCCAGTGGTTTCCATCTGGGTGAAGTCAAAGAAGGCCAGTAGTTTCCGTCTGTGGTGAAGTCAAAGAAGGCCAGTGGTTTCCGTCTGTGGTGAAGTCAAAGAAGGCCAGTGGTTTCCATCTGGGTGAAGTCAAAGAAGGCCAGTAGTTTCCATCTGTGGTGAAGTCAAAGAAGGCCAGATGTTTCCATCTGTGGTGAAGTCAAAGAAGGCCAGTGGTTTCCATCTGTGGTGAAGTCAAAGAAGGCCAGAGGTTTCCGTCTGTGGTGAAGTCAAAGAAGGCCAGTGGTTTCCATCTGTGGAGAAGTCAAAGAAGGCCAGTGGTTTCCATATGTGGTGAAGTCTAAGAAGGCCAGTGGTTTCCATCTGTGGTGAAGTCAAAGAAGGCCAGAGGTTTCCGTCTGTGGTGAAGTCAAAGAAGGCCAGTGGTTTCCATCTGTGGTGAAGTCAAAGATAGGCCAGTGGTTTCCATCTGGGGTGAAGTCAAAGAAGGCCAGTGGTTTCTATCTGGGGTGAAGTCAAAGATAGGCCAGTGGTTTCCATCTGGGGTGAAGTCAAAGAAGGCCAGTGGTTTCTATCTGGGGTGAAGTCAAAGATAGGCCAGTGGTTTCCATCTGGGGTGAAGTCAAAGAAGGCCAGTGGTTTCTATCTGGGGTGAAGTCAAAGATAGGCCAGTGGTTTCCATCTGGGGTGAAGTCAAAGAAGGCCAGTGGTTTCTATCTGGGGTGAAGTCAAAGATAGGCCAGTGGTTTCCATCTGGGGTGAAGTCAAAGAAGGCCAGTGGTTTCTATCTGGGGTGAAGTCAAAGATAGGCCAGTGGTTTCCATCTGGGGTGAAGTCAAAGAAGGCCAGTGGTTTCCATCTGTGGTGAAGTCAAAGATTGGCCAGTGATTTCCATCTGGGATGAAGTCAAAGAAGGCCAGTAGTTTCCATCTGTGGCAAAGTCAAAGATAGGCCAGTGGTTTCCATCTGGGGAGAAGTATTCCTTAAATCAACATTTATGACAAATCAGAACCAGCCATAGAGCCAACTGGCTGTATGAAAAATGTATGCACTCACTAACTGTATGTCGCTCTGGATAAGAGCGTCTGCTAAATGACTAAAATGTAAAATATGAGCATGGTTCACCAAACTAACTTACATTGGCAAAGGGCTTTCCCTGCATATCTAGGCTGTATCCCAAATGGCACGCTATTCCCTATGTAGTGCAGTAACTTGACTTGAGCCCTATGGGTCCTACAAACTCAGATGTTTATAGGCAGCAGGTAGCTTAGTGGGTAAGAGCGTTGTGCCAGTAACCGAAAGATCGCTGGTTCTAATCCCCGAGCCGACTAGGTGAAAAATCTGTCGATGTGCCCTTGAGCAAGGCACTTAACCCTAATTGCTCCTGTAAGTCGCTCTGGATAAGAGTGTCTGCTAAATGACTAAAAACTAAAACTAAAACATGTTCCACCTGCCCTTCAACAGGTTTGGTGTATTATAAATGAAAAGCTCTGGGGGGGGTGGTTGGATCTGTAGTGTGACGTGGCAGTCTTACGCCAGCGCTGCCCAGAATGACCTCCTCAGACTGCTAGCTCAGCGATACCCTCCTTCTCCTTCATCACCCGGGGCTAGCGTGTACAGATTCAGCTTGTCTTGGTAAGAGAGGGTCGGCAAGGCTAGCAAGGTTTGCTTTCTGATCTGGTAAGCAGGGAAAACGTCAGAGATCCTGCTCATGCTGCTAGCTGGGCTTGCAGCCCAACATAATTACTTTAATTTGAGGACCCCTCCTGTGTTGGCACGCACATGCCTCTACGACCAAACCTCAAAAAATCTGACTCTCTCTCTCTCTTGGTTGGACGCAATGTGTTTCCAGCACGGTAGACAGAATGTACAGACGGAACAGAGCAGAGGGTAGGGTGGGAAAATTATGAAGTTCTTCTTATAGAATCGTGTAGAATCTACAATTTTTAGCGCGACTTGAGTTTTTGGAACTACTCTCTGTAGTTGAAAGCGTATGATTACAACCAAAGTGTTTGTTTGCCAAGCAGTACCAGGATGGCATTGTATAATTAGTCTATAAAAAGTATCCTTCTTGAACAGGGCTGAACCCCAGCAGCTAAAAACATAAACTTCTAGGAGATATTGTTCACCAGTCGCTCGGTTTTCCTGCTGAAAAGGCTTTCAATTAGTCTCCTTTCAAGTTTCTTAGATAAATAAAAAATCAGTTATTTGTACACACCCCACTCTCTCTCTCTCTTTCTCCGAGCCAGAGTCTGGATCCTCTTGAGGTTTCTTCCTTCTAAGGAGTTTTTCCTATACTCAGCGAATACTTGCTTTTTGAGGGTCTATGCTGAGTTACTGTAAAGCACAGGAAAAAAGTTGTTCTAAAAATGTCTCTTGTGTTGCGTAGAAAGAGGAGAGCCCTGATCTGGAAACGACGATGCAGGCTCCTGAGTCATGAGATGCAATAAGATAAGTGAAACATTCTTCCACAGGGTTTGAATCATTACTGAGCTGGTACTTTTTCTATAAATCACCAAAGACTCTGCTCTAATGAAGTTGTTTGTTTTATATTTCCCTTTGTAAAGTCTCCTGAGTCATGCACATTCCCTACAGCTAGATGTACTGGTGTCTCTCCCTACAGCTAGATGTACTGGTGTCTCTCCCTACAGCTATATGTACTGGTGTCTCTCCCTACAGCTAGATGTACTGGTGTCTCTCCCTACAGCTAGATGTACTGGTGTCTCTCCCTACAGCTAGATGTACTGGTGTCTCTCCCTACAGCTAGATGTACTGGTGTCTCTCCCTACAGCTAGAGGTACTGGTGTCTCTCCCTACAGCTAGATGTACTGGTGTCCCGCCCTATAACTAGCTGTACTGGTGTCTCTCCCTACATCTAGATGTACTGGTGTATTTCCCTACAGCTAGATGTACCGGTGTCTCTCCCTACACCGATATGTACTGGTGTCTCTCCCTACAGCTAGATGTACTGGTGTCTCTCCCTACACCTATATGTACTGGTGTTTCTCCCTACACATATATGTACTGGTGTTTCTCCCTACAGCTAGATGTACTGGGGTCTCTCCCTACAACTAGATGTACTGGTGTCTCTCCCTACAGCTATATGTACTGGTGTCTCTCCCTACACCTATATGTACTGGTGTCTCTCCCTACAACTAGCTGTACTGGTGTCTCTGCTGAGGAATGTGATGGTTTCTCATATTAGTGTTTTATTTTGTATCGTTTTGTAATGTTTTACATTTCTATTATGTGGAAATAGTTAATTGTGTATTTGCAGGGATCCCTTGTAAAAGAGACATTGGTCTCAATGGGACTCCTTGCTAAAATAAAGGTGAAATAAAATACAAAAATAACACAGGTAAGAGCATTACTTAGCTGGTACTCAGAGAGAGCATTACTTAGCTGGTACTCGGAGAGAGCATTACTTAGCTGGTACTCAGAGAGAGCATTACTTAGCTGGTACTCAGAGAGAGCATTACTTAGCTGGTACTCAGAGAGAGCATTACTTAGCTGGTACTCAGAGAGAGCATTACTTAGCTGGTACTCAGAGAGAGCATTACTTAGCTGGTACTCAGAGAGAGCATTACTTAGCTGGTACTCAGAGAGAGCATTACTTAGCTGGTACTCAGAGAGAGCATTACTTAGCTGGTACTCAGAGAGAGCATTACTTAGCTGGTACTCAGAGAGAGCATTACTTAGCTGGTACTCAGAGAAAGTATTAATTAATTGTTGCTCATACAAATCAGTAATAGAGGGAGCTGATAGTTTTATATTCCCCTTCGTCTTAGTGTTTCTGATAGTTTTATATTTCCCTTCGTCTTAGTGTTTCTGATAGTTTTATATTTCCCCTTCGTCTTAGTGTTTCTGATAGTTTTATATTTCCCTTCGTCTTAGTGTTTCTGATAGTTTTATATTTCCCTTCGTCTTAGTGTTTCTGATAGTTTTATATTTCCCCTTCGTCTTAGTGTTTCTGATAGTTTTATATTTCCCTTCGTCTTAGTGTTTCTGATAGTTTTATATTTCCCCTTCGTCTTAGTGTTTCTGATAGTTTTATATTTCCCTTCGTCTTAGTGTTTCTGAGGACAATATCTAGTGAATGAAAGCCTAATAAACCTAATGTGGTAAAAGGTGGTCGTTACCAGGCTCTTAGCCTCTGATACGTATTACCCCCTTCACTCCCCTTCACCCCCCTTCACTCCCCTTCACCCCCCTTCACTCCCCTTCACCCCCCTTCACTCCCCTTCACTTCCCATCACTCCCCTTCACCCCCCTTCACCCCCCTTCACTCCCCTTCACTCCCCTTCACCCCCCTTCACTCCCCTTCACTCCCCTTCACTCCCCTTCACTTCCCATCAGCAGACGTTACCTCAAACAGACTGTGTTGCTGCGCTAAATTATCCACTTAAAGAACGGTGTGTGTGTGTGTGTGTGTGTGTGTGGTTGGAGGGGATAAATACTAGACATTGCAGACTACAAATCTACAGGGGAGGAATGTGTGTGTGTCTGGGCATGCTCGTTATGTTTGTCTGTTAGAGGCAGGCTACCAGCTACCCAGTGTGTGTGTGTGTGCTACCAGCTGTTTAATAGGACCTGAAAGAAAGCGAGGGGATGTCCTGTCTCTGCTCTCACTGACGTTTTGTAAACTCATCGCTTAGGCTTCTGCTGACAAATCTAGAGTGTAATGGTTTCTATGGGGCTTGAAAAGAGTGTAATGGTTTCTATGGGGCTTGAAGAGAGTGTGATGGTTTCTATGGGGCTTGAAGAGAGTGCAATGGTTTCTATGTGGATTGAGGAGAGAGGAGAGTGTAATGGTTTATATGGGGCTTGAAGAGAGTGTAATGGTTTCTATGGGGCCTGAAGAGAGTGTAATGGTTTCTATGGGGCTTGAAGAGAGTGTAATGGTTTCTATCAGAAACACCGTTCTTTAAGTGGATAATTTAGCGCAGCAACACAATGTAAATGTAAATGTCTATGTGGATTGAGGAGAGAGGAGAGTGTAATGGTTTCTATGGGGCTTGAAGAGAGTGTAATGGTTTCTATGGGGCTTGAAGAGAGTGTAATGGTTTCTATGTGGATTGAGGAGAGAGGAGAGTGTAACGGTTTCTATGGGGCTTGAGGAGAGTGTAATGGTTTCTATGTGGATTGAGGAGAGAGGAGAGTGTAATGGTTTCTATGTGGATTGAGGAGAGTGTAATGGTTTATGTGGGGCTTGAAGAGATTGTAATGGTTTCTATGTGGATTGAGGAGAGAGGAGAGTGTAATGGTTTCTATGGGGCTTGAAGAGAGTGTAATGGTTTCTATGGGGCTTGAAGAGAGTGTAATGGTGTCTTTGGGGCTTGAAGAGAGTGTAATGGTTTCTATGTGGATTGAGGAGAGAGGAGAGTGTAATGGTTTATATGGGGCTTGAAGAGAGTGTAATGGTTTCTATGGGTCTTGAAGAGAGTGTAATAGTTTCTATGGGGCTTGAATAGAGTGTAATGGTTTCTATGGGGCTTGAGGAGAGTGTAATGGTTTCTATGGGGCTTGAAGAGAGTGTAATGGTTTCTATGGGGCTTGAAGAGAGTGTAATGGTTTCTATGGGTCTTGAAGAGAGTGTAATGGTTTCTATGGGGCTTGAAGAGAGTGTAATGGTTTCTATGTGGATTGAGGAGAGAGGAGAGTGTAATGGTTTCTATGGGGCTTGAAGAGAGTGTAATGGTTTCTATGGGGCTTGAAGAGAGTGTAATGGTTTCTATGTGGATTGAGGAGAGAGGAGAGTGTAATGGTTTCTATGGGGCTTGAAGAGAGTGTAATGGTTTCTATGGGGCTTGAAGAGAGTGTAATGGTTTCCATGTGGATTGAGGAGAGAGGAGAGTGTAATGGTTTCTATGGGGCTTGAAGAGAGTGTAATGGTTTCTATGGGGCTTGAAGAGAGTGTAATGGTTTCTATGGGGCTTGAAGAGAGTGTAATGGTTTCTATGTGGCTTGAAGAGAGTGTAATGGTTTCTATGGGGCTTGAAGAGAGTGTAATGGTTTCTATGGGGCTTGAAGAGAGTGTAATGGTTTCTATGGGGCTTGAAGAGAGTGTAATGGTTTCTATGTGGCTTGAAGAGAGTGTAATGGTTTCTATGGGGCTTGAAGAGAGTGTAATGGTTTCTATGGGGCTTGAAGAGAGTGTAATGGTTTCTATGTGGATTGAGGAGAGAGGAGAGTGTAATGGTTTCTATGGGGCTTGAAGAGAGTGTAATGGTTTCTATGGGGCTTGAAGAGAGTGTAATGGTTTCTATGTGGATTGAGGAGAGAGGAGAGTGTAATGGTTTCTATGGGGCTTGAAGAGAGTGTAATGGTTTCTATGGGGCTTGAAGAGAGTGTAATGGTTTCTATGGGGCTTGAAGAGAGTGTAATGGTTTCAATGGGGCTTGAAGAGAGTGTAATGGTTTCTATGGGGCTTCAAGAGAGTGTAATGGTTTCTATGGGGCTTGAAGAGAGTGTAATGGTTTCTATGTGGCTTGAAGAGAGTGTAATGGTTTCTATGGGGCTTGAAGAGAGTGTAATGGTTTCTATGGGGCTTGAAGAGAGTGTAATGGTTTCTATGTGGATTGAGGAGAGAGGAGAGTGTAATGGTTTCTATGGGGCTTGAAGAGAGTGTAATGGTTTCTATGGGGCTTGAAGAGAGTGTAATGGTTTCTATGTGGATTGAGGAGAGAGGAGAGTGTAATGGTTTCTATGGGGCTTGAAGAGAGTGTAATGGTTTCTATGTGGATGGAGGAGAGAGGAGAGTGTAATGGTTTCTATGGGGCTTGAAGAGAGTGTAATGGTTTCTATGTGGATTGAGGAGAGAGGAGAGTGTAATGGTTTCTATGGGGCTTGAAGAGAGTGTAATGGTTTCTATGGGGCTTGAAGAGAGTGTAATGGTTTCTATGTGGATTGAGGAGAGAGGAGAGTGTAATGGTTTCTATGGGGCTTGAAGAGAGTGTAATGGTTTCTATGGGGCTTGATGAGAGTGTAATGGTTTCTATGTGGATTGAGGAGAGAGGAGAGTGTAATGGTTTCTATGGGGCTTGAAGAGAGTGTAATGGTTTCTATGGGTCTTGAAGAGAGTGTAATGGTTTCTATGGGGCTTGAATAGAGTGTAATGGTTTCTATGGGGCTTGAGGAGAGTGTAATGGTTTCTATGGGGCTTGAAGAGAGTGTAATGGTTTCTATGGGGCTTCAAGAGAGTGTAATGGTTTCTATGGGGCTTGAAGAGAGTGTAATGGTTTCTATGGGGCTTGAAGAGAGTGTAATGGTTTCTATGGGGCTTGAAGAGAGTGTAATGGTTTCTATGGGGCTTGAAGAGAGTGTAATGGTTTCTATGTGGATTGAGGAGAGAGGAGAGTGTAATGGTTTCTATGGGGCTTGAAGAGAGTGTAATGGTTTCTATGGGGCTTGAAGAGAGTGTAATGGTTTCTATGTGGATTGAGGAGAGAGGAGAGTGTAATGGTTTCTATGGGGCTTGAAGAGAGTGTAATGGTTTCTATGGGGCTTGAAGAGAGTGTAATGGTTTCCATGGGGCTTGAAGAGAGTGTAATGGTTTCTATGGGGCTTGAAGAGAGTGTAATGGTTTCTATGGGGCTTCAAGAGAGTGTAATGGTTTCTATGGGGCTTGAAGAGAGTGTAATGGTTTCTATGTGGCTTGAAGATAGTGTAATGGTTTCTATGGGGCTTGAAGAGAGTGTAATGGTTTCTATGGGGCTTGAAGAGAGTGTAATGGTTTCTATGTGGATTGAGGAGAGAGGAGAGTGTAATGGTTTCTATGGGGCTTGAAGAGAGTGTAATGGTTTCTATGGGGCTTGAAGAGAGTGTAATGGTTTCTATGTGGATTGAGGAGAGAGGAGAGTGTAATGGTTTCTATGGGGCTTGAAGAGAGTGTAATGGTTTCTATGTGGATTGAGGAGAGAGGAGAGTGTAATGGTTTCTATGGGGCTTGAAGAGAGTGTAATGGTTTCTATGTGGATTGAGGAGAGAGGAGAGTGTAATGGTTTCTATGGGGCTTGAAGAGAGTGTAATGGTTTCTATGGGGCTTGAAGAGAGTGTAATGGTTTCTATGTGGATTGAGGAGAGAGGAGAGTGTAATGATTTCTATGGGGCTTGAAGAGAGTGTAATGGTTTCTATGGGGCTTGAGGAGAGAGGAGAGTGTAATGGTTTCTATGGGGCTTGAGGAGAGAGGAGAGTGTAATGGTTTCTAAACACGCCTCAGATACCATGTGCCTCAAAGACAGCCAAGCCTGGCCAATAGGCTCCTTCAGCTGTGTCACCGTCCGAGCCGAGCACGCCCCCATACAAATCGACAGGGCTGTAGAGGAGCAGGTTGAGAGCTTCAAGTTCCTTGGCGTCCATATCACTAACAAACTATCATGGTTCAAACACACCAAGGCATTCGTGAAGAGGGCACGAAAACGCCTTTTCCCCCTCAGGAGATTGAAAACATTTGCCATGGCTCCTCAGATACTCAAAAAGTTATAAAGCTGCACCATCGAGAGCACCCTGACTGGTTGAATCACCGCTTGGTATGGCAACTGCTTGGAATCCGACCGCAAGATGCTACAGAGGGGAGTGCGTATGACCCTGTTCATCACTGGGGCCAAGGTTCCTGCCATCCATGACCTCTATACCAGGCGGTGTCAGAGGAAGGCTCTAAAAATCATTAAAGACTCCAGCCACCCTAGTCATAGACTGTTTTCTATGCTACCGCATGGCAAGCGGTACCGGAGCGCCAAGTCTAGGTCCAAAAGGCTCCTTAACAGCTACTACCCCCAAGCCATTAGACTGCTAAACAGTTAATCAAATGGCTACCTGAACTATTTGCACTGACCTCCTTTTTTCACGCTGCTGCTTTATTATCTATGCATAGTCATTTTACCTCTACCCACATGTACATATTACCTAAATTACCTGGACTAACCGGTGCTCCCGCACATTGACTCGGTACCGGTACCCCCCTGTATATAACCTCCCTACTGTTATTATATCGTGTTACTTTTTTTTTTTACTTTTGTAAATATTGTCCTACTTAAAAAAATAAAAGTAAGTAAGTAAGTAAGCATTTCACGGTAAAGTCTACACCTGTTGTATTCGGCGCGTGTGACAAATACAATTTGATTTGATTTGTCCAACGTTCAGCTGTTAAACAGTTAGAGAGTAGACTCATGGTCTGCATCCTAAACTAACAGTCGAATGGTATTCCAATGTGAAAAGTGGTCCATACTCATGGCCTGCATCCTAAACTAACAGTCGAATGGTATTCCAATGTGAAAAGTGGTCCATACTCATGGTCTGCATCCTAGACTAACAGTCGAATGGTATTCCAATGTGAAAAGTGGTCCATACTCATGGTCTGCATCCTAGACTAACAGTCGAATGGTATTCCAATGTGAAAAGTGGTCCACACTTATGGTCTGCATCCTAAACTAACAGTCGAATGGTATTCCAATGTGAAAAGTGGTCCACACTTATTGTCTGCATCCTAAACTAACAGTCGAATGGTATTCCAATGTGAAAAGTGGTCCATACTCATGGTCTGCATCCTAGACTAACAGTCGAATGGTATTCCAATGTGAAAAGTGGTCCATACTCATGGTCTGCATCCTAAACTAACAGTCGAATGGTATTCCAATGTGAAAAGTGGTCCATACTCATGGTCTGCATTCTAGACTAACAGTCGAATGGTATTCCAATGTGAAAAGTGGTCCATACTCATGGTCTGCATCCTAAACTAACAGTCGAATGGTATTCCAATGTGAAAAGTGGTCCATACTCATGGTCTGCATCCTAAACTAACAGTCGAATGGTATTCCAATGTGAAAAGTGGTCCATACTCATGGTCTGCATCCTAAACTAACAGTCGAATGGTATTCCAATGTGAAAAGTGGTCCATACTCATGGTCTGCATCCTAAACTAACAGTCGAATGGTATTCCAATGTGAAAAGTGGTCCATACTCATGGTTTGCATCCTAAACTAACAGTCGAATGGTATTCCAATGTGAAAAGTGGTCCATACTCATGGTTTGCATCCTAAACTAACAGTCGAATGGTATTCCAATGTGAAAAGTGGTCCATACTCATGGTCTGCATCCTAAACTAACAGTCGAATGGTATTCCAATGTGAAAAGTGGTCCATACTCATGGCCTGCATCCTAAACTAACAGTCGAATGGTATTCCAATGTGAAAAGTGGTCCATACTCATGGTCTGCATCCTAGACTAACAGTCGAATGGTATTCCAATGTGAAAAGTGGTCCATACTCATGGTCTGCATCCTAAACTAACAGTCGAATGGTATTCCAATGTGAAAAGTGGTCCATACTCATGGTCTGCATCCTAAACTAACAGTCGAATGGTATTCCAATGTGAAAAGTGGTCCATACTCATGGTCTGCATCCTAAACTAACAGTCGAATGGTATTCCAATGTGAAAAGTGGTCCATACTCATGGTCTGCATCCTAAACTAACAGTCGAATGGTATTCCAATGTGAAAAGTGGTCCACACTTATGGTCTGCATCCTAGACTAACAGTCGAATGGTATTCCAATGTGAAAAGTGGTCCATACTCATGGTCTGCATCCTAAACTAACAGTCGAATGGTATTCCAATGTGAAAAGTGGTCCATACTCATGGTCTGCATCCTAAACTAACAGTCGAATGGTATTCCAATGTGAAAAGTGGTCCATACTCATGGTCTGCATCCTAAACTAACAGTCGAATGGTATTCCAATGTGAAAAGTGGTCCACACTTATGGTTTGCATCCTAAATGCCACACTATTATAGTGCACCATTAACTAGGTCCCATAGGGTGCTATTTAAAGACACACAATGGATACCATTGTACAACGCACTTTAAAATCAAAGTCAGGTTAACTTAGTGTGGGTTACCCAGTGTTCTTTGTCATTCCATTTTTAGGAAACTTTACCCGAAAACCACTGAGTAAAAATCTATACTGGGGTTCCCCCTGAGGAGGACCAAAGAAGGTTGATACGGCTGTATTGAGAGATCGTGGTACGACACAAAATGGCCACTGAAAATGACAATGACAACAGACTAAAGCAAATGAAAATCAAAATCAACGTTTATTGGATGTAATCGCAGGTGCAGCGAAATTGTGTTTTCTTAACAACATTTTGTTAAGTTACGGCCTTATTCAAGAATGGATTAAATAGTTTTTTCCACCCTCATCAATCTACACACAATACCCCATAATGACAAAGCAAAAACAGGTTTTTAGACATTTTAGCAAATGTATAAAAATAAAAAAATGGATATATCACATTTACATAAGTATTCAGACCCTTTACTCAGTACTTTGTTGAAGCACCTTTGGCAGCGATTACAGCCTCAAATCTTCTTGGGTATGACGCTACAAGCTTGACACACCTGTATTTGGGGAGTTTCTCCCATTCTTCTCTGCAGATCCTCTCAAACTCTGTCAGGTTGGATGGGGAGCATCGCTGCACAGCTATTTTCAGGTCTCTCCAGAGATGTTAGATCGGGTTCATGTCCAGGCTCTGGCTGGGCCCCTCAAGGACATTCAGAGACTTGTCCTGAAGCCACTCAAGCGTTGTCTCAACTGTGGGACCTTATATAGACAGGTGTGTGTCTTTCCAAATCATGTCCAGTCAATTGCATTTACCACAGGTGGACTCCAATCAAGTTGTAGAAACATCTCAAGGATGATCAATGGAAACAGGATGCACCTGAGCTCAATTTCGAGTCTCATAGCAAAGGGTCTGAATACTTATGTAAATAAGGTATTTCGGTTTATTAAAAACCTTTTTTCACTTTGTCACTATGGGGTATTGGGTGTAGATAGATGAGGAACATGTTTTATTTAATCCATTTTAGAATAAGGCTGTAACATAACAAGATATGGAAAAAGTCAAGGGGTATGAATACTTTCTGATTGCACTGTATCTTAAACTAAATACGGAGCACATAATTAAAAAGACAGATGAAATTTAATTTAGTCAATGGCAATGTCTCAACAGAATGAAACAAAACACGTTTTGCATATTTAAAAAACTGTTTTGGATTAATAAATAGGCCTACAATAATAACAAGGGTATAGAACAAAAATTATTTAAAATTCCAAAATTGTATCCTACCTGAATTTCACAATATCCTGCTTTGGTCGCGCCAACGTTCTTCTCTTCTTTGTCCACTACCATATTAAAACCTTTCCATACGGAGGACATTCCCCTTGTAGCAGGGCTCCAGACTAATTTTCTCCTGGTGGCACTGGTGCCACTAAGTTTTTCAGTTGGTGGCACCAGCCCATGATTTGGTATGGATATATACAGTGGGGAAAAAAAGTATTTAGTCAGCCACCAATTGTGCAAGTTCTCCCACTTAAAAAGATGAGAGAGGCCTGTAATGTTCATCATAGGTACACGTCAACTATGACAGACAAAATGAGAAGAAAAACATCCAGAAAATCACATTGTAGGATTTTTAATGAATTTATTTGCAAATTATGGTGGAAAATAAGTATTTGGTCAATAACAAACGTTTCTCAATACTTTGTTATATACCCTTTGTTGGCAATGACACAGGTCAAACGTTTTCTGTAAGTCTTCACAAGGTTTTCACACACTGTTGCTGGTATTTTGGCCCATTCCTCCATGCAGATCTCCTCTAGAGCAGTAATGTTTTGGGGCTGTTGCTGGGCAACACGGACTTTCAACTCCCTCCAAAGATTTTCTATGGGGTTGAGATCTGGAGACTGGCTAGGCCACTCCAGGACCTTGAAATGCTTCTTACGAAGCCACTCCTTCATTGCCCGGGCGGTGTGTTTGGGATCATTGTCATGCTGAAAGACCCAGCCACATTTCATCTTCAATGCCCTTGCTGATGGAAGGAGATTTTCACTCAAAATCTCACAATACATGGCCCCATTCATTCTTTCCTTTACACGGATCAGTCGTCCTGGTCCCTTTGCAGAAAAACAGCCCCAAAGCATGATGTTTCCACCCCCATGCTTCACAGTAGGTATGGTGTTCTTTGGATGCAACTCAGCATTCTTTGTCCTCCAAACATGACGAGTTGAGTTTTTACCAAAAAGTTATATTTTGTTTTCATCTGACCATATGAGATTCTCCCAATCCTCTTCTGGATCATCCAAATGCACTCTAGCAAACTTCAGACAGGCCTGGACATGTACTGGCTTAAGCAGGGGGACACGTCTTGCACTGCAGGATTTGAGTCCCTGGCGGCGTAGTGTGTTACTGATGGTAGGCTTTGTTACTTTGGTCCCAGCTCTCTGCAGGTCATTCACTAGGTCCCCCCGTGTGGTTCTGGGATTTTTGCTCACCGTTCTTGTGATCATTTTGACCCCACGGGGTGAGATCTTGCGTGGAGCCCCAGATCGAGGGAGATTATCAGTGGTCTTGTATGTCTTCCATTTCCTAATAATTGCTCCCACAGTTGATTTCTTCAAACCAAGCTGCTTACCTATTGCAGATTCAGTCTTCCCAGCCTGGTGCAGGTCTACAATTTTGTTTCTGGTGTCCTTTGACAGCTCTTTGGTCTTGGCCATAGTGGAGTTTGGAGTGTGACTGTTTGAGGTTGTGGACAAGTGTCTTTTATACTGATAACAAGTTCAAACAGGTGCCATTAATACAGGTAACGAGTGGAGGACAGAGGAGCCTCTTACAGAAGAAGTTACAGGTCTGTGAGAGCCAGAAATCTTGCTTGTTTATAGGTGACCAAATACTTATTTTCCACCATAATTTGCAAATAAATTCATTAAAAATCCTACAATGTGATTTCCAGGATTTTTTTTCCTCAGTTTGTCTGTCATAGTTGACGTGTACCTATGATGAAAATTACAGGCCTCTCTCATCTTTTTAAGTGGGAGAACTTGCACAATTGGTGGTCTGACTAAATACTTTTTTCCCCCACTGTGTGTGTATATATATATATATATATATAGACAGTATATGAATAGAAAAGGTGAGTACAGCAGTAGTGATATAGGATGAGCCTTGACTAGAATAAGGTATATACTGTACATACAGTATAAAGTGGGTAAAACAGTATGTAAACATTATTAAAGTGACCAGTGTTCAATGACTCTATATACTGTACATAGGGCAGCAGTCTCTAAGGTGCAGTGTAAAGTTCTGGGTGGATGCCGGCTAGTAGTGACTGTTTAACAGTCTGATGGCCTGAATTTTTTGTCACTGTTACTAGCCGGCTACCACCCAGTCTCTCAGTCCCAGCGTTGATGCACCTGTACTGTCTCCGCCTTCTAGAGGGTAGCGGGGTGAACAGGCCGTGGCTCGGGTGGCTGAGGTCTTTGATGATGTGCCGTAGGTGTCCTGAAGGGCAGGCAGTGTGCCCCCCGTTGATGCTTTGGGCTGACCGCACCACCCTCTGGAGAGCCCTGCACTGTTGCTCCTTCTTCAACACGCTGTCTGTGTGAAGGGACCATTTCAGGTTGTCATGATGTGCACACCAATGATGTTGAAGCTTTTGACCCTCTCCATTGCGGCCCGTCGATGTGGATGAGGGTGTGCTCTCTCTGCTGTCTCCTGAAGTCCACAATCAACTCCTTTGTTTTGTTGACATTGAGGGAGAGGTTATTTTCCTGGCACCACTCTGCCAGGGCTCTCACCATCTTCCTGTAGGCTGTCTCGTCGTTGTTGGTAATCAGGCTTACCACTGTTGTGTTGTCAGCAAACTTGATGATTCAGTTGGAGACGTGCATTACCATGCAATCATGGGTGAACAGGGAGTACAGGAGGGGGGGTGAGCACGCCGCGTGGCGGAGGTGTTATTGACTACCATCACCAATTGGGTCAGCCCTTCAGAAAGTCCAGGACCAAGTTGCACAGGGTGAGGTTCAGACCCAGGGTCCTGAGCTTAGTGATGAGCTTGGAGGTCACTATGGCATTGAAGGCTGAGCTGTTCTCAATTAACAGTATTCTTACATAGGTATTTATCTTGTCCACTGCAGTGTGCAGTGCGATTGAGATTGCGTTGTCCGTTGATCTGTTGTAGTATGTCTAGGGTCTTGGGTAATACGGGTCCTTAACTAGCCTCTCGAAGGACTTCATGATGAGAGAAGTGAGTGCTACAGGGCGATAGTCATTTAGTTCAGTTACCTTAGCCTTTTTTGGGTACAGGAACAATGGTGGACATCTTGAAACAAATGGAAACAACAGACTGGGATATGTCGAGATTGAATATGTCAGCCGGTCTGCACATGCTCTGAGGACGTGGCTTGGGATGCCGTCTGGACGGGCAGCCTTGCGAGGATTAACACGCTTTTGACTCATTTATACATGATCTGTATAACCATGTGTATAGCGCAAAGTGAGTGTTAATGTGCATAAAATGAAAAGGATATTTGTTAGGCAGGGGTTTTAACTTTGCGGTCTGCGGTGCGACCATCACACAACCCACTGGGCACAGACGTCAATTCAATGTCTATTTCATGTTGGTGGAAGCAACATTGATTCATCAGCGTGTGCCCAGTGAGAATCACTATGTCATCTATCTGTTCTATCAATTTAATAGGGTCAATGCATTCTAGCACCTCTCACATTCCATTCCACTTCATATCAGGGTTTAATTCCATTTCACTTCGGTTTGACTTCCGGCCGGTCACAATGCTTCTCTAACTCGGGAAAGGAGGACCTACTCATTCAAGGGTTTTTCTTTATTTTTACTATATTCTACATTGTAGAATAATAGTGAAGACATCAAAACTATGAAATAACACATATGGAATCATGTAGTAACGAAAAAAGTGTTAAACAAATCAAAATATATTTGAGATTTGAGATTCTTCAAAGTAACCATCCTTTGCATTGATGACAGCTTTGCACACTCTTGGCATTCTCTCAACCAGCTTCATTAGGTAGTCACCTGGATTGCTTTTCCAACAGTCTTGAAGGAGTTCCAACATATGATGAGCACTTGTTGGATGCTTTTCCTTCACTCTGCGCCAGGGACGGCCTGTTCAATAGGGCGATATGGGCGACGCACTGCCAAACGGGAAAAGGAAGGGATTTTTTTTCTAATCAATTATAAAAAAAAAAATTAAATAAAAAAAAATATTTTTATTTTATAAATTTATAAAAAATTATATCACGGCAACAGCAGTTATCAGTGTTCACGTCTGATCTGCCAGCCACTAAATGTCAAATCAGGCTAAAGTCGTGCTTCAAATGGCCCCGCCCGTTTTTTGGGCGATTTCAGTCAGGTTGAAAATCGCCCAGAAGTCTGTCATAGACTCCCATGTAAAATCTAGTTTTGTCACATTTCAAAGCTTTCAATACATTCTCTATGGGTGTCTGTGGGCTTGCACTTACGCGCTTTCGTCATACATAACGTAACCACGAATGAACGTAACTAAGAAAAGACCAGGTAGCAGCCTCATTCAATTCACTACTACTATCAAAATGGCTAGGCTTCAGTCCAACTCGATTGTGTCTTTGAACGAAGTTCCTTTTTGTCGGCGAACAAATGAAGATAAATTGGCAACGAAACAATTAGGACCTCCCAGACCAAATTTAATAATTCAACAGGTGTCTACTAAAGGGGGGAAGTCCTACACCCGAGGATTTTCCAAAAATTGGTATGAACGGAAAACCTGGCTAGCAGGCTGCGATGTAGCTAATGCAGTTTTTTGCTACCCCTGCTTACTCTTCCACCCTGAAGGCGGCACAGCAGACAGCACCGCTTGGACAGCGACTGGTGTAACCGACATGCACCATCTTTCAGAAAAGATTAAGAAAAATTAGCTGTCAAAGACCCACATATAGCTGTTTGAGATTGTCTGCTTTTGGGAGAGTGAATATTGCCACTCAACTGGATGAGGGATACAGGCTAGCTGTCCGCCGCCACAACGATGAGGTTAGCAACAGCAGAGTCGTGAACACTGTCTACGAGAATCGAGACGACCTCATAGAATGTTTTGAAGCCATCCGGACGGGTTCATTGGGTTCATTTGACCAGCACACCTTGAGAGAGGCAGCTGGCTACGTGAGGATACTACATGATGAAGATTTAATTTTTTTCCTGCGGCTTTTTCACAAAATCATGCCCCACGTCGACATTCTGTACCAGAAGCTACAGAAGAAGGACATCGATGCTGTCTCTATCAAACGTGCCCTCGACAGCTTCACAAGCAAGTGCAGGCCATAAGGTAAGATTAAACAGATATCAAAAAATGTGGTAAAAGCTCTTGTTGATCCTGCAATCTGAACAAATACCAAGATGCTGTATTTTCAGCTGATATTTCATTTGTTTATGGAAATGCATATTGTTTATGCAGTGTTGAGGAATGTGAAAGAACACCCTTGATTATTTTTACTGTGATAACTTATTTTGCTTTTGTAAGCCAACACTTTTGAGATCAGTCAATAAATGCTTCTGGTATTGACTTATATGCTGCCCCTGTCTTCATGTTGTTGCTGGACATATCTTTTTAAAAATGTGTGTAGGTCACCTAAATCATCAGAAAAATTGCCCTCCCTGAGAATTTGTTCAGGAGCCGCCACTGCTCTGCGCTCCAACTCATCCCAAAGCATCTCAATTGGGTTGAGGTCGGGTGATTGTGGAGGCCAGGTCATCTGATGCAGCGCTCCATCACAGCCTGGAGGTGTGTTTTGGGTCATTGTCCTGTTGAAAAACATATGATAGTCCCACTAAGCCCAAACCAGATGGGCTGGCGTATCGCTGTAGAATGCTGTGGTAGCCATGCTGGTTAAGTGTGCCTTGAATTCTAAATAAATCACAGACAGTGTCACAAGTAGCTGGGTCCTCTGTAGCTCAGCTGGTAGAGCACGGCGCTTGTAACGCCAAGGTAGTGGGTTCGATCCCCGGGACCACCCATACACAAAAATGTATGCACGCACGACTGTAAGTCGCTTTGGATAAAAGCGTCTGCTAAATGGCATATTATTATTATTATTACAAGGAAAGCACCCCGACACCATCACACCTCCTCCTCCATGCTTCACGTGGGAACCACACATGCAGAGATCATCCGTTCACGTACTCTGCGTCTCACAAAGACACAGCGGTTGGAACCAAAAATCTCAAAATTGGAATCCTTTAGTAGTGGTTTCTTTGCAACAATTCGACCATGAAGGCTTGATTCACACAGTCTCCTCTGAACAGTTGATGTTGACATGTGTCTGTTACTTGAACTCTGTGAAACATTTATTTGGGCTTCAATCTGAGGTGCAGTTAATTGCCGATTTCTGAGGCTGGTAACTAATGAACTTTTCCTCTGCAGCAGAGGTAACTCTGGGTCTTCCTTTCCTGTGGCGGTCCTAATGAGAGCCAATTTCATTATAGCGCTTGCTGGTTTTTGTGCACTTGAAGAAACTTTCAAAGCTCTTGAAATTTTCCGTATTGACTGACCTTCATGTCTTAAAGTATTGATGGACTGTTGTTTCTCTTTGCTTATTTGAGCTGTTCTTGCCATAATATGGACTTGGTCTTTTATCAAATAGGGTTATCTTCTGTATACCCCCACTACCTTGTCACAACACAACTGATTGGCTCAAACACATTAAGAAGGAAATAAATTCCACAAATTAACTTTTAACAAGGCACACCTGTTAATTGAATGCATTCCAGGTGACTACCTCATGAAGCTGGTTGAGAGAATGCCAAGAGTGTGCAAAGCTGTCATCAAGGCAAAGGGTGGCTGCTTTAAAGAATCGCAAATATAAAATATATTTTGATATGTTTAACACTTTTTTCGTTACTACGTGATTCCATATGTGTTAGTTCATAGTTTTGATGTCTTCACTATTATTCTACAATGTAGAAAATAGTAAAAATAAAGAAAAACCCTTGAATGAGTAGGTGTCCAAACTTTTGACTGGTACTGTACATATGGATGTATAGATTATCCTGTTGCTATATACTTTAATATACATACATTAACCTGTTATATACTTTAAAATACATCGATTAACCTGTTACTATATACATGAATATACAGAGATTAACCTGTTGCTAAACTTTACAGTACGTTGGATCTCCCATAGGTAAGTTACTGGAACTCAAATCCAACTGACACTTTCTCGTCTTCCTGCCCCTACCCCCGCACCAGCTTCTTCCCCCTGCCCAGGGGATATCCACAGACTAAACAGGAAATCCAAGTAAATACCATTACCCCAGTTACTCCAGCTACCACAGCGACCACAGTTACCACAGCGACCACAGTTACTACAACTACCTCTGCTACCCCTGCTACCCCAGCTACCTCTGCTACCCCAGCTACCCCAGCTACCCCAGCTACCCCAGCTACCCCAGCTACCACAGATACCCCTGCTACCCCTGCTACCCCTGCTACCACAGCTACCCCTGCTACCCCTGCTACCCCAGCTACCCCAGCTACCCCAGCTACCCCAGCTACCCCTGCTATCCCTACTACCCCTGCTACCCCTGTTACCCCTGCTACCCCTGCTACCACAGCTACCCCTGCTACCACAGCTACCCCTGCTACCCCTGCTACCCCTGTTACCCTTGCTACCCCAGCTACCACAGCTACCCCTGCTACCCCTGTTACCCCTGCTACCCCTGCTACCCCTGCTACCCCAGCTACCCCAGCTACCCCTGCTACCCCAGCTACCCCAGCTACCCCTGCTACCACAGCTACCCCTGCTACCCCTGCTACCCCTGTTACCCTTGCTACCCCAGCTACCACAGCTACCCCTGCTACCACAGCTACCCCAGCTACCCCTGCTACCCCTGCTACCACAGATACCCCAGCTACCCCTGCTACCCCAGCTACCCCTGCTACCACAGATACCCCAGCTACCCCTGCTACCCCTGCTACCCCTGCTACCCCTGCTACCACAGATACCCCAGCTACCCCTGCTACCACAGCTACCACAGCTACCCCTGCTACCCTGCTACCCCTGCTACCCCTGCTACCCCTACTACCCCAGCTACCCCTGCTACCCCAGCTACCCCTGCTACCCCTGCTACCACAGATACCCTGCTACCCCTGCTACCCCTGCTACCACAGCTACCCCTGTTACCCTTGCTACCCCTGCTACCCCTGTTACCCCTGCTACCACAGCTACCCCTGCTACCACAGCTACCCCTGTTACCCTTGCTACCCCTGCTACCCCTGCTACCCCTGCTACCACAGCTACCCCTGTTACCCTTGCTACCCCTGCTACCCCTGCTACCCCTGCTACCACAGCTACCCCTGCTACCCTGCTACCCCTGCTACCCCTGCTACCACTGCTACCCCTACTACCACAGCTACCCCTGCTACCCCTGCTACCCCTGCTACCCCAGCTACCCCAGCTACCCCTGCTACCCCTACTACCACAGCTACCACAGCTACCACAGCTACCACAGCTACCCCAGCTACCACAGCTACCCCTGCTACCACAGCTACCCCTGCTACCACACTACCACAGCTACCCCAGCTACTCCTGCTACCCCTGCTACCACAGCTACCCCAGCTACCCCAGCTACCCCAGCTACCCCAGTTACCCCTGCTACCCCTGCTACCCCTGCTACCCCTGCTACCACTGCTATCCCTACTACCCCAACTAGTCAGCTAACAAGACTGAAAGGGAGAGCAGGACACCTGGTGAGAGCATTGGAGAGTGTGATGGTGGTTTCTGAGTGTGTGTGTATGTGTGTGTTTATGTGTGTGTTTATGTGTGTGTGTGTGTGTGTGGATGTGTTTAATTATAAGCCACGATGCAAATGCTATTTCTAGGGGGTTTAGGGTTAAGGTTAGAAATTAGTGTTAGGGTTAGAATTACGTTAAGGGTTAGGGTTAGGAGCTAGGGTTAGTTTTCGGGTTAGGGTTTGGAGCTAGGGTTAGGGTTAAGGTTTTTGGGTTAACGTTAGGTTATGGGACTATTAACCCAACACCCAAATGTGTTGAGTAGGCACAGGCACAGGTCATCAGTCCATCATACCCCATTTTTTATTTTACTCAGAAAAAAAAACAACATTTAAAGTAAGACAAATGAAACTGAAAGAAAACAAAAGGGGAAAGGTTTCAGAAGAAAAATGACCCATAAGACATTGTGTTTTAATACATTTTAGTCATTTAGCACACGCTCTTATCCAGAGCGACTTACAGTTACTGAGTGCATACATTATTTTTTTGGAGAAAATAAATTCATACTGGCCCCCCGTGGGAATCAAACCCACAACCCTAGCGTTGCAAACGCCATGCTCTACAAACTGAGCTCCATCCCTGCCGGCCATTCCATCCCCTACCCTGGACGACTGTACACCACCCCATGGGTCTCCCCGTCACGGCCAGCTACGACAGAGCCTGGATTCGAACCAGGATCTCTAGTGGCACAGCTAGCACTGCCATGCAGTGCCTTAGACAACTGCACCACTCGGGAGGAGTTAGGGTTAGGGTACAGAGGTACAGAGGTTAAGGTTACAGAGCTTGATACAGAGGTTAAGGTTAGGGTTAAAATGAGGGTTAAGGTTAGAATTACGGTTTAGGGGGCTATTCACCTAATTCCCGAAGGTGGATTAGGGTTAGAGGACGGGATGCGGAGGTTAAGGTTAGGGTTAGGAAGAGGGTTAAGGTTAGGGTTCTATTTTCTAATCAACTGGGCCAGAAGGTTAGGGTTAGGGTTAGGGTTAGGGTAAGGGTAAGGGTAAGAGTATGGGTTAGGGTTAGGGTCAGGTGTTAGGGAAAAAAAGATTATGAATGGGACTGAATTGTTAGCTGGTTAGCTGTACAAATCAAATCAAATTTTATTGGCCACATGCGCCGAATACAACAGGTACAGACATTTCAGTGAAATGCTTACTTACAGCCCTTAACCAACAGTGCATTTATTTTTAATAAAAAAGTAGAATAAAACAACAAAAAAGTGTTGAGAAAAAAAGAGCAGAAGTAAAATAAAATAACAGTAGGGAGGCTATATATACAGGGGGGTACCGATGCAGAGTCAATGTGCGGGGGCACTGGCTAGTTGAGGTAGTTGAAGTAATATGTACATATGGGTAGACTTAAAGTGACTATGCATAAATAATTAACATAGTCTATGACTAGGGTGGCTGGAGTCTTTTACCATTTTGAGGGCCTTCCTCTGACGCCGCCTGGTATAGAGGTCTTGGATGGCAGGAAGCTTGGCCCCAGTGATGTACTGGGCCGTACGCACTACCCTCTGTTGTGCCTTGCGGTCGGAGGCCAAGCAGTTGCCATACCTGGCGGTGATGCAACCAGTCAGGATGCTCTCGAATGGTGCAGCTGTAGAATTTTTTGAGGATCTGAAGACTCATGCCAAATCTTTTCAGTCTCCTGAGGTGGAATAGGCTTTGTCGTGCCCTCTTCACGACTGTCTTGGTGTGTTTGAACCATGATAGTTTGTTGGTGATGTGGATACCAAGGAACTTGAAGCTCTCAACCTGTTCCACTAAAGCCCCATCGATGAGAATGGGGGTGTGCTCAGTCCTCTTTTTTTTCCTGTAGTCCACAATCATCTCCTTTGTCTTGGTCACGTTGAGGGAGAGGTTGTTATCCTGGTACCACACGGCCAGGTCTCTGACCTCCTCCCTATAGGCTGTCTCATCGTTGTCGGTGATCAGGCCTACCACTGTTGTGTCGTCAGCAAACTTAATGATGGTGTTGGAGTCGTTCCTGGCCATGCAGTCATGGGTGAACAAGGAGTACAGGAGGGGACTGAGCTAGCACCCCTGAGGTGCCCCCGTGTTGAGGATCAGTGTGGCAGATGTGTTGTTACCTACCCTTACCACCTGGGGGCAGCCCGTCAGGAAGTCCAGGATCCAGTTGCAGAGGGAGGTGTTTAGTCCCAGGATCCTTAGCTTTCAAAGCACTTCATGGCTACAGACGTCAGTGCTATGGGTCGGTAGTCATTTAGGCAGGTTATCTTAGAATCCTTGGGCACGGGGACTATGGTGGTCTGCTTGAAACATGTTGGTATTACAGACTCAGTCAGGGACATGTTGAAAATGTCAGTGAAGACACTTGCCAGTTGGTCAGCACATGCTCGGAGTACACGTCCTGGTAATCCATCTGGCCCTGCGGCCTTGTGAATGTTGACCTGCTTAAAAGTCTTACTCACATTGGCTACGGAGAGCGTGATCACCTGGTCATCCGGAACAGCTGGTGCTCATGCATGCTTCAGTGTTGCTTGCCTCGAAGCGAGCATAGAAGTGGTTTAGCTCGTCTGGTAGGCTTGTGTCACTGGGAAGCTCGCGGCTGTGCTTCCCTTTGTAGTCTGTAATAGTTTTCAAGCCCTGCCACATCCGACGAGCATCAGATGGTCAGTTTTGCCAAATGGAGGGCGAGGGAGAGCTTTGGATGCGTCTCTGTGTGTGGAGTAAAGGTGTTAATTATTAAGACAAGACTGTGTTTGTGTGTTTGAGAGCGAGAGGTCTACTGATCTATACATTAAGAATTAAAATCAGGAGTTGGCTTCTAGATTATATGCTTCAGGCTCACTTATTTGACAGCTTTTTAATTTTTTTTATTGCTTTGTCATGTCCTAGAAATGCTTTGCAAAACACTACATTGCAAGCAAAACCATGATTAAAAAAACACTACACATCTCCAGGAAATGTTCTTCTTGCTGTTAGCTTGTGTCAACAACCCGTTTGAACTTCCTAGACTCTAGTTATTGCTAGCTACATTTGAATAAATTCATAATTTCTCATTGTTAAAAAAAAGGTCACTTTCCATACATTTTTTAAAATCTTGACTTTAGTGTCAGCTGCCTCCACTCAAATACAAATAAGTCTGTATACAAATAACTTTAGCCTGTTGTTGAAATGCTGGGGGACACTGGGGGATGTCACTGTACCTCAACACAAAATAGGCCGCCCAAATGGAAACCATATTGGCCTGGTTTCTCTATAGCGCCTGTACACTCACAGTGAAGGCCGAAGAGACAGTTCTGTCCGGGGGTTTGGAAAAACACATGAAGTAGATTATGTGTACTTTAATCATATCACCCTCGATACGGAGGACAATGAGGCTAAGTCCCAAATGGCAGCCTATTCCCTATATAGTGCACTATTTTTGACCAGAGCCCTATCGGCCCTAGTCAAAAGTAGTGCACTTTATAGGGCATACACTCTTAGGAAAAAAAAGGTGCTATCTAGAACCTAAAAGGGTTCTTCGGCTGTCCCCGTAGGATAACCCTTTGAATAATTATTTTTGGTTCCAGGTAGAACCCTTTTGGTTCCAGGTTGAACTATTTTAGGTTCCATGGTTCTACCTGAAACCAAAAAGGGTTATCTTATGGGGACAGCCGAAGAACCCTTTTAGGTTCTAGATAGCACCTTTTTTTCTAAGAGTGTATGCCCTATAAAGTGCACTACTTTTGACTAGAGCAGATAGGGCTCTGGTCAAAAATAGTGCACTATATAGGGAATAGGCTGCCATTTGGGAAGTATATAAAATGAATGGCTTGTTTTGTTCTAGTTTCACTGAAGGAATCAGTATTTCTTCCACTACAATATAATTACAGGCCGTAAAACCTTAGATCTGTGAGAAATATTAGGATGGGTGGCATTTTACAGTTGTTTATCTCTACAAATAATGAATAGTTAAATGGTAACAACTAACAAGATGTTTCTGAATATTTCTGGACCAGTTTTCTGGACCTGGAGCCAGATTAAACCTTTCCCAGAGTCTTATGGAATGTGCTTTTTAAGTATTGGGTCTGTATGTATAAAAACCTCTCAGGCCCTGTGTAGCTCGGTTGGTAGAGCATGGCGCTTGCAACGCCAGGGTTGTGGGTCCGATTCCCACGGGGGGCCAGTATGAAAAGAAAAATGGAGAAAAAAAATGTACGTCTGCTAAATGACTAAAATGTAAAATGTAGGAGGATCTAGGATCTCTGTAAAAGCCAGAACTGATCCTAAATCAGTACTCATACTCTGATATGCTTGATACACACAGCTTACTGTAACATGGTTCCAGGAGGCCTATCCTTCAGACATATACCATTTTTAGTCACACCCCATTGAGATTGATGGTTTCCAAAATGGTGGTTTTACAAACATGACTTACATTTGACATTTTAGTCATTTTGCAGACACTCTTATCCAGAGCGACTGACAGTTAGTGCATACATTTTTCATACTGGCCCCCCGTGGGAAACGAACCCACAACCCTGGCGTTGCAAGCGCCATGCTCTACCAACTGAGCTACAGGGGACTTGAAGGCAGTTTCCACCCCCGACTGCTGGATTGCCTTTAAATGACAGTGGCCATCCCTCTACAGAGCGCTCTGACAAGTCACCAATCACAAGCCTTCATTTTAAAAGTAGGAAAAAAGATGGGGTCACAGAAACCACATGGGTTTGCCATTAGCATGAGCAAAGTCAAGTCACTACCTTCCACTGTGCTTTATCTCAACGTTGGAAAAACTCAATCCTTGAGTACCAAACCGGCAACCTATTCCCCAGAGCCCTATTGGCCCTGGTCAAAAGCAGTGCACTATATACCGAATAGGGTGCTATTTGGGACGCACACAACGCCTGAAAAGACTAGACACTAGCCATTCATGGTACACCCTGTCTGAATTAGATATGGCTCTGTCTTATTGTGTGAATGCATGCAGTGGTTATATCACCAGTGGTGGGTCCCTCTGATCTACACATGAACATGAATAATATGACATCCTTTCTTTAACAAACTAGACCTGTCCAAAACGGCACTCCACTCACTACGTAGACATTAGGGTACACAACCTGACTCTCACTCTACCATCCAGACTAGAGGAAGGGTTTGTCCTGTTATAATATCTAACCCGTTATAAACATATTTCACTGATGTTCAGTGGAGGTCCTGGCAGCTTTAGATGAAGACTGAGTTTGCATCCCAAATGGCACCCTATTCCCTATATAGTGCACTACATGTTTGACCAGAGACCAAATGGGTAGTGAACACTATACGGAATAGGGTGCCATTTGAGATGCAAACTGAGGAGACGGAATATAATTTAAATTAGAAGTATTCACTCATTGTCTTGTTGGCATTATGTCCTGATAATAACCCCCTGACAGACGTCTTGTCCTGATAATAACCCTCTGACAGACGTCTTGTCCTGATAACAACCCTCTGACAGACGTCTTGTCCTGATAACAACCCTCTGACAGACGTCTTGTCCTGATAACAACCCTCTGAAAGACACGTCTTGTCCTGATAACAACCCTCTGAAAGACACGTCTTGTCCTGATAACAACCCCCTGACAGACGTCTTGTCCTGATAATAACCCCCTGACAGACGTCTTGTCCTGATTACAACCCCCTGACAGACGTCTTGTCCTGATAACAACCCCCTGACAGACGTCTTGTCCTGATTACAACCCCCTGACAGACGTCTTGTCCTGATAACAACCCCCTGACAGACGTCTTGTCCTGATAACAACCCCCTGACAGACGTCTTGTCCTGATAACAACCCCCTGACAGACGTCTTGTCCTGATAACAACCCCCTGACAGACGTCTTGTCCTGATAACAACCCCCTGACAGACGTCTTGTCCTGATAATAACCCCATGACAGACGTCTTGTCCTGATTACAACCCCCTGACAGACGTCTTGTCCTGATAACAACCCCCTGACAGACGTCTTGTCCTGATTACAACCCCCTGACAGACGTCTTGTCCTGATAACAACCCTCTGACAGACGTCTTGTCCTGATAACAACCCCCTGACAGACGTCTTGTCCTGATTACAACCCCCTGACAGACGTCTTGTCCTGATAATAACCCCCTGACAGACATCTTGTCCTGATAACAACCCCCTGACAGACGTCTTGTCCTGATAACAACCCCCTGACAGACGTCTTGTCCTGATAACAACCCTCTGACAGACGTCTTGTCCTGATAACAACCCCCTGACAGACGTCTTGTCCTGATAACAACCCCCTGACAGACGTCTTGTCCTGATAACAACCCCCTGACAGACGTCTTGTCCTGATTACAACCCCCTGACAGACGTCTTGTCCTGATAACAACCCCCTGACAGACGTCTTGTCCTGATTACAACCCCCTGACAGACGTCTTGTCCTGATAACAACCCCCTGACAGACGTCTTGTCCTGATAACAACCCCCTGACATACATGTCTTGTCCTGATAACAACCCTCTGACAGACAAGCAGAGCTAGCATATGATTGAGTATGTGTATGAAGCCGATCGTATGGGCTAGACCAGAAAAACCATGTCTGGAATCATTTAACAAGGGGAAGACATTCCCACATGTGGAATCATTTCTTCTAAAGGAGTGTCATTGTTTCCGAAGCCAGCAGCTGTGTTTTCCACTCACCATGATCCAAGCAGGTAGCAGCATTTTTTCCTAGAGATTTCATTTTTCCAACTTTTGCGAAATACATCGGACCGGAATCCAGGGAAGTTAATGCTGTTCGGGAAGTTAGAAGCTAGATTGAGAAATATGTAAAAACATGGTTAGTGTAGGAAAGGCATAATCTTATTGACATTACTTTGAGATCTCTGAAATTGGTTGCTACCCTTTAGGAGTGGTACGTTTTTTGCTCTAGTAAGCCACCAAGAATCCACATTGAAATTTGATTTGATCACTACATTCAAACATTTCCATGAGGAAATCCACAATCTAACAATCTAAGAATGTCTGAGCGTCTGTGACCGAGTTCTACATTCCATCCCAATGCTCAGGGCTTTTGAGACTATCTGATGCCAAGAACACTGATTGTGGTTGATGCCAGTGTCACAATGTTCTAAAGATCCAGGGGACCTGACTCATAGGAGGGTCATATAATTAGAGTAACTAACTCCTCCCTCCAGTTGATCTAAAGGGATTGGATAGGCGTAAACAACACGGCACTTGCTTGACCTTGTCTTCTGATAGGCTGGGTGGAATTTTGTCATATTGCTTACACCTATCCAATCCCTTCGGGTCTACAGGAGTGCCTAGGGAGGAGGGGCTAGGGGTTGATTTGGAAACCAGGTCTACACATGGTTACACTCAATATGACCGCCCCCCCCATGAAAGTTAGCCCAATCCCAAATCAAAACCCCCTAAACCCTACGCACTATGCACTTGTTTTGGGTCCTAGAGGATTGGTGTATGCATGGTACTAGCTCCACCTTGCCCTCTGATTGGCTAGGAGGAAGTTTCACCATTTTTCTTATACCAATCATATCCTCTCAGATCTCCACAATTGCATAGGGGATTAGGGGTTGGAACACTGACTGGAATAGGAATGTCCATTCTAATCATTCTATTTCTGTGTCCAGTGGGGTGTGTCCATTCTAATCATTCTATTTCTGTGTCCAGTGGGGTGTGTCCGTTCTAGTCACTCTATTTCTGTGTCCAGTGGAGTGTGTCCGTTCTAGTCATTCTATTTCTGTGTCCAGTGGAGTGTGTCCGTTCTAGTCATTCTATTTTTGTGTCCAGTGGGGCGTGTCCATTCTAGTCATTCTATTTCTGTGTCCAGTGGGGCGTGTCCATTCTAGTCATTCTATTTCTGTGTCCAGTCATATAGTGTGGTGTGAAGGGTTATCCTAGTGGAAACCAAGGCAGCCATACAGTAACTCTGTCGTCCCTACCAGTAGAAATCAGCCCTGGTATAGATGTTTATATAGATGTTTATCAGCCAAGAAGCCAGTTATGGCACACCACATAGAAAAATATAACATACAGAAAATCCCATATATACTGGCATGAAGTGAAAAGAGCGCACGCAGAGTAGACTATACAGCAGAAATCAGTAGACAACCACTTGAGGACATTACAAACAGCTGGAACTGAATTGAGTTCATCATCATGAAATGGAATATACCATAAATAAAAATCCTAGTATTTGACCAAACTTAGCACATATAGTCCTTCTTACTATCCAGAGTTGTCCTATTTCAACCTGAGGAGGGTCTTAGTAATGACAACGGTTGAGAAAACACTTAGTACTGTAACCGTAATAACTGCCCCAGTTTTCCTTCTATGTCGACTGAATCCAGTTTCTCTGCTACGTCGTCTGAATCCAGTTTCTCTGCTACGTCGACTGAATCCAGTTTTGCTGCTACGTCGACTGAATCCAGTTTTCCTGCTATGTCGACTGAATCCAGTTTCTCTGCTACGTCGACTGAATCCAGTTTTGCTGCTACGTCGACTGAATCCAGTTTTCCTGCTACGTCGACTGAATCCAGTTTCTCTGCTACGTCGACTGAATCCAGTTTTGCTGCTACGTCGACTGAATCCAGTTTTGCTGCTACGTCGGCTGAATCCAGTTTTGCTGCTACGTCGACTGAGTCCAGTTTTGGTGCTACGTCGACTGAGTCCAGTTTTGGTGCTACGTCGACTGAATCCAGTTTCTCTGCTACGTCGTCTGAATCCAGTTTCTCTGCTACGTCGACTGAATCCAGTTTTGCTGCTATGTCGACTGAATCCAGTTTTCCTGCTACGCCGACTGAATCCAGTTTCTCTGCTACGTCGACTGAATCCAGTTTTGCTGCTACGTCGACTGAATCCAGTTTTCCTGCTACGTCGACTGAATCCAGTTTCTCTGCTACGTCGACTGAATCCAGTTTTGCTGCTACGTCGACTGAATCCAGTTTTGCTGCTACGTCGGCTGAATCCAGTTTTGCTGCTACGTCGACTGAGTCCAGTTTTGGTGCTACGTCGACTGAGTCCAGTTTTGGTGCTACGTCGACTGAATCCAGTTTCTCTGCTACGTCGTCTGAATCCAGTTTCTCTGCTACGTCGACTGAATCCAGTTTTGCTGCTATGTCGACTGAATCCAGTTTTCCTGCTACGCCGACTGAATCCAGTTTCTCTGCTACGTCGACTGAATCCAGTTTTGCTGCTACGTCGACTGAATCCAGTTTTCCTGCTACGTCGACTGAATCCAGTTTTGCTGCTACGTTGACTGAATCCAGTTTCTCTGTTACGTCGGCTGAATCCAGTTTCTCTGCTACGTCGGCTGAATCCAGTTTCTCTGCTACGTCGGCTGAATCCAGTTTCTCTGTTACGTCGGCTGAATCCAGTTTCTCTGCTACGTCGGCTGAATCCAGTTTCTCTGCTACGTCGGCTGAATCCAGTTTCTCTGCTACGTCGGCTGAATCCAGTTTCTCTGCTACGTCGGCTGAATCCAGTTTCTCTGCTACGTCGACTGAATCCAAAAGCTGTCTATCAACCAACAGTAGTTGGAGGGGATGATGTCATTAGGCCGTCGTATAGCTTCAGCTATCATGAGGAAACCAGCACACACACACACACACACACACACACACACACACACACACACACACACACACACACACACACACACACACACACACACACACACACACACACACAGAGATTACTGCATTGTTGGGAGAGAGCTTGCAAGAAAGGCATTTCAGTGTACTTGTACACGTGACAATAAAACTTGAAACACACACACACACACACACCAACATAACACACTACACTACCGCTCTGTGGTTTCGTCAGACCAGCTCCCAGATATGTGAAACACACACGGACTAGGCTTCTGTCTGGCTCCTGCGTTTTGGCTAGAGTTAACACTCCATTTAGAGGAAATACTGACTGACTAATCACTTTTATTACACTGACTAGTACTAAAATGATACGTGTCAAATTGTGACTGAATAGGAAAGTACATTTTGCATTTACATTTTGGTCATTTAGCAGACGCTCTTATCCAACTCAAGGATTATTATTATATAGGATATTATACATTTTTTGGAATCACATATATACAAAAAAAAAAAATGATTTGATTTTGGACTACAGTACATACATGAGAGGAACTACACTATATAGCCAAAAGTATGTGGACACCCCTTCAAATAAGTGGATTCGGCACTTTCAGTCACACCCGTTGCTGACAGGTGTATACAATCGAGCACACAGCCATGCAATCTCCATAGACAAACATTGGCAGTAGAATGGCCCGTACTGAAGAGCTCAGTGACTTTCAACATGGCACCGTCATAATATGCCACCTTTCCAACAAGTCAGTTCGTAAAAGTTCTGCCCTGCTAGAAATCACTTATTGTGAAGTGGAAACGTCTAGTAGCAACAACGGCTCAGCCCCGAAGTGGTAGGCCACACAAGCTCACAGAACGGGACCGCCGAGTGCTGAAGTGAGTAGCGCGTAAAAATTGTCTGTCCTCGGTTGCAACACTCACTACCGAGTTCCAAACTGCCTCTGGAAGCAACCTCAGCACAAGAACTGTTTGTCGGGAGCTTCATGAAATGGGTTTCCATGGCCAAGCAGCCGCACACAAGCCTAAGATCACCATGTGCAATGCCAAACGTCGGCTGGAGTGGTGTAAAGCTTGCCGCCATTGGTCTCTGGAGCTGTGGAAACGTGTTCTCTGGAGTGATGAATCAAGCTTCACCATTTGGCAGTCCGAAGGACGAATCTGGGTTTGGTGGATGCCAGGAGAACGCTACCTGTCCCAATGCATAGTGCCAACTGTAAAGTTTGGTGGAGGAGGAATAATGGTCTGGGGCTGTTTTTCATGGTTTGGTTTAGGCCCCTTAGTTCCAGTGAAGGGAAATCTTAACGCTATAGCATACAATGACATTGTAGATGATTCTGTGCAGTTTGGGGAAAGCCATTTCCTGTTTCAGCGTGACAATGCCCCCGTGCACAAAGCGAGGTCCATACAGAAATGGTTCGAGATCGGTGTGGAAGGACTTGACTGGCCTTCACAGAGCCCTGACCTCAACCCCATTAAACACCTTTGGGATGAATTGGAACGCCGACTGCGAGCCAGGCCTAATCGCCCAACATCAGTGCCCGAACTCACTAATGCTCTTGTGGCTGAATGGAAGCAAGTCCCTCGCAGCAATGTTCCAACATCTAGTGGAAAGCCTTCCCAGAAGAGTGGAGACTGTTATAGCAGCAAAGGGGGGGACCAACTCCATGTTAATGACCATGATTTTGGAATGAGATGAGCAGTTGTCCACATACTTATGGCCATGTAGTGTATGTCAAAGAAATGTAGTGGCGGTCCAAATTTAGACCAAACTGAGAAATGGGGAAATTGTTTGGGGACATCCAGGTGCCAACCATAAGATTGCTCAGCACACACATTCAGAACTCCCAGCCAAAACCATCCCATTCCCCTGTTTATAAAGTCAACACACTTACGGACCACTTCCAGCCTGCTCTGATGGGGTAGCTTGGTACACATTGGATTTAATACATCCACCTTAACACGACCACCCAATTTATAATCTATTGTATTCTGTTGTGTGTTTTAGAGAAGGGATTCTCAACTGGGGGATCGCGCGGGGTGTCTGAGTAAAAAAATAATAATAATACAAATTTAATATCAAGCATTGTTTTTATTTTATTTATTTTTTTGGGGGGGGCAGGATACTCCAGATATTCCAGTCTGAACTTAAACTACTAAAGCCAGGTAGAAAGTGTGTCAAAATAACCGCTGTTTTAGAGCATCATCCCCACAATGAAATATAGAGAGCCCCCTAGTGGTCAAAATAACCACTGTTTTAGAGCATCATCCTTAGGGATGTGCATCTTTCCCTTTCAAGACGATTCGATACGTATCTAGATACATGGGCTCAAATACGATACAGGAACGACATGTTTTAGTTTGAAACAATTAGGTGTGATTCGGTTTGATTAGAGAACGAATCAATGCGATTTGGTTCGATGTGATACTGTACGATTCAATGCCCTAACATTTGTTGCATAAACAGATACATTTTCCATTGTAAATGAAAGTCTGCTGCTGATGAAGCTAGGCTAGGACATATATACATATATAAATATATATCAATCTAGAAGAGGATTATCTATTTTGGATGCAATTTGAGTTGATGAAGAGAGAGTAATCAAATCAAATCAAATTTTATTTGTCACATGCGCCGAATACAACAGGTCCAGCTCAGAGATGCCCAGCTCAGACAGGTCCAGCTCAGACATGTCCAACTCAGACAGGTCCACCTCAGAGATGCCCAGCTCAGACAGGTCCAGTTCAGACAGGTCCAGCTCAGACAGGTCCAGGTCAGACAGGTCCAGGTCAGACAGGCCCAGGTCAGACAGGTCCAGCTCAGACAGGTCCAGCTCAGACAGGTCCAGGTCAGACAGGTCCAGGTCAGACAGGCCCAGGTCAGACAGGTCCAGCTCAGACAGGTCCAGGTCAGACAGGTCCAGCTCAGACAGGTCCAGGTCAGACAGGTCCAGGTCAGACAGGTCCAGCTCAGACAGGTCCAGCTCAGACAGGTCCAGCTCAGAGATGCCCAGCTCAGACAGGTCCAGCTCAGAGATGCCCAGCTTAGACAGGTCCAGCTCAGACAGGTCCAGGTTAGACAGGTCCAGGTCAGACAGGTCCAGGTCAGACAGGTCCACCTCAGACAGGTCCAGGTCAGACAGGTCCAGCTCAGACAGGTCCAGCTCAGAGATGCCCAGCTCAGACAGGTCCAGGTCAGACAGGTCCACCTCAGACAGGTCCAGGTCAGAGATGCCCAGCTCAGACAGGTCCAGGTCAGACAGGTCCACCTCAGACAGGTCCAAGTCAGACAGGTCCACCTCAGACAGGTCCAGGTCAGACAGGTCCAGCTCAGACAGGTCCAGGTCAGACAGGTCCAGGTCAGACAGGTCCAGCTCAGATCAAATCAAGACATAGGCCTATTTATGTGCTTTGTAATGCTTTTGAGTGACACTTCCGGTTTCGGCGGGAAATACCGGGTTACCCGGGAGGAAAGTGATCTATTCTCGGGATTGAACATTTATAAAATACCATTTGTAAAATACCCGGGAAAATATTAAACACAAGACAGAACCGCCCATGGTCCATGGCACCCTATTCCCTATGTAGTGCACTACTTTTGACCAGATTCTAACGGGTCCTGGTCAAAAGAAGTGCACTACAGAGGGATTAGGGAGCCATCTGGGACACAGTAACTGTGTAGACTAGCCTACTGGCTCCACAGGAGACCATGTGGACCTTGAGGACCAGCGTCTGCTGGATCGCTGGTTTCCTTTTAACTTTTAACCAGAGCCTGATTTGGACCTGGGAAACCTCATGGGTGTTGGCCATTCTTCAAACTATATCTATATGACAATACGTCTCTTAGTCACTCACTCTGCTTCACTACCTCTTAGTCACTCACTCCGCTTCACTACCTCTTAGTCACTCACTCTACTTCACTACCTCTTAGTCACTCACTCTGCTTCACTACCTCTTAGTCACTCACTCTGCTTCACTACCTCTTAGTCACTCACTCTGCTTCACTACCTCTTAGTCACTCACTCTGCTTCACTACCTCTTAGTAATTCACTCTGCTTCACTAACTCTTAGTCACTCACTCTACTTCACTACCTCTTAGTCACTCACTCTACTTCACTACCTCTTAGTCACTCACTCTGCTTCACTACCTCTTAGTCACTCACTCTACTTCACTACCTCTTAGTCACTCACTCTGCTTCACTACCTCTTAGTCACTCACTCTACTTCACTACCTCTTAGTCACTCACTCTACTTCACTACCTCTTAGTCACTCACTCTACTTCACTACCTCTTAGTCACTCACTCTACTTCACTACCTCTTAGTCACTCACTCTACTTCACTACCTCTTAGTCACTTACATTTACATTTACATTTACATTTTAGTCATTTAGCAGACGCTCTTATCCAGAGCGACTTACAGTTAGTGAATACATATTTTTTTATACTGGTCCCCTGTGGGAATCAAACCCACAACCCTGGCGTTGCAAACGCCATGCTCTATCAACTAAGCTACATCCCTGCCGGCCATTCCCTCCCCTACCCTACCCTGGACGACGCTGGGCCAATTGTGCGCCGCCCATGAGTCTCCCGGTCGCGGCCGGCTGCGACAGAGCCTGGATTCGAACCAGGATCTCTAGTGGCACAGTTAGCACTGCAATGCAGTGCCTTAGACCACTGCGCCACTCAGGAGCCCGCTCTACTTCACTACCTCTTAGTCACTCACTCTACTTCACTACCCCTTAGTCACTCACTCTGCTTCACTACCTCTTAGTCAATCACTCTGCTTCACTACCTCTTAGTCACTCACTCTGCTTCACTACCTCTTAGTCACTCACTCTACTTCACTACCTCTTAGTCACTCACTCTGCTTCACTACCTCTTAGTCACTCACTCTACTTCACTACCTCTTAGTCACTCACTCTGCTTCACTACCTCTTAGTCACTCACTCTACTTCACTACCTCTTAGTCACTCACTCTACTTCACTACCTCTTAGTCACTCACTCTGCTTCACTACCTCTTAGTCACTCACTCTGCTTCACTACCTCTTAGTCACTCACTCTACTTCACTACCTCTTAGTCACTCACTCTGCTTTACTACCTCTTAGTCACTCACTCTACTTCACTACCTCTTAATCACTCACTCTGCTTCACTACCTCTTAGTCACTCACTCTACTTCACTACCTCTTAGTCACTCACTCTGCTTCACTACCTCTTAGTCACTCACTCTACTTCACTACCTCTTAGTCACTCACTCTACTTCACTACCTCTTAGTCACTCACTCTGCTTCACTACCTCTTAGTCACTCACTCTGCTTCACTACCTCTTAGTCACTCACTCTGCTTCACTACCTCTTAGTCACTCACTCTGCTTCACTACCTCTTAGTCACTCACTCTGCTTCACTACCTCTTAGTCACTCACTCTACTTCACTACCTCTTAGTCACTCACTCTGCTTCACTACCTCTTAGTCACTCACTCTGCTTCACTACCTCTTAGTCACTCACTCTGCTTCACTACCTCTTAGTCACTCACTCTGCTTCACTACCTCTTAGTCACTCACTCTACTTCACTACCTCTTAGTCACTCACTCTGCTTCACTACCTCTTAGTCACTCACTCTGCTTCACTACCTCTTAGTCACTCACTCTGCTTCACTACCTCTTAGTCACTCACTCTGCTTCACTACCTCTTAGTCACTCACTCTACTTCACTACCTCTTAGTCACTCACTCTACTTCACTACCTCTTAGTCACTCACTCTACTTCACTACCTCTTAGTCACTCACTCTACTTCACTACCTCTTAGTCACTCACTCTGCTTCACTACCTCTTAGTCACTCACTCTGCTTCACTACCTCTTAGTCACTCACTCTGCTTCACTACCTCTTAGTCACTCACTCTACTTCACTACCTCTTAGTCACTCACTCTGCTTCACTACCTCTTAGTCACTCACTCTACTTCACTACCTCTTAGTCACTCACTCTGCTTCACTACCTCTTAGTCACTCACTCTGCTTCACTACCTCTTAGTCACTCACTCTGCTTCACTACCTCTTAGTCACTCACTCTACTTCACTACCTCTTAGTCACTCACTCTGCTTCACTACCTCTTAGTCACTCACTCTGCTTCACTACCTCTTAGCCACTCACTCTGCTTCACTACCTCTTAGTCACTCACTCTGCTTCACTACCTCTTAGTCACTCACTCTGCTTCACTACCTCTTAGTCACTCACTCTACTTCACTACCTCTTAGTCACTCACTCTGCTTCACTACCTCTTAGTCACTCACTCTGCTTCACTACCTCTTAGTCACTCACTCTACTTCACTACCTCTTAGTCACTCACTCTGCTTCACTACCTCTTAGTCACTCACTCTGCTTCACTACCTCTTAGTCACTCACTCTGCTTCACTACCTCTTAGTCACTCACTCTGCTTCACTACCTCTTAGTCACTCACTCTGCTTCACTACCTCTTAGTCACTCACTCTACTTCACTCCCTCTTAGTCACTCACTCTGCTTCACTACCTCTTAGTCACTCACTCTACTTCACTACCTCTTAGTCACTCACTCTACTTCACTACCTCGTAGTCACTCACTCTGCTTCACTACCTCTTAGTCACTCACTCTACTTCACTACCTCTTAGTCACTCACTCTACTTCACTACCTCTTAGTCACTCACTCTACTTCACTACCTCTTAGTCACTCACTCTGCTTCACTACCTCTTAGTCACTCACTCTGCTTCACTACCTCTTAGTCACTCACTCTGCTTCACTACCTCTTAGTCACTCACTCTACTTCACTACCTCTTAGTCACTCACTCTACTTCACTACCTCTTAGTCACTCACTCTGCTTCACTACCTCTTAGTCACTCACTCTGCTTCACTACCTCTTAGTCACTCACTCTACTTCACTACCTCTTAGTCACTCACTCTACTTCACTACCTCTTAGTCACTCACTCTGCTTCACTACCTCTTAGTCACTCACTCTGCTTCACTACCTCTTAGTCACTCACTCTACTTCACTACCTCTTAGTCACTCACTCTACTTCACTACCTCTTAGTCACTCACTCTACTTCACTACCTCTTAGTCACTCACTCTACTTCACTACCTCTTAGTCACTCACTCTACTTCACTACCTCTTAGTCACTCACTCTACTTCACTACCTCTTAGTCACTCACTCTGCTTCACTACCTCTTAGTCACTCACTCTGCTTCACTACCTCTTAGTCACTCACTCTACTTCACTACCTCTTAGTCACTCACTCTGCTTCACTACGTCTCCTTCTTCCTCTTTAGACATGCAGTTTTAGAAACTGTTCTTCATCTCATAAGAATATAGAATATAGAATATAGAATATAGAATATAGAATAAAGAATAAAGAATAAAGAATATAGAATAAAGAATAAAGAATAAAGAATATAGAATATAGAATATAGAATATAGAATATAGAATATAGCTCAGGGCTGCAGTCCAGAAGGTTGTGGGTTCACAGACCACCGTGGACAAGGGTAGGGGCCAAAAATCTCCTTTATGATAAAAATCATTGCATAAATCTATGGTCATATTTTCGGGTAAGGAGAAACAAATAGCCTTTTATAAACGCATATCATGCAATTCTACATAATTTTACGTGACTGGAGACAAGCAGAAATATTTTTTAATACCACACCAGAGCTGGGTGGAGCCTACTTTCAGCACCAATGCGCTGTCCATCTCTGATTGGTTGTGCTGTGGCTGCCACTTCAATGTAATGTACGTTATGTAAGTTACTCGAATCTGGCTTATTGTGAGGTCAATACCACTGGTAAATATATTGAACAAACATATGTACGTAACATGCAACAATTTCAAATATTTTACTGTTGGTCACAGATACCTTTTTTTTTTAAGTAGGGGCGTGGATCAGAAAACCAGTCAGTATCTGTTGTGACCACCATTTACCTCATGCAGCAAGACGTATGTCCTTCACATAGAGTTGATCAGGCTGTTGATTGTGGCCTGTGGAATGCTGTTCCACTCCTCTTCAATAGCTGTGCAAAGTTGCTGGATATTGGCCGGAACTGGAACACGCTGTCATACAAGTCAATCCAGAGCATCCCAAACGTGCTCAATGGGTGACATGTCTGGTGAGTATGCAGGCCATGGAAGAACTGGGACAATTTCAGCTTCCAGGAATGGTGTACAGATCCTTGCGACATGGGGCCGTGCATTATCATGCTGAAACATGAGGTGATGATGGTCAAATTTCCGTTGTCCGTAGTTTATGCCTGCCCATACCATAACCCCACCACCACCATGGGGCACTCTGTTCACAACGTTGACATCAGAAAACCGCTCGCCCACACGACGCCATACACGTGGTCTGCGGTTGTGAGGCCGGTTGGACGTAATTCCAAATTCTCTAAAAACGACGTGGTAGAGAAATTTACATTCAATTCTCTGGCAACAGCTCTGGTGGACATTCCTGCAGTCCGCATGCTAGTTGCACGCATCTGTGGCATTGTGTTGTGTGACAAAACTGCACATTTTAGAGTGTCCTTTTATTGTCCCCAGCACAAGGTGCACCTGTGTAATGATCATGTTGTTTAATCAGCTTCTTGATATGCCACACCTGTCAGGTGGAAGGTTTATCTTGGCAAAGGAGAAATGCTCACCAACAGGGATGTAAACAAATTTGTGCCCCGAATTGTACAGAAATAAGCTTTTTGTGCGTATGGGACATTTCTGGGATCTTTTATTTCAGCTCATGAAACATGGGACCAACACTTTACATGTTGCGTTTATATTTTTGTTCAGTGTAGCTTCATCATGGGCAATGAAACATATTGTTTTTATTAAAATCAATTATAACAGTAGCAAGCTATCAAAGTTTACCTCCAGCCCTCCTCATCTTCACACTCTTCCTCTCAATCTGAACAGGACATCAGTAGTCCGAGCGCACAGGTATTGCATTATTTGGGACAAATCAACAGCAACAAAAAATCTGAAGAAGTCTTTGACTCCGTAGGCTACACACAATTGGCAGATGAAAAGGGATTACATCAGGACGAGCAGGACTCATGATTGTGAACGTCTATCCATTACATTGATTATTTACACCATCCAAGCAGCGCACTAACTTGGAAAGGAAGTCTTTTCTTCTCATGCGAGCTTCATATATCACCATCTTTTTTCGGTCTTATATTTGTTTCTCTTTTTTTTTGGGGGGGGGGGTTAAGTACAGTCTCATAGCTTGGAAACTGTATATCATACACTGCAAATTATATTTGTATTGATTTGGGATCCCCATCTTCCTGGGGTCCAAACACATTAAAGCACTTACATTACATACAAAACAAAAGATAACACACTACATCATATAACATTATTACACAACTACCTATCTACCATAGAACATGTATAATACCAACACAACAATAATATTACAATGTACGTGTGTGTAGAGTGCGTAGCGGTTGTATGCGTGTGTCTATACCTTTATACCTTTGTGTGTGTCTCTTCACAGTTGGGTGGGAGAGAATGCAGTTATATATGCACAGGGGTATATGTTGGGTGGGAATGAATGAGAATGGATGAGTAAATCAATGGATGGATGGATGGATGGATGGATGGATGGATGGATGGATGGGTGTACAGTGAGGGAAAAAAGTATTTGATCCCCTGCTGATTATGTACGCTTGCCCACTGACAAAGAAATAATCAGTCTATAATTTTAATGGTAGGTTTATTTGAACAGTGAGAGACAGAATAACAACAACAAAAATCCAGAAAAACGCATGTCAAAAATGTTATAAATTGATTTGCATTTTAATGAGGGAAATAAGTATTTGACCCCCTCTCAATCAGAAAGATTTCTGGCTCCCAGGTGTCTTTTATACAGGTAACGAGCTGAGATTAGGAGCACACTCTTAAAGGGAGTGCTCCTAATCTCAGTTTTTTACCTGTATAAAAGACACCTGTCCACGGAAGCAATCAATCAATCAGATTCCAAACTCTCCACCATGGCCAAGACAAAAGAGCTCTCCAAGGATGTCAGGGACAAGATTGTAGACCTACACAAGGCTGGAATGGGCTACAAGACCATCGCCAAGCAGCTTGGTGAGAAGGTGACAACAGTTGGTGCGATTATTCGCAAATGGAAGAAACACAAAATAACTGTCAATCTCCCTCGGCCTGGGGTTCCATGCAAGATCTCACCTTGTGGAGTTGCAATGATCATGAGAACGGTGAGGAATCAGCCCAGAACTACAAGGGAGGATCTTGTCAATGATCTCAAGGCAGTTAGGACCATAGTCACCAAGAAAACAATTGGTAACACACTACGCCGTGAAGGACTGAAATCCTGCAGCGCCCGCAAGGTCCCCCTGCTCAAAAAAGCACATATACAGGGCTGTCTGAAGTTTGCCAATGAACATCTGAATGATTCAGAGGAGAACTGGGTGAAAGTGTTGTGGTCAGAGGAGACCAAAATCGAGCTCTTTGGCATCAACTCAACTCGCCGTGTTTGGAGGAGGAGGAATGCTGCCTATGACCCCAAGAACACCATCCCCACCGTCAATCATTGAGGTGGAAACATTATGCTTTGGGGGTGTTTTTCTGCTAAGGGGACAGGACAACTTCACCGCATCAAAGGGACGATGGACGGGGCCATGTACTGTCAAATCTTGGGAGAGAACCTCCTTCCCTCAGCCAGGACATTGAAAATGTGTTGTGGATGGGTATTCCAGCATGACAATGACCCAAAACACACGGCCAAGGCAATAAAGGAGTGGTTCAAGAAGAAGCACATTAAGGTCCTGGAGTGGCCTAGCCAGTCTCCAGACCTTAATCCCATAGAAAATCTGTGGAGGGAGCTGAAGGTTCGAGTTGCCAAACGTCAGCCTCGAAACCTTAATGACTTGGAGAAGATATGCAAAGAGGAGTGGGACAAAATCCTTCCTGAGATGTGTGCAAACCTGGTGGCCAACTACAAGAAACGTCTGACCTCTGTGATTGCTAACAAGGGTTTTGCCACCAAGTACTAAGTCATGTTTTGCAGAGGGGTCAAATACTTATTTCCCTCATTAAAATGCAAATCAATTTATAACATTTTTGACATGCATTTTTCTGAATTTTTATGTTGTTATTCTGTCTCTCACTGTTCAAATAAACCTACCATTAAAATTATAGACTGATCATGTCTTTGTCAGTGGGCAAACGTACATAATCAGCAGGGGATCAAATACTTTTTTCCTTCACTGTAAGTGTGTCTGAGAGGTAGGGAGGGTGGGAAAATATGGGAGGTTGGGACAAGCTTGGCTTGTGTGGCATAAAGGGGGGAGAATACTGGGAAGGGGAGGTAGAGAGGGATGGGTTTTGCTTGGGAGAGAGAGAAGGAAGGATTTAACTATATTACAATGCAATTGTATAAGACACTTCTCTGAAGTATGTGTGTTGCCTCCAATCGTCTAACTTCAGTCTGTCGGTGGACCCACTCTCCCCAAGTAGACCCCCACCATACACTATATTTAAATTTCCAAGGTAATACAAACTGACCACAGTACTTAAGTCTTTCTCCAATGTGTGTGCAAATGACACAATGACATCATCCACAGACTTAGAGAGGGGTTGGAACCTAAAGCCCCCAAAAAGGCGAAGCGTCTCAAAGTACAAAGAAGTACTTTTGCTTTATGTTTTTTTGTGTGTTCTCTGTTAAATATCTGCTCAGCCCACATGCTCGCACGCTCTATATACGTCATGCATATAATAACTATGTATTCATACTATGACTCTTCGATTCCATGGAATGCCAACAGCCCTCATAGGACGTCTGCTAAAATATTTTATCTGGTTCGTCAATGATAGACGGAAGACACTGTGCACTGTGCAATGTGCACATGCTCCATGATGGGGAAAAAAGGCATATGGTTCTTGAACCCTAAAACAGATTGTCAGCAGATGTGGTTTTACGGCAAGAGTTCCATTTTTCAAAAACAGGAGAAATTGAATATTTAAAGAGGAGCTTGGTTGGAGAGGCCTATGCTGCCACCTAGTGTAATAACAGCATAGGTGTAGGTATCCTGATAAATAAGAATACACCCTTTCCCCTTATATCCCAGCCACGGACCAAGAAGGCCGTTTTCTAATGTTGAATTGTACCTTACGTGGTGAAAAATTGATTTCAAATCAAATCTGGTGTTTTTAGATAGAATATATTAGATCAAATCCAGAGAGGAACTGTTATTTTAGCAGGCAACCTAAATCATACATTCGATAAGATTGACATAAGTAGCAATAAAAAAAGGCTAATTCAAGGATGACTCCAAAGAGGATTAACATTTTTATCTCTACAAATAATTTACAGGATACCTGGAGATTACTATTCCCAACTACAAAATACAACTCCTTTTTTTTTCTCTCAAAGTAAGCAAAGCTATTCAACAATTGACTACATTTTTACATCCAAACATACACTCAACAATTTATTGGGTTCAAAAATCCATGACATAATGATATCGGATGATTCTCTGGTATCATGCTGTAGCTCAGCTGGTAGAGCACAGCGCTTGTAACGCCAAGGTGGTGGGTTCGATCCCCGGGACCACCCATACACAAAATATGTATGCACGCATGACTGTAAGTCGCTTTCGATAAAAGCGTCTGCTAAATGGCATATTATATTATATTATTACACCAACAGAAACTACACTTAATGAAAGAACATGGAGAATGAACAGAGTGCATCTTCAAGACCCAAAATGTATTAAATACGTACATTTAAAAATAAAAACCTTTACCATTACACATGTAGACATAAAGGACAGAGTAAAGCCGACCCTGATATAATCTGGGATGCTTTTAAAGCGTATATTAGGGGAATGATAATCTCATACTCTGCAATAGTTAAATCTGAGTTAGAAATTTAAAGAAATATAAATCATTATCTTAGTACAAGAACATAAATAATCTTTACATGGTAAAGAAGAAAATTATATTTCTGAATTTAAGCAGGAATATGATGTTTTACTTTTGAAGAGAGCCAACAACTACAGGTTAACCTCAAATAAATACTACTTAATGACAAATAAACCTTGTAAACAAACACGTCACTCAATTCAGTGCTTCCTAGTTCCATGTATTAAACAGTTATATCAGTTGTATTAAAAACAGGAAAATCTGGAGATTAATAAATTGTGACAATAAAATAATAAAGCATAAGCAATAGAACGGCAAAAGTCTGACCAGACTTGATACAAAAAAGACACTTACAGACAAAGAATGTGTTTCAGTTTCAGTTTAATACAATACGCTAAAAAACTAGATTTATCAATAATGGTGTTGATGGCGAAAAAGGCTTTCGACCGTCTTGAATGGCCTTTACTATTTAAAACTTTAGAAGCTTTCAATTTTCCAGCTGAAATAATACATTTAATACAAATATTATATAAATGTCCTAAAGCAAAAATATACACAAATAACACATTATCTGATGAAATTGCTTTAGACAGGGGCACAAGACAGGATGTCCTTTCTCCCCCCTAATGTTTGCACTGGCAATTGAACCGCTTGCAGAAAGAATTAGACAGGACCCAAACATAACAGGCATAAGTATTGCTAAATATGAATATAAACTAAACTTATTTGCAGATGATCTCCTGATATACAGTGCATTTTGAAAGTATTTAGACCCCTTAACTTTTTCCACATTTTCTTACGTAACAGCCTTATTCTAAAATTGATTAAATAGTTGTTTCCCCCTCATCAATCTACACACAATACCCCATAATGACAAGCGGAAAAACAGATTTTTAAAAAACAAAAAACGGAAATATAACATTTACATAAGTATTCAGACCCTGTACTCAGTACTTTGTTGAAGCACCTTTGGCAGAGGTTACAGCCTTGAGTCTTCTTGGGTATGACCCTACAAGCTTGGCACACCTGTATTTGGGGAGTTTCTCCCGTTATTCTCTGCAGATCCTCTCAAGCTCTGTCTGGTTGGATGGGGAGCGTCGCTGCACAGCTATTTTCAGGTCTCTCCAGAGATGTTGGATCGGGTTCAAGTCCAGGCTCTGGTTGGGCCACTCAAGGACATTTAGAGACTTGTCCCGAAGCCACTCCTGCGTTGTCTTGGCTGTGTGCTTAGGGTTGTTGTCCTGTTGGAAGGTGAACCTTCGCCCCAGTCTGAGGTTCTGAGCGCTCTGCAGCAGGTTCTCATCAAGGATCTCTCTGTACTTTGCTCCGCTCATCTTTCCCTTGATCCTGACTAGTCTCCCAGTCCCTGCTGCTGAAAAACATCCCCAAAGCAGGATGCTGCCACCACCATGCTTCACAGTAGGGATGGTGCCAGGTTTCCTCCAAACGTGACGCTTGGCATTCAGAACAAAGAGTTCAATCTTAGTTTCATCAGACCAGAGAATCTTGTTTCTCATGTTCTGAGAGTCTTTAGGTGCCTTTTGGCACTCTACCATACTGAGGAGTGGCTTCTGTCTGGGCACTCTACCATAAAGGCCTTATTGGTGGAGTGCTGCAGAGATGGTTGTCCTTCTGGAAGGTTCTCCCATCTCCACAGAGGAACTCTGGAGCTCTGTCAGAGTGATTATCGGGTTCTTGGTCACCTCCCTGACCAAGGCCCTTCTCCCCCGATTGATCAGTTTGGTCGGGCGGCCAGCTATAGGAAGAGTCTTGGTGGTTCCAAATTTCTTCCATTTAAGAATGATGGAGGCCACTGTGTTCTTGGGGACCTTCAATGCTGCAGAAATGTTTTGGTACCCTTCCCCAGATCTGTGCCTCGACACATTCCAGTCTTGGAGCTCAACTGAAAATTCCTTCGACCTTATGGCTTGGTTTTTGCTCTGACATGCACTGTCAACTGTGGGACCTTATGTAGACAGGTGTGATCCTTTCCAAATCATGTTCAATCAATTCAATTTACCACAGGTGGACTCCAATCAAGTTGTAGAAACATCTCAAGGATGATCAATGGAAACAGTCTGAATACTTTCCGAATGCACTGTACCTGACCAATTTAGTAAACTGAATGCCCCCCTTTGCTAAAAATATTTATATAAAATAAATATATAAAATCTCAGGATATGAAATTAATGTGGAAAAATATGAAATAATGGCAATAGGAAAAAAATAAAGAATATGATCTACAGCAATCCTTTAAGAAATATCACTTACGATGCTTAAGAAGTGACAAACAAATAAAGATAACTTTATCCCATTACTCAACAATATGAAAGCAGATCTAATTAAAGGGAACAATCTTACCATAAATCTTACAGGTAGAATAAACCTCTTCAGAAATGGCATGGCAACCAATGGTTTTATATTTATTCTCGGTAATACCAATTACCCTACTGAAGACATTCTTTTAAAAAGTATACTCGGCCATAACAGACTTTATGCACATCCCAGAATCTTTTCACGTGTCTGTTTTCAAAGGATAAAGCTAAGAACATTAACAGCTTCATAGATAGGAACACTGTATCAATATGGAAGAAAATGAAATGTATTCTACAAGAACCAATATCGCTCCCTAAAACCACAACCCTATGGAATAAACCTTGGATAGCTTTTAAGAATTCACCGGTAAATTGGTCCACATGGAAAACTAAAGGCATAGCAACCACAAATGACTTGGTAATAGGAAATACGTTTATTTCCATGACAGAATTAAAAAGCAATTTTGGACTGAACAATGTAGATATTTTCAAATACAGTATATTTTTATCTTTTAGACAGCAGAGCAATCTTGAGGGAATCCTATTTGAGTCAGAAAATGATATTCATATTGTAGGTAAGGTATACAAAACCTTGCAGAGAGCCGATTCAACTGACAATCTCTTAGAAAAACATATAAACTATTAGAACCAAGACTTAAAAAGAACTGATATTTGCACAAGATGGAGGAAATGTTGGAAAATAACTAAAGAAATTACAGTTTATGAAAATGTATGCTTAATCCAGTATAAACTCATGTTTAGAATTTATTATACAAGAGACAAAATTCACAAATTCTACAACACAACGACAGAGTCATGTCTTAAGTGTAAAACTAACAATGACTTAATAATCCATGCCTTCTGGGAGTGCTATCAAGTCCAAAAGTTATGGGAGGAGTTAGAATGTTGGCTGTCAGAAGTATTACTATGTAAATGTCTTTGAATCTGTCTGCGTATTTCAAGACGTGGCATATGGGGGTGCAGTGAGAGACCCGATGGGTTGGACGATACTTTTCTCAGTCAATCATCTTGAAAAAACGTAGACTTAAAAACTGGAAATCAACCAATCCGCCATCGTTAAAACAATGGAAAGATAAAATGCTTTATTATCTAAATGTCGAAAGTGCGTGGGCCACGGAGAGAAACAAAATGGTGCAGTTTGAGGCCATCTGGCGGAGAGTGATGCTGGCGCTGGAGATGGGGGTGTGAGCAGGCGGGTCTGGGCAGGTGTGACATCATTAATATTTGTGTTTATCTCTATTCTGTTGTTTGTATGTGTATGTTCTGTATTGTAAAAAACATATTTAAAATAATCGTACAAAAAATAGAAACGACAGTTGATAAACACTCAACCTCACCAATCAGAATATTTGCATGCAAATAAATGTCTCACGATTTTAACCAATTCCTTCAGTTTGAGTTTAAAGATGACGGCACACAAGACTGTTGGCTTTCTGTGTCATGAACTATCTCTCTTTGGCTACTGTATATTATTGGCTTTCTGTGTCATGAACTATCTATCTATGTCTATAATGTGATCTCTCCCTATCCCCTGAAGCCCTGTATCTGTGAGGATGTGGGCTAATGATCTCTCCCTAGCCCCTGAAGCCCTGTATCTGAGGATGTGGGCTGATGATCTCTCCCTAGCCCCTGAAGCCCTGTATCTGAGGATGTGGGCGGATGATCTCTCCCTAGCCCCTGAAGCCCTGTATCTGTGAGGATGTGGGCTGATGATCTCTCCCTAGCCCCTGAAGCCCTGTATCTGTGAGGATGTGGGCTGATGATCTCTCCCTAGCCCCTGAAGCCCTGTATCTGTGAGGATGTGGGCTGATGATCTCTCCCTAGCCCCTGAAGCCCTGTATCTGAGGATGTGGGCTGATGATCTCTCCCTAGCCCCTGAAGCCCTGTATCTGTGAGGATGTGGGCTGATGATCTCTCCCTAGCCCCTGAAGCCCTGTATCTGTGAGGATGTGGGCTTATGATCTCTCCCTAGCCCCTGAAGCCCTGTATCTGAGGATGTGGGCTGATGATCTCTCCCTAGCCCCTGAAGCCCTGTATCTGTAAGGATGTGGGCTTATGATCTCTCCCTAGCCCCTGAAGCCCTGTATCTGTGAGGATGTGGGCTGATGATCTCTCCCTAGCCCCTGAAGCCCTGTATCTGTGAGGATGTACTGTAGGCTGATGCCTGTGCTATGGAGAGAGCATAGAGCGAGGTCCCTCTTGGCTACCGTTATGGCCGAGAGCAAACACAGGGAGAACAGCCAACCAGAAGACAGGATCTTGGACCAGGCAGACCTTACTGGGAATATACAGTCCATCATTAAAAACAAATTGAGTCCTGCAGACACCAGGCCTGCAGACACCAGCTACTATCTGTACATTATATCAGTGTAATCTCCAAGATATAAGACCTGCGATCATTTCAGATGCCCTTACGCACGCACCTGAGACTTACAGTAAATAGTGTTGTTATGTTGTAGTGTAATCATTCATCTCAGCACAAAAGGGAGAGGACAGTGTTTGAAAAGAAAGAAAGAAAGGACAGTCTACAGTACAGAGCCAGTAGACAGATAGACAGACAGACAGACAGACAGACAGACAGACAGACAGACAGACAGACAGACAGACAGACAGACAGACAGACAGACAGACAGACATCTGTTTTACACATTTCTGTGAGGAGGAGTACAATTGACCTCTGGGGAGCATTCAAATCAAATCAAATCAAATCTTATTTGCCACATGCGCCAAATACAACAGGTGTAGACCTTACAGTGAAATGCTTACTTACAAGCTCTTAACCAACAATGCAGTAAAAAAATAAATAATAAAAAAGCAAATAATTAAAGAGAGTCAAATAAAATAACATTAGGGAGGCTATATACAGGGGGGTACCGGTACAGAGTCAATGTGCAGGGGTCACCGGCTAGTCGAGGTAATTGAGGTAATATGTACATGTGGGTAGAGTTAAAGTGACTATGCATAAATAATAAACAGAGTAGCAGCAGCGTAAAATAGGGGGTGGGGGTGGGGTGGGGTGGGGGCGGCAATGCAAATAGTCCGGGTAGCCATGATTAGCTGTTCAGGAGTCTTGTTGGCTTGGGTGTAGAAGCTGTTAAGAATCCTTTTGGACCTAGACTTGGAGCACTGGAACCGGTAGCCGTTCTGAACCATGGCACTGTTTTGCCTGATGTCCCTCGGTCTGGCTGTATATATAACTGTTGAAACTAGCCATGCCAGGTGGTAGGATAGTTTCTATAACTTCTCGGGCCGCCTAGAATCACCTGGAGTGTAAATTGGATGATGAAAGTTGACAAAGGAATTTGATTATATGAAGGTGTAGAGAAAGAGGAAGGAAGGAGAGACAGAGTGAAAGATTTGAGAGAAAGAGAGAGGGAAACGGAGGGGGAAGGAGACAGAGAGACAGAGTGAAATATTTGAGAGAAAGAGAGAGGGAAATAGAAGGGGGAAGGAGACAGAGAGAAAGATTTGAGAGAAAGAGAGCGAATATTACAGAATCCCTCTGGTCTTTGCTGCCATTCAGTCGAGAGTAGACCCCCACATGTGTTTGCTATTCACACTGGATTGTGGGAGAGGTGCCTGCCCCCCCCCCCCTTTCCCACTTGGTGTCTCAGGAGAAGCGGAGCCCTGGAAAAATAATGACTATGAACCCCACAGCCAACCGTGAAATAACGGAAAACGCTGAGAAGTGTTCTGAGAGAGCAGCACTAGACAGACTGACAGGTGTCGGAAAGAGACAAAAGTATCGCTACATAGCTAAGGCTCCCCCTCAAAATCAACTGATGTAATGCTGCCATCAGACTTGGGTTCAAATAGTATTTGAAAATAATAAAATATCTTTTAGCTGGGCTTGATTGAGCTCTCCTGGCAGTATTGGGACCAATAGAATAGCAGCAAAAACTGAAAACCCGTCTGGCACTCTAGGTAGACTAAAGTAGACGCTCAAAAGTTTTTGAAAGATTTTGAATAGTATTTGAACCCAGCTCTGACTGCCATACAGAAGTATGTGGGAATAACTGACTCTCTGAGGTTGGCATGGGTTGTGCTGTGACACCGCTAACCTACAGTTGTTGAAATCATCAGTCCTGGGTGTGTGTGTAATGCTGTCTGAACGTGTTCTGCACGTGTGAAAGTGTTTCTCGCGCCCTCATGGGGCAGAGTGTCGGGTCGACAAGGTAATGTAATGTTGTAATGTAGTGAATGTTAAAAGACCAGATGGCAAGAATTCTGTAAATTCACATTCCTGGTTTATATCAGTGGGTTTTACTGTAGTCAGATTGTTACCAAGGATACACTTTACCATGGTGAAAAGTCTTGTGTGACAATAATACACACATAGAGTACATATGACATTTAGCAGACACTTTAACCCAAAGCGATTTACAGTCAAGCGTGCATACATTTTTTATGTACGGGTGGTCTATGAATCGAACCCACAATCCTGGCGTTGAAAGAGCCACGCTCTTCCAACTAAGCTACAGAGGACCATTAGGAAATCCACACACTGATAAATCCAAATGAAAGTCATTGCACCTAAATTAATAATTAAAGTTTACACTTTAAAACCACATTTTTCGTCTTCTTGACTTAATCAAGGACCTTCACTGTTAACTGTATTGTTACTTTTGACAAAGTACAACAAATGAAGTTCTTTCAGGAAAAATACAATTCTTCTTAGTTCTTCTAGGTATGACCTATAGAAAATACTAGAAAATACTAGAAACTAATTATCAAAGCAGACCAGGGGTGCTTCAGAATGTTCCTCTCTGTAAAATGGTGCTCAGCTCGTGACCATAAAGCAACAGAAAGAGAGAGAGAGAGAGAGAGAGAGAGAGAGAGAGAGAGAGAGAGAGAGAGAGAGAGAGAGAGAGAGAGAGAGAGAGAGAGAGAGAGAGAGAGAGAGAGAGAGAGAGAGAGAGAGAGAGAGAGAGAGAGAGAGAGAGAGAGAGAGAGAGAGAGAGAGAGAGAGAGAGAGAGAGAGAGAGAGAGAGAGAAAAGAGAGAGAGATTTACCATAAAGCAACGCTCTCCCTTCCATGCTGACTACTGTGAAAGAGGATCATCAAATTGACTCCATGTGTAAATTTACTGTTAACTTTCCAGCCGCTAAGAGCAATGTGGCATTCTTTCTACAATGCTAAATCCTTTTAACCTATCCAGTACAAAGCAACCACAGTATACTATATTACCGTACAGTAAGTGTCCATGTCTCCATTTTTTACATTATATATGTTAAATCGCTTTCCAGCTGTCACTGAAATAATTGGCTGGACTTATCCTTGGTTATTTTGAACAGAAATACTCTCTATATCCACCTCAACATAAATATACTCTATGGGTGCTTACCAAATGGCACTAGTGCAGTGCACTAGTTTTGACCAGAGCCCTATGAGCCTCAGTCAAAAGTTGTGCACTATAAAGGAAATAGGGTGCCATTTGGGACTCACTTTATTACCCCTACTACTCACCCTAACCCAGTGGAACTCCCTCCTTCTACTCACCCTAACCCAGTGGAACTCCTCCTACTCACCATAACCCAGTGGAACTCCTTCTACTACTCACCATAACCCAGTGGAACTCCTTCTACTACTCACCATAACCCAGTGGAACTCCTTCTACTACTCACCCTAACACAGTGGAACTCCCTTCTACTCACCCTAACCCAGTGGAACTCCTCCTACTCACCATAACCCAGTGGAACTCCTTCTACTACTCACCATAACCCAGTGGAACTCCCTTCTACTACTCACCATAACCCAGTGGAACTCCATTCTACTACTCACCATAACCCAGTGGAACTCCATTCTACTACTCACCGTAACCCAGTGGAACTCCATTCTACTACTCACTGTAACCCAGTGGAACTCCATTCTACTACTCACCATAACCCAGTGGAACTCCATTCTACTACTCACCATAACCCAGTGGAACTCCATTCTACTACTCACCATAACCCAGTGGAACTCCCCTCTACTACTCACCCTAACCCAGTGGAATTCCTTCTATTACTCACCATAACCCGTGGAACTCCTTCTACTACTCACCATAACCCGTGGAACTCCTTCTACTACTCACCATAACCCAGTGGAACTCCTTCTACTACTCACCATAACCCAGTGGAACTCCATTCTACTACTCACTGTAACCCAGTGAAACTCCATTCTACTACTTACCATAACCCAGTGGAACTCCTTCTACTACTCACCATAACCCAGTGGAACTCCTTCTACTCACCATAACCCAGTGGAACTCCATTCTACTACTCACCCTAACCCAGTGGAACTACATTCTACTACTCACCATAACCCAGTGGAACTCCTTCTACTACTCACCGTAACCAAGTGGAACTCCTTCTACTACTCACCATAACCCAGTGGAACTCCATTCTACTACTCACCATAACCCAGTGGAACTCCCCTCTACTACTCACCCTAACCCAGTGGAACTCCATTCTACTACTCACCATAACCCAGTGGAACTCCTTCTACTACTCACCATTACCCAGTGGAACTACATTCTACTACTCGCCCTAACACAGTGGAACTCCATTCTACTACTCACCCTAACCCAGTGGAACTTATTCTACTACTCACCATAACCCAGTGGAACTCCATTCTACTACACACCGTAACCCAGTGAAACTACATTCTACTACTCACCGTAACCCAGTGGAACTACATTCTACTACTCACTGTAAACCAGTGGAACTCCATTCTACTACTGACCGTAACCCAGTGGAACTCCTTCTACTACTCACCGTAACCCAGTGGAACTCCATTCTACTACTCACCATAACCCAGTGGAACTCCTCCTACTACTCACCCTAACCCAGTGATACTCCATTCTACTACTAACCATAACCCAGTGGAACTCCTTCTACTACTCACCATAACCCAGTGATACTCCATTCTACTAATCACCGTAACCCAGTGGAACTACATTCTACTACTGACTGTAACCCAGTGTAACTCCTTCTACTACTCACTGTAACCCAGTGGAACTCCATTCTACTACTCACCGTAACCTAGTGGAACTCCTCCTACTCACCCTAACCCAGTGGAACTCCTCCTACTCACCATAACCCAGTGGAACTCCTTCTACTACTCACCGTAACCCAGTGGAACTCCATTCTACTACTCACCATAACCCAGTGGAACTCCTCCAACTCACCATAACCCAGTGGAACTCCATTCTACTACTCACCGTAACCCAGTGGAACTCCATTCTACTACTCACCATAACCCAGTGGAACTCCTTCTACTACTCACCATAACCCAGTGATACCCCATTCTACTACTCACCGTAACCCAGTGGAACTCCCCTCTAATACTCACTGTAACCCAGTGGAACTCCATTCTATTACTCACCATAACCCAGTGGAACTCATCCTACTCACCATAACCCAGTGGAACTCCTTCTACTACTCACCATAACCCAGTGGAACTCCATTCTACTACTCACCATAACCCAGTGTAACTCCATTCTACTACTCACCATAACCCAGTGGAACTCCATTCTACTACTCACCATAACCCAGTGGAACTCCTTCTACTACTCACCGTAACCCAGTGGAACTCCTCCTACTCACCATAACCCAGTGGAACTCCTTCTACTACTCACCGTAACCCAGTGGAACTCCTCCTACTCACCATAACCCAGTGGAACTCCTTCTACTACTCACAATAACCCAGTGGAACTCCTTCTACTACTCACCATAACCCAGTGTAACTCCATTCTACTACTCACCATAACCCAGTGGAACTCCTTCTACTACTCACCGTAACCCAGTGGAACTCCTCCTACTCACCATAACCCAGTGGAACTCCTTCTACTACTCACCATAACCCAGTGGAACTCCATTCTACTACTCACCATAACCCAGTGTAACTCCATTCTACTATTCACCATAACCCAGTGGAACTCCATTCTACTACTCACAATAACCCAGTGGAACTCCATTCTACTACTCACCATAACCCAGTGGAACTCCATTCTACTACTCACCATAACCCAGTGGAACTCCATTCTACTACTCACCATAACCCAGTGGAACTCCATTCTACTACTCACCATAACCCAGTGGAACTCCATTCTACTACTCACCATAACCCAGTGGAACTCCATTCTACTACTCACTGTAACCCAGTGGAACTCCATTCTACTACTCACCATAACCCAGTGGAACTCCATTCTACTACTCACCATAACCCAGTGGAACTCCATTCTACTACTCACCATAACCCAGTGGAACTCCATTCTACTACTCACCATAACCCAGTGGAACTCCATTCTACTACTCACAATAACCCAGTGGAACTCCATTCTACTACTCACCATAACCCAGTGGAACTCCATTCTACTACTCACCATAACCCAGTGGAACTCCATTCTACTACTCACCATAACCCAGTGGAACTCCATTCTACTACTCACCATAACCCAGTGGAACTCCTCCTACTCACCATAACCCAGTGGAACTCCATTCTACTACTCACCATAACCCAGTGGAACTCCATTCTACTACTCACCATAACCCAGTGGAACTCCATTCTACTACTCACCATAACCCAGTGGAACTCCATTCTACTACTCACCATAACCCAGTGGAACTCCATTCTACTACTCACCATAACCCAGTGGAACTCCATTCTACTACTCACCATAACCCAGTGGAACTCCATTCTACTACTCACCATAACCCAGTGGAACTCCTCCTACTCACCATAACCCAGTGGAACTCCATTCTACTACTCACCATAACCCAGTGGAACTCCTCCTACTCACCATAACCCAGTGGAACTCCATTCTACTACTCACCATAACCCAGTGGAACTCCATTCTACTACTCACCATAACCCAGTGGAATTCCATTCTACTACTCACCATAACCCAGTGGAACTCCATTCTACTACTCACCATAACCCAGTGTAACTCCATTCTACTACTCACCATAACCCAGTGGAACTCCATTCTACTACTCACAATAACCCAGTGGAACTCCATTCTACTACTCACCATAACCCAGTGGAACTCCATTCTACTACTCACCATAACCCAGTGGAACTCCATTCTACTACCCACCATAACCCAGTGGAACTCCATTCTACTACTCACCATAACCCAGTGGAACTCCATTCTACTACTCACCATAACCCAGTGGAACTCCATTCTACTACTCACTGTAACCCAGTGGAACTCCATTCTACTACTCACCATAACCCAGTGGAACTCCATTCTACTACTCACCATAACCCAGTGGAACTCCATTCTACTACTCACCATAACCCAGTGGAACTCCATTCTACTACTCACCATAACCCAGTGGAACTCCATTCTACTACTCACAATAACCCAGTGGAACTCCATTCTACTACTCACCATAACCCAGTGGAACTCCATTCTACTACTCACCATAACCCAGTGGAACTCCATTCTACTACTCACCATAACCCAGTGGAACTCCATTCTACTACTCACCATAACCCAGTGGAACTCCTCCTACTCACCATAACCCAGTGGAACTCCTTCTACTACTCACCATAACCCAGTGGAACTCCTCCTACTCACCATAACCCAGTGGAACTCCATTCTACTACTCACAATAACCCAGTGGAACTCCTTCTACTACTCACCATATCCCAGTGTAACTTCATTCTACTACTCACCATAACCCAGTGGAACTCCTTCTACTACTCACCGTAACCCAGTGGAACTCCTCCTACTCACCATAACCCAGTGGAACTCCTTCTACTACTCACCATAACCCAGTGGAACTCCATTCTACTACTCACCATAACCCAGTGTAACTCCATTCTACTATTCACCATAACCCAGTGGAACTCCATTCTACTACTCACAATAACCCAGTGGAACTCCATTCTACTACTCACCATAACCCAGTGGAACTCCATTCTACTACCCACCATAACCCAGTGGAACTCCATTCTACTACTCACCATAACCCAGTGGAACTCCATTCTACTACTCACCATAACCCAGTGGAACTCCATTCTACTACTCACTGTAACCCAGTGGAACTCCATTCTACTACTCACCATAACCCAGTGGAACTCCATTCTACTACTCACCATAACCCAGTGGAACTCCATTCTACTACTCACTGTAACCCAGTGGAACTCCATTCTACTACTCACCATAACCCAGTGGAACTCCATTCTACTACTCACCATAACCCAGTGGAACTCCATTCTACTACTCACCATAACCCAGTGGAACTCCATTCTACTACTCACCATAACCCAGTGGAACTCCATTCTACTACTCACAATAACCCAGTGGAACTCCATTCTACTACTCACCATAACCCAGTGGAACTCCATTCTACTACTCACCATAACCCAGTGGAACTCCATTCTACTACTCACCATAACCCAGTGGAACTCCATTCTACTACTCACCATAACCCAGTGGAACTCCTCCTACTCACCATAACCCAGTGGAACTCCATTCTACTACTCACCATAACCCAGTGGAACTCCTCCTACTCACCATAACCCAGTGGAACTCCATTCTACTACTCACCATAACCCAGTGGAACTCCATTCTACTACTCACCATAATCCAGTGGAACTCCATTCTACTACTCACCATAACCCAGTGGAACTCCATTCTACTACTCACCATAACCCAGTGGAACTCCATTCTACTACTCACCATAACCCAGTGGAACTCCATTCTACTACTCACCATAACCCAGTGGAACTCCATTCTACTACTCACCATAACCCAGTGGAACTCCTCCTACTCACCATAACCCAGTGGAACTCCATTCTACTACTCACCATAACCCAGTGGAACTCCTCCTACTCACCATAACCCAGTGGAACTCCATTCTACTACTCACCATAACCCAGTGGAACTCCATTCTACTACTCACCATAACCCAGTGGAACTCCATTCTACTACTCACCATAACCCAGTGGAACTCCATTCTACTACTCACCATAACCCAGTGTAACTCCATTCTACTACTCACCATAACCCAGTGGAACTCCATTCTACTACTCACAATAACCCAGTGGAACTCCATTCTACTACTCACCATAACCCAGTGGAACTCCATTCTACTACTCACCATAACCCAGTGGAACTCCATTCTACTACTCACCATAACCCAGTGGAACTCCATTCTACTACTCACCATAACCCAGTGGAACTCCATTCTACTACTCACCATAACCCAGTGGAACTCCATTCTACTACTCACTGTAACCCAGTGGAACTCCATTCTACTACTCACCATAACCCAGTGGAACTCCATTCTACTACTCACCATAACCCAGTGGAACTCCATTCTACTACTCACCATAACCCAGTGGAACTCCATTCTACTACTCACCATAACCCAGTGGAACTCCATTCTACTACTCACAATAACCCAGTGGAACTCCATTCTACTACTCACCATAACCCAGTGGAACTCCATTCTACTACTCACCATAACCCAGTGGAACTCCATTCTACTACTCACCATAACCCAGTGGAACTCCTCCTACTCACCATAACCCAGTGGAACTCCATTCTACTACTCACCATAACCCAGTGGAACTCCTCCTACTCACCATAACCCAGTGGAACTCCTCCTACTCACCATAACCCAGTGGAACTCCATTCTACTACTCACCATAACCCAGTGGAACTCCATTCTACTACTCACCATAACCCAGTGGAACTCCATTCTACTACTCACCATAACCCAGTGGAACTCCATTCTACTACTCACCATAACCCAGTGGAACTCCATTTTACTTGATCCTGGTCCTTCCCCCCTCATCTCTGCATGGCTTGGGGTTGTGTGTATATCAGAGAGTGTGTGTGTGTGTGTGTATATCGGAGTGTGTGTGTGTATGTGTGTGTATATATCGGAGTGTGTGTGTGTGTGTGTGTGTATATCAGAGTGTGTGTGTGTATATTGGAGTGTGTGTGTGTGTGTGTGTATATCGGAGTGTGTGTGTGTGTGTGTGTGTGTATATCGGAGTGTGTGTGTGTGTGTGTGTGTGTGTGTGTATATCAGAGTTGTGTGTGTGTGTGTGTATATCAGAGTGTGTGTGTGTTTATATCAGAGTGTGTGTGTGTATCAGTGTGTGTATATATCAGTGTGTATATCAGTGTGTGTATATCAGTCTGAGACGGTGGATCTCTCTCTGAGGACTTCTGCTGCTGCTGTTATTCTTTGCAGTGAGATGGAAAGGTTTTATTTTCTCCACATCTGTACAACATATCACCATGTCAGGGAGAGGAGGATCCCCTGCTGAAACCTTCCACTGGACTGAACGACCGCCACAGCCAACACTGCATTTCACTCATTACAGCCCAACACTAAAACCTTTACTTACTAAACAGCTGGTGGAAAATAAATAACTTTAAATTGTCATTATGGTGATTATGTTATCACTCAGTTGGTTCAGCTAATAACCTGATAGGTTCTTTGTGATCAGCTGATTGATTTATCACTTATTCATATTATGTAAATATATTTATACACATACAAATAATTATATATCCAGTATATATTACAAATGGTAGACACTATCTGAAAGTCAGAAACAGACGAATGTTGCCTAATCTGTGTTCAGTTAGATTATTAATTATATTGCAACTCCTACTCCATCTGTGTTCTGTTAGATTTAGTATTTCTATTGCAACTCCTACTCCATCTGTGTTCTGTGGAATCATGTACATAGCTGAGTTGATGTGGACTGGGCATGCTCTATGACTGATTAATGTGGTGAGATATGTCTGCCTTCACACTAACACAATGTCCACAACATATTCTGGCTGGTAATAGATATGGCTTGGGTGTGGGAGGAGGGATACACATACTCATCCATCTCTCTCTTTCCCTCCCTCACTCCTCCCTCCCCCTGCTCTCGCTCCCTTCTCTCTCTTCCCCCTTCTCTCTCTCCCATCTCTCTCTTCCATCTATCTCTTCCCCCCTTCTCCCTCTCCCATCTCTCTCTCCCCCCTTATCTCTCTTCCCCCCTTCTCTCTCTCCCTTCTCTCTCTCATCTCTCTCTTCCCCCCTTCTCTCCCCCATCTCTCTCTTCCCCCTTCTCTCTCTTCCATCTATCTCTTCCCCCCTTCTCCCTCTCCCATCTCTCTCTTCCCCCCTTCTCTCTCTCCCTTCTCTCTCTCCCATCTCTCTCTCCCCTCCATCTCTCTCTTCCCCCTTCTCTCCCCCCTTCTCTCTCTTCCCCCCTTCTCTCTCTCCCATCTCTCTCTTCCCCCCTTCTCTCCCTTCCTCCCTTCTCTCTCTCCCATCTCTCTCTTCCCCCTTCTCTCCCCCCCTTCTCTCTCTTCCCCCTTCTCTCTCTCCCATCTCTCTCTTCCCACTTCTCTCTCTCCCATCTCTCTCTCCCCCTTCTCTCTCTCCCATCTCTCTCCCCCTTCTCTCTCTCCCATCTCTCTCCCATCTCTCTCTTCCTCCTCTCTCTCCCATCTCTCTCCCCCTGCTCTCTCTTCCCCCTTCTCTCTCTCCCGTCTCTCTTCCCCCTTTTCTCTCTCCCATCTCTCTCTTCCCCCCTTCTCTTTCTCCCATCTCTCTCTCCCCACCTTCTCTCTCTTTCCCCCTTATCTCCCCCATCTCTCTCTTTCCCCCCTTATCTTTCCCATCTCTCTCTTCCCCCCTTCTCTCTCTCCCATCTCTCTCTCCCCACCTTCTCTCTCTTTCCCCCCTTATCTCTCCCATCTCTCTCTTCCCCACCCTTATCTCTCCCATCTCTCTCTCCCCACCTTCTCTCTATTTCCCCTTATCTCTCCCATCTCTCTCTTTCCCCCCTTATCTTTCCCATCTCTCCCTTCCTCCCTTCTCTCTCCCATCTCTCTCTTCCCCCCTTCTCCCCCACCTTCTCTCTCTTCCCCCCTTCTCTCTCTCCCATCTCTCTCCCCATTCTCTCTCTCCCTTCTCTCTCTCCCATCTCTCTCCCCCTTATCTCTCTCCCATCTCTCTCTTCCTCCACTCTCTCCCATCTCTCTCCCATATCTCTCTTCCCCCTTCTCTCTCTCCCATATCTCTCTTCCCCCTTTTCTCTCTCCCTTCTCTCTCTCCCCCCTTCTCTCTCTCCCATCTCTCTCCCCCTTCTCTCTCTTCGCCCCATCTCTCTCCCCACCTTCTCTCTCTTTCCCCCCTTAGCTCTCCCATCTCGCTCTTTCTCCCCTTATCTCACATCTCTCTCTCCCCACCTTCTCTCTCTTCCCCCTTCTCTGTCTCCAATCTCTCTCTTCCCCCTTTTCTCTCTCCCATCTCTCGCTTCCCCCCTTCTCTCTCTCCCACCTCTCTCTCCCCACCTTCTCTCTCTTCCCCCCTTATCTCTCCCATCTCTCTCTTCCCCCCCTTCTCCCTCTCGCATCTCTCTCTTCCCCCCTTCTCTCTCTCCCTTCTCTCTCTAACCCCTTCTCTCTCTCCCTTCTCTCTCCTCCCCTTCTCTCTCTCCCTTCTCTCTCCCCCTCTTTCTGTCCCCCCTTCTCTCTCTCTCTCTCTCTCATATCTCTCTCTTCCCTCTTCTCTCTCCCTTCTCTCTCTCTCTCATATCTCTCTCTTCCCCCCTTCTCTCTCTCCCATCTCTCTCTTTCTCCTTCTTTCTCTTTTCTTCATATTGTTCCCTCCCTCCCTCCCTCCTTTCCTCCCTCTCTCCTTCCTTCTCTTCCACTCTCCCATGACAGCACCGGAGGTACAGGGATATCAGATGACTAGTCCTCTCCCGTCACCTGTGCTCCCCGACTGGGCTGAAAGAGAGCTTTGTCCCCCCAGTCCCTCCAGCCCGTCTCCGGAGGTATGTCTTGTGTCGTTTGTAATGGAAAATAACCTCATTCCTGACTGGAATTCTTGAGCCCCATGGGAACAAAGTGTGCTGCTCTTAACTCTGCTTCCATTAGTAGTCACAACCTCTCACACTCCACAAGGCATTCTACATCATCTGGGCAACGTAGAATGCTGCGCTTAATTTAGTTTGCAATGGAGCAAATGGAACCAATGGAGTAGTCCCAAAAGTGCAAACTAGTCTACAGCTATGTCAGTTAGTGGATGTCTCTATAGCTGTATAAAGCAGTTTTGGTCCCTAAGCGTTGCCACCATTGTTTATTCTCAGGTCAGTGACCCAGAATCAAACCCTCTAACTAATACAGAATCAATAGACCATTTGATATGATATTGGCCTCAGGTAGCCCATTTCTGGTCTCAGGTTCAGGAATGACCCTAGAATTAGCATTGTTGGGAGATCTGGAGAGACCTGGTCAGTCAATTACTAATATACTAATACTCTTTGTAAAAGTATGTATCTTCAACTCGCAATCTGTGGATTCTATTCGATTAGATAGATTGAAATTGTATGTTAAACATCTCAGCATAGTTGAAAGATACTTTATATAAATCCCTGGAGCATTTCAATTATGGAGAATATCTTATAAAATGGGTTAAAATCATGTATAGTAACCCTAGGTGTAAAATAGTAAATAATGGCTATTTCTCAGAAAGTTTTAAACTGTCAAGAAGAGTGAAACAAGGTTGTCCACTATCAGCATATCTATTTATTATGGCCATCGAAATGCTAGCTATTAAAATCAGATCCAACAATAATATTAAGGGATTAGAAATCCAGGGCTTAAAAACAAAGGTGTCATTGTACGCTGATCATTCATATTTTCTTGAATCCCTCCACAGCCTCATAGAGGATTTAGATACACTTTCTAACCTCTCTGGATTACAACCACATTATGATAAATGTACTATATTACGTATTGGATCACTAAAAAATAAAAATTTTACATTACTGTGTAGTTCACCAATAAAATGATCTGATGGTGATGTGGATATACTCGGAATACATATCCCAAAAGAAAGAAATAATCTCACTCCAATAATTTTAATAGAAAGTTAGCAAAAATCGATAAGATCTTGCTACCATGGGAAAGGTAAATACCTGTCTATTTGTGGAAAAATCACCCTGATTAACTCTTTAGTATTATCCCAGTTCACTTATTTGCTTATTGTCTTGCCAACGCCTAGCGAACAGTTTTTCAAATTATATGAGAAAAACATATTCCATTTTATTTGGAATGGCAAGGCAGACAAAATTAAATGGGCCTATTTATATCATGAATATGAATTCGGAGGACAGAAATTATTAAATATTAAAGCATTAGACATATCACTAAATGATTCAGTCATACAAAAGTTATACTTAAATCCGAACTGGTTCTTTAGCAAATTAGTAAAAATATCTCACCCCATGTTCAAGAATGGCCTATTTCCCTTTATACAGATTACAACCTCTCACTTTCAGTTATTTGAAAAGGAAATAATCTCCCCAAAATCACTGTTTCTAAAACAAGCCATAGAAAGTTGGTTGCAATTTCAATTTAATCCTCCAGAAACGACAGAACAAATAATGCAACAAATATTGTGGTTAAACTCAAATATACTAATTGATAAAAAAAACATTTTTTTGTGAAAAAATGTTTTAAAAAGGTATAATATTCGTAAGTGATATCATAACTGGTGGAGTTATGTCACACATGCAGCTACCAAAAACATATGTAAATGTCTGCTCTACCCAAAATTACAACCAAATAACTGCAAAAATGGAAGAGGAAAGTGGAAGGGGGGAAAAGTAAGGAACTTGTCTGTCGGCCTTGCATTAAAGAACATAATTGGTTAAAGAAAATTGTGATAAATAAAAAAGTATACCAGTTTCATTTAAGGACCAAAGGTTTGACATCCGTCCCATATAGATTGCAAAATAGTTGGGAAGAGATTTCTGACGTACCGATTCCATGGCAAATGGTTTATGAACTGATATGCAAAACGACGCCGGATTCAAAACTTTTTTCAATTTAAATTATTATACCAAATTCTTGCAACTTATAGAATGTAATTTATATTGGGTTACAATCTTCCCAGCTCTGCAGATTTTGCTGCGAAGAGACAGAATCATTAGATCATTTGTTTCTTGTTTTTGGTCACAGGTCCAGGAATGGCTGAAGTATTGCAATATTTACCTGGAGCTAACCCTGCAGATAGCATTACTGGGTGATCTGAAAAGTCATAGTCAATCGATCAATAATATAATAATACTTTTAGAAAAAAATAATATTTTCCATTTACAATCTGTAGAAATAATGAGAATAGAATGGTTGAGAACTTTTGTGAAACATCATAGTACAGTTGAGAAATACATGGCAAATAGAAATCTAATATGGATGGTGTTAAGAGATGGATGGGAGGTGTTGAATGGAGCTGAAGGATGGGACTAATAACAATTAATAACAACAAAATAACTAATGTAAAACATACTGTGTCCATAATAAGTACAGTTGAAGTCGGAAGTTTACATACACCCAGGTTGGAGTCATTAAAACTAGTTTTTCAACCACGCCACACATTTCTTGTTAACAAACTATAGTTTTGGCAAGTCGGTTAGGACATCTACTTCGTGCATGATACAAGTAATTTTTCCAACAATTGTTTACAGACAGATTATTTCACTTATAATTCACTGTATCACAATTCCAGTGGTCAGAAGTTGACATACACTAAGTTGACTGTGCCTTTAAACTACTTGGAAAATTCAAGAAAATGATGTCATGGCTTTAGAAGCTTCTGATAGGCTAATTGACATCATTTGAGTCAATTGTAGGTGTACCTGTGGATGTATTTCTACGGTTTGCAACTGCATATGGGGACAAAGATCATACATTTTGGAAAAATTTCCTCTGGTCTGATGAAACAAAAATAGAACTGTTTGGCCATAATGACCATCGTTATGTTTGGAGGAAAAAGGGGGTTGCTTGCAAGCCGAAGAACACCATCCCAACCGTGAAGCACGGGGGTGGCAGCATCATGCTGTGGGGGTGCTTTGCTGCAGGAGGGACTGGTGCACTTCACAAAATAGAAGGCATCATGAGGAAGGAAAATTATGTGGATATATTGAAGCAACATCTCAAGACATCAGTCAGGAAGTTAAAGCTTGGTCGCAAATGGGTCTTCCAAATGGACAATGACCCCAAGCATACTTCCAAAGTTGTGGCAAAATGGCTTAAGGACAACAAAGTCAAGGTATTGGAGTGGCCATCACAAAGAACTGACCTCAATCCTATAGAACATTTGTGGGCAGAACTGAAAAACGTGTGCGAGCAAGGAGGCCTACAAACCTGACTCAGTTACACCAGCTCTGTCAGGAGGAATGGGCAAAAATTCACCAAACTTATTGTGGGAAGCTTGTGGAAGGCTACCCGAAACGTTTGACCCAAGTTAAACAATGTAAAGGCAATGGTACCAAATACTAATTGAGTGCATGCAAACTTCTGACCCACTGGGA